>NW_004443957.1:2820243-2854801 GCF_000243295.1 Trichechus manatus latirostris | reverse complement strand
CCCCCCCGCCCCCTCCGGTAACCCTGGAAACCGGGAACACCACCCCCTCCCTCCGCCAGTCTAGACCCAGACCCACTCTTCCGCGCGTGCGCGCTTGGCCCCGCTTCAAGCGCCCACTGCCCCGCCCCCCGCTGGGAGGGCTGAGCCGAAGTCGCAGCCGTGACGCGTGGAGCCTCCGAGCCAGTGAAAGGGAGGAGGACGGGCTGAGGCTGCAGTGCTTCGGGAGTAGTCTAGGCTTTTCTGCGCGCTGGGAAGTCTTTCCTCGCGGCCTCACCTCTTGCCAGTCATCTGCTTAGTGGCTGCGACAGGCCGAGGGGAGCGAGCACCCTCTTGAAAAGCATCCACTTCCTCCATTCAACAGTTATACTATCCCTCTTGTGTAGGTCCAGAGAATGAGACTAGAAGAAATACGGGAAGGAATCGGGAGAGGGAGGAAGTGTTACCTACGAGGAACCCCTAATCTTCCTTTGGGGCCTGGAAAACGCCACATTTAAAGGGCTGCCTTAGTTTCTTTTAAGAAATATTAAGAGGTTGGCAAAGCCACGGTAGAATTAATTCAGTTTAGAGGTGTTTTCCAACCTAGCTCTCTCTGAACACGTTTGCTGTAAAAAGCGTGCGCTGTCGGTGCTATGAGTCGGAATCGACTCGACAGCAGTGGGTTTGGGTTTTGGGTCAGTATTTTATGCCTTAAAATACTAGTCCCTCCTGAGGTAGGTTTATTTGACTGCATCTCAGATTCTGGACCCAGCATACAACAGGACACTCCTCCTTGCCGCCCAGTCTCTGTCACTTTGTGGCGGAATGTCAGAGATAGTGGGAAATAGCATGAACTTTTGAGGTCTCATGGTCCGGGGCTCAAGTCACAGCGAACAGTACAAGTATAAGCAAATAGCCTACAAACTGACAGTAATTGCTTTAGAATCAATAACTAGAAATTTTTGCACAGGAGTCAAGAAATAGAAATAATTCAGGATATTATGTCCCAAGACTATACATATTCTATTCTATATTCTATTTCTATATATGGGAGCCCCTGAGTAGTGTAAAATGGTTAAGCACTCAACTACTAACTGAAAGGTTGGTGGTTGGAACCCACCCAGAGGTGCCTTGGAAGAAGGAGTTGATGATCCACTTCCGAAAGGTCACAGCCTTGAAAACCCTATGGAATGCGGTTCTATTCAGCAACATATGGGGTCGCCATGAGTCGGAATGGACTCCATGGTGATGGGTTTGGTATATATTTATTTATATGTGTGTATATGTATATATATATATATATATATACACACGTATATATACCCAGAATGCAGCTCTAATACCTCAATCTTCCATCTGACCGAATGACAAGCAAAGACTTGCCCACTGATGTAGTTTAAAAGGACTTCTGGGGAAAAATTCCCCACTTTAAAATATCTCCTCACTGATGGCAACCATTAGCAGTTCATACCTTTGGCAGAGGTTGCCTACTTCCGCTGGCACAATCTTTTAAAATGCAAATACTCCAGGGATGGGTAACATGAAAAGAAAAAAAAAACTTGCTATTCAGTCGATTCCAACTATATGAAGTACCTAACAATTTAATGAAAGAGGTGACTGGAGGAAATAATCACTCATTGAACAAATATATAATAAGCACCTACCATGTACTTACTCAGAGCCCTGGTGGCACAAGCTCAGGCTGCTAACCAAAAGGTTGGCAGTTTGAATCCACCAACTGCTCCTTGGAAACCCTATGGGACAGTTCTGCTCTATCCTATAGGGGCGCCATGAGTCAGAATCGACTCAGTGGCAGAGGGTTTGGTTTGGCTTACCATGTGCTAGGTATTGTGCTACATACTGGAGATATTTTGATAAACTTCTGTGCACTCAAAGAGGAAGAGGAAGCCAAACTTGACGTGTTTCACAACTTTACCTAAGTAAACCTATTCTTATTTATATATCAACATTCACCCACTAATCTCAAAACACCATCCTTTTTTTCCAATGGACAAAATAAGTCACATAAATGTTAAGTAACAAGCTAGTTTCTGTTTCCCTTGAATGAAAGATAATAACCATGATTTCGTTAAAACAAAAGAGAATGATACTGACTTAATATGGCAATAGTATACAATTGGTTTTCAAAGTATTATTTTTTGTAAAAGGCACAAAATAATGTCATTTGTGAATATTCTTCTCTCTGTATATCTGAATTGTATTTAGCCAGTATTTTAACCAAACTACCGTATTGACTTGTTCAAGAATATCTTAAAATATAGGTATTAAGCATACATGTTGTGGTGGTTGTTAGTTGCCTTCGAGTCAGTTCCAACTCATAGCAACCCCATGTGTGCAGAGTAGAACAGTTCTATAGGGTTTTCAAGGCTGTGACCTTTTCGAAGCAGATCGCCAGGCCTGTCTTCCAAGGTGCCTCTAGATGGGTTCAAACCACCAAGCTTTCAGCTAGTAGTCGAGCAATTAACAGTTTGTGTTACTCATGTTAAATAAAATTTTGTTTAAAAGGTTTCAAATCAACACAAAAAATATGTAATCGGGAACACAAAATAGAGGAAACAAGGAAAAGTAATAGTTATATGTGAGTAAGCCCTACTTGTGTATATATCACACACTGGAAAACTTGGTAAGTGGGCAATTCTCGTGATTTGACTCTAAAATTAAAGTCTAAAATTAGATTATAGCAACAAGATTTAGAAAGATGTAGTTAATGTAAATGTGCACAATTTTACATTTAGTTATTTCCCCAAGTACCTTAAAATAATTATTTGGTTACTACCCAAACAAAAAAAACCAATCCCACTGCCGTCAAGTCGATACTGACTCATAGCGACCCCATAAGACAGAGTAGAACCGCCCCATAGGGTTTCCAAGGCTGTAATCTTTACGGAAGCCAACTGCCACATCTTTCTCCTGTGAAGTGGCTTGTGGGTTCCAACCACGGCTCTTTTGGTTAGCAACTGAGCACTTAACCACTGCACCACCCAGGGCCCCTTTTGGTTACTACATGCATGTAAACCAGATCATGTCACACCACTGCTCAAAACCCTGCAATGGCTCCCCATTTCACTCAGGTAAAAGCCAAATTCCTACAGAGCTCTACACAGTCTGGCTCCCAATAACCTTGTCTCTTCCTCCTCTCCATCTCTGCAGGCATACTGGTGTTTTTACTCAGCCTTAAGGCTCTTCCCTCTGTCTGAAATGCTTCTCCCCAGATAGCCACACAGATAACTCCCTCACCTCCTTCAGATCTTTGCTCATATTTCACCCTTAATGACGTTTATCCCCAATACCAGTTGCTGGCCGAGTAAACTCTGGCTCATGGCAATCCCATAAGTTTCAGAGTAGAACTGTGTTCCATAGGGTTTTCCATGGCTGATTTTTCAGGAGTAGATTGCCACGCTATTCTTCCAAGGTACCTCTGGTTGAACTCAAACCACCAACCTTTCCGTTAGCAGCCAAGTGCTTGCTTAACTGTTTGCACCACCCAGGGACTCCTTATTCTCAATGCTGCCCTTAAATCTAGGCAAGAGGGGCCTCTGCCCTGGACCCCACAGTTGAGAGTGTCCCTCATATGAAAAAAAATGCCCCCAAAGATAATTTAATTTTAAAAACCTGGGCATCTACCACTTGGAATCTGGTGCTGAGAGTAGACATAGAGAGACCTGTAATTCTAAACATCATCTCTTTCAAAGTGCTTACCAGTTTCTAGCATACTACATAATTTACCTATTTATTATGCTTATTTTTACTGTCTCCTGCATTTAGACTATAAGGTCCACGAAACCAAAAAACGCCAAATCCGTTGCCATCGAGTTGATTCTGACTCATAGCATCCTTACAGGACAGATTAGAACTGCCCTATAGGGTTTCCAAGGCTGTAATCTTTATGGAAGCAGACTGCCAGATTTTTCTCCCGTGAAGCGACTGATGGGTTGGAACTGCTGACCTTTCAGTTTTCTGCCAAGCACTTAAGCGCTGCACCCCAAGTACCAGAACAGTGCCTGATGTTCAGGCACTCAGTCAATATTTACAGAATAACTGATTTAATTAATTAAGAAAGTTTAGTTTAAATACAGATAAATACTCAAATTTGGAAATTTGATCTTGTTTGATAATTTCCACATTCTTGGAATTCCAAAACACTTAATTGTGCTCGTGAAGAACCTGTATATAGACCAAGAGGCAGTCATTTGAACAGAATAAAGGGATATTGCATGGTTTAAAGTCAGGAAAGGTGTGTGTCAGGGTTGTATCCTTTCACCGTACTTACTCAATCTGTATGCTGAGAAAATAATCTGAGAAGCTGGCCTATATGAAGAAGAACTTGGCATCAGGATTAGAGGAAGACTCATTAACAACCTGCAAGGTGCAAATGACACAACCTTACTTGCGAAAGTGAAGAGGACTGGAAGCACTTACAGATGAAGATCAAAGACCACAGCCTTCAGTATGGATTACACTTCAACATAAAGAAAACAAAAATCCTCACAACTGCACCAATAATCAACATCATAACTAACAAAGAAAATGAAGTTGTCAAGAATTTCATTTTACTTGAGTCCACAATCAATGCCCATGGAAGCAGCAGTCAAGAAATCAAAGGACACATTGCACTGGGCAAATCTGCTGCTAAAGACCTCTTTAAAGTATTAAAAAGCAAAGATATTACTTTAAGGAGTAAGGTGAGCCTGACCCAAGCCATGGTGTTTTCAATTACCTCATATATGTGTGAAAGCTGGACAGGGAATAAGGAAGCCCAAGGAAGAACTGATGCCTTTGAATTACTGAATTACGGTGTGGCAAAGAATACTGAATATACCGTGGACTGCCAGAAGAAGGAACCAATCTGTCTTGGAAGAAGTACAGCCGGAATGCTCCTTAGAAGCAAGGCTGGTGAAACTTGGTTTCACGTGTACTTTGGACATGTTATCAGAAGGGATCAGTCCTTGGAGAAGGACATCGTGCTTGGTAAAGTAGAGGGTCAGCGAAAAAGAGGAAGACTGTCAACAAGATGGGTTGACACAGTGGCTGCAACAATGGGCTCCAGCATAACAACTGTGGGATTACTCAGGACCACGCAGTGTTTCATTCTGTTGTACATAGGATCACTATGAGTCGGAACCAACTCGACAGCATCTAACAATAACAACAAATACTCAAATAGCATGTTAATCATGAGGTTGTTGGTGGTTCAGTGGTAGAATTCTTTTCTGCCATGTGGGAGACCCCATTCAATTCTCGGCCAATGCACCGCTGTCAGTAGAGGCTTGCGTGTTGCTTCGATGCTGAGCAGGTTTTAACGGCGCTTCCAGGCTAAGAACGACTAGGAAGAAAGGCCTAGCAATCTACTTCTGAAAAATGAGTCGATGAAAACTATGGATCAGAACGATCTGATCTGCGACTGGTACAGGACTGGGCAGCATTTTGTTCTGTTGTGCATGGGGTCTCCACGAGTCAGGGGCCAACTCCACGGCAGCTAACAACAACAAGATAACCATAATTTTGAGGTGAAGTTTGACAACTTTACGCCCAGTGCAATGCACTGGAGCAGAAATGGATTTGTGAAGAACATAAAAGGTGTATAGGTGTGTAATTTCAGTAACAGTAACATGGTCAAAATTATAGAGATGGCCCACATCTGAATGCAGACCAAGCAATTGCTACATTAAAAAATTATAGGTGTATAAATTTGGTTTTGGACTGCTTTACTTTATTATGGAGCCCTGGCGGCACAGTGGTTAAAGCGCTTCGCTGTTAATCAAAAGGTCAGTGGTTCAAACCCACCAGCCGCTGGGTGGAAGAAAGATGTGGCAATCTGCTTCTGTAAAGATTACAGCCTTGGAAACCCTCTGGGGGCAGTTCTATTCTGTCCTGTAGGGTCACTATGAGTCGGAATTGACTCGGCAGCAGTGGGTTTTACTTTATTAGAATGCATATGAATCTTTGAAAAATGTGCTTCTTAATAAGCACCTTGAAACTTTATTGAAGAAGTCCATTCATAATTAATGTCTCCATTGAGTTGTTTAGCAACATTCACTCCTTTTTGCAAAATGTATCAGATTATGTTTCAATAAGATTCTTTTACGTGATTTTCTCTACTAAATCACTGATGGCATTTTAAATCCCGAAAAGTATGTATTCCAAAAGTAAGTATACTTAACTCAAAAGTTCTTGTGTTGTTGCATTAAAAGGTTTGTAAACATCAAAAAATATTTTACGAGTTGATCTTTTCAGCCATCTAAAAGTGTTAAAACGACCCATATTTCCCTTCTTTGCTGTGAAAACTTCATGCTCAGTGTGTTGTGTCCTACTTTCATCTATAGGAAAGATTGTACTTGTGGGCAACAGTGTCATTAATTCTCAAAGAAGTGTTTTTTCTTTTTAAATTGTGAATTGTTTTTCTGCTTACAACAGGAAATATACATTGTAGTAACTAATTCAAACATTAGACAAATATACAATATAGAAAAAAAGTCTTCTCTGATCTTATTCCAGAGATAATCACTACTAACGGTGTGATATACATGTTTGCAAATGTACGCACACAGACAGAGACACACACACAGAGTTGTTACTGTTGTATTATTGAAATTATTTTTGTTGTTATTATCATCATCACCTTGATATCACCATCACCGAGAAAAAAGGGTCCACTACAGAGCATAATTTTTAGCCAAGTGATTCAATTGCCATTTATTCTTATTTCAATAGTCAACGTTTGTCTGTCTTAATTTCTGATATATTCCCGTGGTCAACAAGTTTCTGATTAAGCTATAACAAGTACGAGCTGTTTGTTTTGAAAGAGCAAACTAAGTCCGTTCTACATAGTAGAAAGGCTAAGAAGTGAAAGGAAATTAAGAAACGTTATCATTAGAAACGCAGTTTTGCTATCCATTCCTGTTTTCAAAGGCAAGAGCCCAGGGGACCCGAGCAGATGAATAATGGCAGCAAGCCTCTAAAGCTCATGGTTGCTCATTCAAAAGGAGACTAGAAAATCAAAGAGATCGTTCAAGTTGCCAGCAGGTTCACAGATCAGAATATCACTTGACCAGCTCAAAGAGCTGGAAAGGGCCAGCCAGGTTCAAGCTAAGGAACAAGTAAAGATATACATGTGTTTCACTGCCTACTTTAAAAAAAAATTGCTACATAAAAAGATTTAAGATATATACTTTCTCTATAATTTCGTATGCACCACAAATTTGGACCATTTCCAAAAAAATGCCTCTGCCTCTACCTACTACTACACACAGAATCCACTAGTAAGATTGCTAGGTTTATCCAGTACTTCAGGCCTTTCATTCAATTATTGGGTATTTCCTGTACACCTGATACTGTTCTAGGATACAATGATAGGTGAAAGACATTTCAAGTCTTTTGGCGTCTGCAGACAAGTAAATAAGCAATGATAGTGGAGGTGATGAGGATTCTGGCAGCATCGTACATAGTGTTCTCCCTGAGCACTGTGAAGGGACAATCTGCATCCTAGCATCCGAAAGAGCCCTTGAAAGAGCTGACTCTAGACTTAAGTCTTAAAGACTCGGTAAGCTTCAGGTATGCCAATTTTTCCTAAATGCTGTTAGTGCCCACCGTCCAGGACAGAATAAAAAAAAAAATCAATATAGTGAGTTTTTCACAAAGTAAGTTTATTTAATTCAATGAGTGTCCTTAGGTTTTATGGACATTATAAAACTATGTCCTTCTCACTTTTTTTGTAATTTAAATAACCTTCCTTTTATGATATGGTCATCATTGTCATGAATGTGTTTAGTGTCCTTTCTCGACAGATTATAGTCGGCCTTCAATATCTGTGGGTTCTGCATCCCCAGAGTCAACCAACCAAGGATCAAAAATATTCAGGGGGGGAGAAAAACAGACTTTTTGTTCTTATCATTATTCCCTAAACAATACAGTATAAAAACCATTTATATAGCATTTACATCGTGTTAGGTAGTATAACTAATCTAGAGATGATCTAGAGATGATATGGGAGGATGTGATTAGGTTATACGCAAATACTATGCCATTTTGTATAAGAGACTTGAGCATCCTTGGATTTTTATATTAGCAGGGTCCTGGAACAAATCCCCCCCCTCATACAGAGGGACGACTGTAATTGGTAACAAAGGATTGGCAACTTGATTGGCCCCTGAAAAGGTTCATTGTTTTGTTGTTGATGATGTAGTTGTGTTTTGTTTGTTTGTTTTATTGAAGAGGGCTATAAAACACATGTGTCCAGAAGCCACTGATAGCTAGGCCAGGACAGGCCAAGACGGGTGTTCTAGGCCCACCAAGTATGGACTTTTCAACCAGCACATCAGCATCACCTGGTGGCTTATGAGAAATGCAGAATCTCAGGCTATGCCCCAGACCTATGATTCAGGTCAGACCTCACATGAAGTCCCTAGGTGACTTACATGCACACTGAAGTTTAAGAAGCACTTGCCTAGGAGAGGGAACAGCACGTGTAAAGACTAGTGAGAGAGCTCATGGTGGCTTGAAAACTCTTCAAAGTAGAAAGAGCAACGGCAGGCATGTCAGGGAGAGTGAGAGTGATGTCAGAAGGCAGGCAGGAGAAGGGGGTGAAGATGGTTAACATTTTCTTTCTGCTCCAACTGTGGCTAACTGCCCCATATTTCATCCTGGTCATTTCTAACTATACCATGTTCCACGTTGCTTAAAATGTCAATCTCTTGCTGGAAAACCTCAACATATAGGTTGAACTCTGTGGGGCAAATATCTTGGGTTTATTGTGTGGCAATTAGTGGGTTGCTTATTAAGTATTTCATAATTATAATAGGTTGTACTGACTCTCCACAGTGTCTGGTAGAGAGTCTGTTTTAGCAAGAACCAGAACACTAAAGGATAAAGGTTTACGCTAAGCCTGAGCGCTATGCTTCCCCCAGACTGAAGGAGCCCTGTCCCACCCAACTCTTTTGCTGTCTCAAATAGTCTTTATAGTCTTCATCCTACACCTACATAAGAACTACACTGAATATACTTGCCCTTTTAGTATTTGTCAGATAGGATTTAAATTGAAATGTGCATTTTCTTTTTTATCTGCTAAAAGAGAACATCCCAAGTGTAGCAGATGAGCCAGAACACAATCTAATATAGTCTCCCCTATCTCCTCACTTTCTGCAGTATTACTACTGGTATTTTTTTGTTTGTCTCCCCAAATGCACTTTCAGTTTATTAAGTCGTGGGGACTGTATTTTATCTTTTTGTGTTCCCAAGTGCCTAAGATAGTAGCTGCTTAGTACATTTTTTCTAATAAATGAGGAAGAAGATACAGAATACAAATAGCTGACTGAATTCACGATGACCTGTAGTTCTATGGCCAACAATTGTTAGAGGTTATGTGTCTCCTTACACTTTGGGCAATTTTTATTTACATTTTATTTAAATCCTGATGTTTTTTGGCCTGACATGTCAGAATACTTCATAACTGAATATGATGTGGCATCCTGCTTGTTGGTAAAGTGCTATTTTATGCAAAAACAAATCAAACTTTAAAAATTATATGACAGTTTTCCCAACTCGCTATGTAAACTAATTTGAGAGGCATAGCACTGACATATGTCTGGAGTCAGAATTGAATATTAATGTAGTGTGGGTCCTACCATAAGCCTAAGCTGTGTTTACCTCTGGATTCAGACGGTGAATGTTGTTAGGGGTCCTGGGTCCTGGTGGGTCAGCCTTTTCAAGAACAGCTTTGCACAAGTGACAGAAGAGCATTGTCTCACTCCAAAGTGCCCCAGTACACAGCTCCTCTAATAGTAAAACTGGGCTTGCAGAAAGCAAGGGATGACTGAGTACAGCATGGTGTCTGCCATTCAGATATGCTCACTGCCAGCTTCCTAGATATTTCTAAGTCTTGGACAAAGGCATCTGAGACTAAAAACTGAAAGGCCCAAAGTTTGTTAGTGGTTACCTGGGGTGGGCAGGAGGGAGGGGGAAAGGAAGACTCTTGCTTAGGGGACACTGAACTTCTATTAAGAGTGATGGAAAAATTTGGAAATGGATAATGGTGGTGATTGTATAACATGATGAGCATAATGTCACCGAATTGTACATGTGAAGAATGTTGAAATGGCAAATGTTTTGTTACATATATGCTGTTGTTGCTGTTAGGTGCTGTCAAGTCAATTTCTAACTCATAGACACCCAGGTGACAAAGTAGAACTGCTCCATAGGGTTTTCTAGGCTGTAATCTTTACAGAAGCAAAATCCCAGATCTTTCTCCCATGGAGCCACTGGGTGGGTTCGAACCTCCAGCCTTTCAGTTAGCAGCTGAGCACTTAACCATTGCACCACCAGGGCTCCTTCTTATATATGTTTTTACAACAAAACAAGCAAACGAACAAAACAACAACTGAGAGGTTTATTTTCACTAAAATTTCTGTAGGATTCCTGGTCCCAAGCATGCATCTAACCAAGTGCTCACACCAGAGAAGAGTATGTGGTGTTCCTTCCTCATGAGTGGGAAATGGAATGGCTGGGCTAGGCTATGTGGAGGGGCCTGCAGCACACCAGCCATGGTGGAGAGAGGACACTTACTTTATCAGATGTTTGCCTTGAGCCTTGGATTGAAGCAAAAACCCTTCTTCCTGCACAGCCTGGGCTGACATTAGAATACAGAAATTAAGGAATCCATGGGAATATAGAATTCACTTTGTCAACAGCTGACTATGACAAGCTTTTGTTTTTTTAATGCAGCTATTCTGTGAGTAAAGTTCTGAGGCAGTTGAATCACTTAACAGGATAAACGCAGCCCAGACATGCCATTTTATTTAAAATAAAATAATCTGTTCAGAAGCATAAAATATCAGACATGGAGGAAAAGCCTCAAACACACAGTAATACTAGAGCAAATGCAGATATTAGGTGGGAAAACCAGTCACTGAAATCTAAAATACGGAAGACAGGGTGACATACATGTAACAGAGTGTGATTCTAGAAATCTAACTGAAGAAAACAGTTTTATTAAAGCACTTTTGTGAATTGTAAAGGGCTTAAATGAGTAAGGCATTTTCAATATCTGGGCCTGGTTAATAACTTAATCGTCTGTATTCTTATCCATATTTTAAAAAATCATCTTGTTACTTCAAATGTGTCAGCAAAGTAGAGAAGTCTAGCTAAGAAAGCCCCAAAGCAAACACCCAGGAGCTGGTGAGCTCAGCCTTCAGCTGGATGAGGACACCAGGCCAGGAGACTGTCCTGGCAAAATGGGCAAGGTGGGAGTGGCTTTGTGGCAGAGTGACTCAACCCAGTGGGTAGACTTTGTGGCTGGTGTGCAAGCTGCCACTTGACTCAGCTCCACCTGAAATCTGTATGATTTCTGGAAATAGTCTCCCTTCCACCCCCTACCCATCAGACCTACTCTCCTTAATTAGATACTTGTCATTAGCTACTGTTGAGTCAGCTCCAACTCATGGTGATCCCATAGACAACAGAACAAAATGTTGCCCAGTCCTGTGCCATCTTCATGATCTTTTGCATGCTTGAGTCCATTGTTGCAAACACTGTGTATTCTGAGTGCCTCCCAACCTAGGGGCTCATCTTCCAGCACTATATCGAACAATATTCTGTTCTGATCCATAGAGTTTTCATTGGCTAACTCTTGCAAGTAGTTTGCCAGGCCTTTCTTCCTAGTCTGTCTTAGTCTGAAAACTCCACTGAAACCTATACACCGTGGGTGACCCTGCTGGCATTTGAAATACCAGTGGCATAGCTTCCAGCATTATAGCAACACATAAGCCACCATAGATGACAAACTGACAGTTGGGTTGTGAAATCAGACACTAGGCGCCTGAAATAAAAGGAATGGTTACAGCCCTGCTTCTGCTCTTGCTGCTCGTACTGCACAAGTTTATCCTCCAGAAATTAAATATATCAGCCAAGAATTTGAGGCCATCAAATTAAAGTAATAGATGACCACAAAATGTATTGAAAAACACAATCCTAGGACCTCTCACCCCTCAGGAAAACCTCTCCTGATTTGTTTCCTGACAAATGTACAATAACACCATTTCTGGAATCAGCTGCTGACTGATAATTAGGTCTAATAAGAGAGCAAGAGTTTCCCAATGGGAGGCAGACCACACCGTATTTACTGGCAGCTGTGCCTCTGCTAATTGTTGGAAAACTGGCTTAACCCTGTGCTTGTCACGCACCACATGGGACTCAGACAGTCTAGGCGGTTTCTTTCCACAGTGCTTTGTGCACGTCTGAATTGAGGTCTTCACACATTGAAGGCAGCTACTGGGGACCCTGGCCGCCATGGGTGATTCTCATAAACACAAATGGCATTAAAACATCCATCACAGGGGACAATGTGTTTAGGGGCATGTGAGTGTTTCTGGAAATCAGATACATTCAAGTCAGACATATAACAGATGTCTTTGAAAATAAGATGAATCCTTGGCCATTGGGGACTGGTTTAGCAAAGGAGGAACATACGGTGGGAAATGGTTGAGTGCCGACAATATTCACCTCAGGTGCTGCTGGGTGGCACCTCTGGTGTCACCTCTGATGACTGACTCCCTAATCAGATGCCTGAGAATAAATGTGAAAGAAACCATTTAATGGGAAAGAGAACAGTGAAAAAATATTTTCCTTCAAACGGATAGTCTGTTGTTTTAACACCATCAACTGTACTCATCTTTTCCCCTCTAACTAGAAGTGCCATTTTTATTACATACTAAATTTCTTTATACTTCCCAGGCTGTTTCTGAACTCTCTAGAATAGAGAAATATAGATTCATAAAATTATAGCCCTGAAAATGGATCTTAATTTTCAGAAGTGGAACTACTATGCCATTTTTTAAAAATTTAACTAGTATTACACGTATAGTGCTGTGCCTTCTATATTTTGTATTTACAAGCGATTAGTTATATCACCTAAATTTTGTGATTTTTCCAAGCATGTTTTTTGGTTTTGGTTGGTTGGTTTGTTTTCCTGACTGCTTCTTCAATTTCAGGGAGAAAAGAAGGAAGCATATATGCCATTTACTATTAATTTCTCAGCCTATGTAAAAAAAAAAAAAATCAGTAGACTTGCCTTATACTGCCTTCTGTTTCTGAGAATCAATAGCACAGACAGTTTGAAAACATGTAAGAGAAGAATATAGGTTATGAGTCTAAAAGTAAGTTAATTGATCAGTTCTTCTATGGCAAGGAAACTATGCTGATGTATTACTCAGTAAAAGTGTCGTAATTTGGCACCAGCATCTTTGAGTTCATTCTCAGCAATGGCTATAAACATCTTTGCCACACCTAACGTGTACTGCAGGCCAGAACAAATCATAGGAAGCAGCTTAGAGTATTTATTTTACCTACAGATTTTAATGACAACTCACATCAGTACTGGCTGGATGGGATGCTCACATATCGCTAAGGACTTACCCTCTGTTTTTACCAAGAGTATTTTTTTTCTACTCTTGCCTCAGGGCTTTTGTTCTCTTGTCTATTCCTTATGTATGGAACACTGTCTCAAGTGCCACCAGTTTATACCCCACCAGCACCTTTCCTACCACCCTTCAAATGTCCTGGCAACCCATCTCTTCCTGAATTTTCTTACTCAGGTAGGAATGCTCAAATATTGCTGCATTTCACCCTTTAAAGTGTTCCATTTCGCTTCTTCTGAGAGAGGACCGTGGGTCCAGTTGATTGCCATTCAGGTGCCCCAGCATTGCAGGGGGTGCCAATCATTATGATAATTCAGATGATTTCTTTGCTTGAGGTTACCAGAATACTTTTATCTGGATTACTTTATGAATGTAAAGGAACATTTGTTATTTTACTGATGATAAAATTAGGGCCTAGAGACTTAAATAACCTAACTGTAAGTAACAGGAAGGGCAGTGCTGGAACTCGGGCGTCTTGACTAATCATAAGATCATAAGAAAACTTTCCAACTGGTTTTCTCGAAAGGATTTTCTTCTTAGAAACATTTTTCCCAGAGTCTAATTTTAGTGTTCAGGTATTATGGCACCGTCACGTTTCATCTGGTTTGCAACTTCTTCTATGTGAAAAACATACTTTTATTGCGAAAAGAGTCAAATATTCTTTGCTGAGTCCTTGCTGTGCTTTAAAGACCTAACTACTCGGCAGCAATGTGTATGTAACTACTTTATCACATTAAAAGACGCACGTTTAACATGAGAATTACCTCTGAGGAAAAGAATAGGAGACAAAACAACAGACTCTGCTTTGAGAGAGAGGGCAATCAGGGAAGGCTTCACAGAGGAAGTGGCTCTGTCTTGAAAGATGAGGTAGGGTTTGGTGGGTGTCATGGATTGAATTGTGTCCCCCAAAAGTACCTGTCAACTTGGCTAGGTCATGATTCTCAGTATTGTATGACTGTCTACCATTTTATCATCTGATGTGATTTCCCTATGTGGTGTAAATGCTATCACTATGATGTCATAAGATGGATTAGCGACAGTTATGTTGATGAGGTCTATAAGATTAGATACTGTCTTAAGCAAATCTCTTTTGAGATATAAAAGACAGAAGCCAGCAGAGAGGCATGGGGGCCTCATACCACCAAGAAAGAAGTGCCAAGAGCAGAGTACATCCTTTGGACCTGAGGTTGCTGTGCTGAGATGCTCCCAGAACAAGGGAGGACTGATGACAAGGACTTTCCTCCAGAGCCAACAGAGAAAGCCTTCCCCTGGAGCCAGCACCCTGAATTTGGACTTGTAGCCAACTAGACTGTGAGAGAATGAATTTCTGTTTGTTAAAGCCAGTATTTCTGTTACAGTAGCACTAGATGACTAAGACAGCGGGCAAGACAGGAAAAAAAGGTAATCGGGGCTGAGGAAATAGTATAAAAAGTCACAAAACAATGACAAGGTCTGGCATATTCAAGGAACAGCAAATAATTTGGGTGATGACAGCACCGGGCAGTGACAGCTCAGTGACAGTAGATGAAGCTGCAATGGCAGAAGGACAGGTCTTGACAACTCCTATGTGCCCTGCAAGAAGTTTGGGCTTTATTCTACAGGCACTGAGAGGTCACTGGAGTCCTTTAAGCTGGAGACACAATCAAATTTGTATTTTAGAAGGAAAATTTTGGCAGTTGTGTGAAGAATGGATTGGAAAGGGAAGAGGGAGGGACATGGGTCAGGAGCCTATCGCAATAGCCTGAGAGAGCGTCGATGAGGCCAGAGCCGAGAGGCTGTGGAAACCTACAAGAGATGGAGAGTGAGAGAGCTCACAGAGTGAACGACAGCTCCCAGGTTACTGGTTTTGGTCCTGAATGGATGGAGGTGTCACTGCATGCCCTTCTGGTCCTTCCAGCCAGGCTGACCCACCCTGCTTCCCAGGCCCACAGAACAATTGTCCAAGGACCCTCCCCCAGTCTTGACCTTAAACTGATTCATGGCAACCCCATGTGTGTCAGAGAAGAACTGTGCTCCACAGGGTTTTCTAGAAGTAGATCGCCAGGCCTTTCTCCCAAGGTACCTCTGGGTGGACTCAGACCTCCAACCTTTCAGTTAGTAGCTGAGCGCATTAACCTTTTGTACCACCCAGGGACTCCTGACCCTTCTGCTATCCCAATCTCTAAGCTCCTGACTTTCATACTATCCTCAACCCCCTTCCAATCTGGCAGATATTCTGACCCTTCCTAGCGTTTTGGACCTTGAATTTCATCCAGTTTTTCCGTTTTCCTACTCCACCAGCTATTGAATTTCATATATATCCCTTCATGACACCCCACTCCAGCCCTTAGTTCTGTGTTGCCTCCCTCTGCCTCCTTCTCGGTCTATAGTCTCCAAGATAGAAGGCAGGGTAGGGACTGGAGACATCCTTAGCATCTATCAGGAAGATGATGGAGACTGAAAGATTAGGGAGGGCTAACAGGGAAGGATGAGGGAGAGGAGAAAGAATGAGTACATTCTGGATATGCTGGGTTTGATGCGCCTTGTCTAATAAATAACATCCCACACTAGCCCATCTGCACCCATTTGTTGAGTGAGTCCTTGCAGCTACACCATGCCCCAGACAAACAATCTCATTTTATTGGCATCCGAGAATCAGAGCTGCAGTCTCTCAAATGAGGGTCTTTGGCTCACCCCATTCCAGAGGAGTCTCTCCATTCTCCTTCCTCAAATACTCTCACCTATCGCTCCTCTGCAGTACATGGCCACCCTCTGAACAAGCAGTCTGCAGGAACTAGGACCTGAGGACATCAGGACTGCCAGGAACCCACCCACTACTCACTTTTCCTCAGCCTGCCCACCGTAGCTGCCTACTCCCTTGGTTGGCGCTGGGAAGTCTCAAAAACACCTTAACCTACCTGCACAGTGATTACCTTCTTCAGGTAAGTGAGGAACTCTTCCCTTTGGCGTCACTCTTTAGACATCTTCGTTGCAGGCTGATTAGCAACCATCTACCCAGGTAGCTGCAATGAAGCTGGTCTCCATGCTGTTAGGCAAGCTGGGCCATTTGTTTGCAGTTACCATCTGGCTTCTGTTCAGCTAACTTAGGGTAGGATCATTCTCCCCGAATTGTAGAAACATGCTCAGTTGAGTCAAGCAGCCTGAAGCCCCATGAAACGGAACTGGCAAATCCTGCCGCACTCTTTGATGTCACTGCAGGAAGAGACAGGAGCAGACGGTGAAGGCAATAGCTTCATGCACTGCAAAAACCTCAGAATAAAACTTCCCATGTAAAGAGTAGATAAGCTGCCGAAAGAGGCCAATGCACCAAACTCTGGCACTCCAACTACTCTTATCAAAGCTAAATAGTCCTTGGAAATGGCTTCCTGTACACCCTATGCTGCTTTTTCATTCGGCGATGGGATTGGGAAATCTCTGTGTCACCAGGAAATGTGAGTGACCCTCTCTCCCTCCAGCTCTTTGGAAGGTTGCCCTGCTTTGATCACATGGGGAATTTGGCAAATCAAGTTCAATTCCTTTGCAGTGGAAGCTGCAGCAAGGATTTCCAGTTAGTGATTTTGTGGTGGCTCCTATGAGTCATAGCTCTGTGCTGCTTCTGCAGCGGGGGGAGGGTCAAAGTGTATCCCTGTGAGGCTCTTGAGTTGAGAATTCTGCAGTTCTTGAAGGACATAGATAGAGCTGAACTTACAGCTGAATGTGAGTCCTGAGCCTTGCCACCGCCACAAATCATCTGGTTGCCAGCTGTCACCAAACTCCCAGTGCAGGTTTTTTGCCCTGCCTTAGTGCTGAAATCTGACTCTCCTTTTTTCTGCTTTTGTTTCTTTTTAAAATTTTTGATTAAAAACTACTGTCATTTTTTAAATCCCATGCCTATTATGGATTTCTGAATTACTATTTTAATTAACAAATTCATGTGCATATACATATATGTATGTATAAATACAATAAATAGCTACTTTTTATTGAGCACTTATGCCAGGACCTGGGCTAGCACTTTACAAATATTATTGTATATAGTCCTCACAACAAGTCTGCACGGTAGGTCTTTTTATTCCCATTTCACAGATAGGGAATCTGAAACTTGTCCAAAGTCACATGGCTGATAAATGGTAGCACTAGTGATTGAAGCCAGGCCTATTTAACTCCCAATTCCATGGTCTTAATTACGAACTAGACTGTTGTGTTTGTGTGTGTGTTACATACAAGTATATATACAGTACATAGTAGGTGTGCAATAAGTATTTGTTGCATGACTATTATGAGCACCTACTCCTCACTCATCAACTATCTCGTTATCCGATATTCCGCATTTACAACAATAGCGAAAAATCTACTATCTGACTATTTTATGCATTAACAATGTATGTCTGGCAGTAATGAATGCCAAGGCTGGAGGTGAGAATAATGTTGGCTGTGATGGTTAAGGCTATGTATCAGCTTGGCTGGGTCATGATTCTTAGTGGTTTGGCAATTATGTAATGATGTAATTTGGCAGATATGTAATGATGTAGTCATCTTCCGTTTTGTGATCTGATGTGGCCATCCTCCATTTTGTGATCTGATGGGGCCATCCCCCATTTTCACATAACACCAATTTTCGTGTAATGACCTGGTCTTTAGAGTCTAATCATGTGATGTGAGGAGTGGATGTATTGTATTTTTGGCTCGGAATTTTCATCATTAATAGAGAGAAATTAATGCTAATCATGTTATATTCTTGGCACAGATTATAGCTAAAAAGGTTCATGTTGTAACATCACTGTGAAGCCTATAATAGTGACTATTATAGTGGATGCCTATAATAGACATTTCACACTAGTTGCAGTTCTCAATTTCCACACCTGGCTGAACCCTAACGCATTTAGCATAGTCTTTGTTAGTTAGTTCCTCAATGTTGTTACTAGCTGCCATCAAGTCAACCCCTGACTCATAGTGACCCCATGAACAATGGGACGAAACGCTGTCTGGTCCTGCACATCCCCACGATTAATTGCAGATCATACTGTTGTGATCCATAGGGTTTACACTGTCTGATTTTTGGAAGTAGATTGCCAGGCCTTTCTTCTTAGTCTATCTTAGTCTGGAAGCTCCACTGAAATCTGTTTAACATCATAGCAACACACAAGCCTCCACTGACAGACAGGTGGTGGCTGCGTAGGAGGTGCATTGGCTGGGAATCCAATCCAGGTCTCCTGCACAGAAGGTGAGAGTTTTACCACTGAACAACCAATGCCCCCATAGTTCCTCAAAAAATAATAATAAATGTGTCAAAGTATATTATCTGCCATGTATACAGGCATACCTTGGAGATATTGTGGGTTCGGTTCTAGTCCACAGCAATAAAACGAATATCACAATAAAGTGAGTCACACGAGTTTTCTGGTTTCCCGGTGCAGATAGAAGTTATGTTTACACTATACTTTAGTCTATTTAGCGCGCAATAGCATTGTGTCTAAAAAAAAAATGTACTTACTTCAATTTAAAAAAATTTTATTGCTGAAAAATACTACTCATCATCTGAGCCTTCAGCAAGTTATAATCTTTTTGCTGGTGGAGGGTCTTGCCGCAATGTTGACAGCTACTGAGTGATCAGGGTGGTGGTTGGTGAAGGTTTTTAAAATAAGACAACAATGGAGTTTGCTGTATCGATTGATTCTTT
This sequence comes from Trichechus manatus latirostris, assembly GCF_000243295.1. Classification (NCBI taxonomy): domain Eukaryota; kingdom Metazoa; phylum Chordata; class Mammalia; order Sirenia; family Trichechidae; genus Trichechus; species Trichechus manatus. Next base: position 2,835,739 of record NW_004443957.1, on the reverse strand, counting down.
TCTTCACAAAAGATTTCTCTGTAGCATGTGATGCTGTTTGATAGCATTTTACCCACAGTAGAACTTTCAAAATGCGAGTCAGTCCTCTCAAACCCTGCTGCTGCTTTATCAACTAAGTTTATGTAATATTCTAAATCCTTTGTTGTCATTTCAACAATGTTCGCAGCATCTTCACCAGGAGTAGATTCCATCTCAAGAAACCACTTTCTTTGCTCATCCATAAGAAGCCACTCTTCATCTGTTAAAGTTTTATCAGGAGATGGCAGCAATTCAGTCACATCTTCAGGCTTTACTTCTAATTCTAGTTCTCTTGCTGTTTCCACCACATCTGCATTTTTCCTCCACTGAAGTCCTGCACCCCTCAAAGTCATCCATGAGTGTTGGAATCAACTTCTTCCAAATCCTGTTAATGTTGATATTTTTACCTCCTCCCATGAATCATGAATGTTCTTAATGGCATCTAGGATGGTGAATCTTTTCAGAAGGTTTTTAATTGACTTTGCCCAGATCTATCAGAGGAATCACTAGCTGTGGCAGCTATAGCCTTATGAAATGTGTTTTTTTAAATAATAAGACTTGAAAGTCAAAATTACTCCTTGATCCATGAACTGCAGAAAGGATGTTGTGTTAAAAAATAAAAATAAAAAACTCATTGCTGTCAAGTCAATTCTGACTCATGAGAACCCTATAGGAACAGAGCAGAACTGCCCCATAGGATTTCCAAGGAGCAGTTGATGGATTCGAACTGCCGACCTTTTGGTTAGCAACTGAGCTCTTAACCACTGCTCCACCAGGGCTCTGTGTGTTATGGATGTTGTGTTAGCAGTCATGGAAACAACAATCTCCTTGTACATCTCCATCAGAGCTCTTGGGTGACTGAGTGTACTGCCAATGAGCATAATATTTTGAAAGGAATCTTTTTTCCTGACCGGTAGTTCTCAACAGTGGGCTAAAAATATTCAGTAAGCCATGTTGTAAACAAATGTGCTGTCATCCAGGCTTTGTTTTTCCATTTATACAGCATAGGCAGAGCAGATTTAGAATAATTCTTAAGGGCCCAAGGATTTTCAGAATGGTAAATGAGCATTGGCTTTAACTTAAAGTCACCAGCTGCATTAGTCCCTACTGAGAGATTCAGCCTATCCTTTGAAGCTTTGAAGCCAGGCATTGGCTTCTCTCTAGCTGTGAAAACCCTAGATGGCATCTTCTTCCAATATAGGACTGTTTCCTCGACATTGAAAATCTGTTGTTTAGTGTAGCCATCTTCATCAATTATCTTAGCTAGATCTTCTGGATAAGTCGCTTCAGCTTCTACATCAGCACTTGCTGCTTCACCTTGCCCTTTTCTGTTACGGAGATGGCTTCTTTCCTTAAACCTCACGAATCAGCCTCTGTTAGCTTCAAACTTTTCTTCTGCAGCTTCCTCACCTCTCTCAGCCTTCACAGAATTGAAGAGAGTTAGGGCTTGCTCTGGATTAGGATTTGGATTAAGGGAATGTTGTGTCTGGTTTGATCTTCTACCCAGACCACTAAAACTTTCTCCACGTCAGCAATAAGGCTGTTTCACTTTCTTATCATTTGTGTGTTCACTGGAGTAGCACTTTTTCTTTTCTTATTGTGCTTCAGGTGAAAATTTACAGCTCAATTTCATTTCTCATTCAAAAATTTATACTCATATTGTTTTATGAAATTGGTGCAATCCCCACAATGTGACAGCACGCTCCCCCTTTCTACCTGGGTTCCCTGCGTCCATTTGTCCAGTTCCTGTCCCTTCCTGCCTTCTCGTCCTGCTTTTGGACAGAAGCTGCCTGTTTGGCCTCATATATTTGATTGAACTAAGAAGCACGTTCCTAGCTTTTGGCCTGTCTCAGCTTTCCACATGCCTTCCTCACTAAGCTTAATCATTTCTAGCGTTTGATCTAAAGTGAGAGACATGGGACCCTTCCTTTCACTTGAACACTTAAAGGCCATTCTATGGTTATTAATTGGCCTAATTTCAATATTGTCGTGTCTCAGGGAATAGGGAGGCCCCCGAGGAGAGGGAGAGAAATGGGGAACAGTGGGTTGGTGGAGCAGTCAGAACACACACAGCATTTATCGATTAAGTTCATCCTCTTATACAAGTGCAGTTCGTGGCACCCCAAAACAATTACATTAGTAACATCAAAGATCACTGATCACAGATCACCATAACAGATAGACTAATAATGAAAAAGTTTGAAATATTGTAAGAATTACCAAAATGTGACACAGAGACATGAAGTGAGCACATGCTGTTGGAAAATGGTGACGATGGGCTTGCTCAATGCAGGGTTGTCATAAACCTTCAACTTGTAAAAAATGCAGTATTTGTGAAGTGCAATAAAGCAAAGCACAATAAAACGAGGTATGCCTGTACAGTGAACCTTCAATAAGTATTTTTTGAATGAAGAGTGATTGCAGTCCCTGAATGAAGTATCTGTCACTGTTAGGGCTGTGTCTGTAACTCCCGCAGCCACGTGCAGTGAAATGCGAGTAGGTCTGACTGTGTTTACCACCTTCAGATCAGTTGGAGCTTAAGTCATGACACACACCCAACAGAGATATAATGGTCAAAAGTACCAGAGAAAGTTCTTCATCTTTCCAACATGAAAACTAGCTGAATGCTGTAGGGTAATAAAGTTCCTGTCAATGTATACTTCTAAGGGGGGAAGAAACCCTCTTTATTTTGAAATGTTTGTTGGCTCTGTTTCACATTGTAGCACAAAAACAAGTCACTGAAATATTTTTAGTACCTGTGAAGAAAACATCTCTAAGTGTTACTTGCTTTTACCGTAATACTTCCTTCCTCCATTCTACCATTGTCAGATCACCAACAACAATTTTATGCACTGATTTTAATATTTTCCTCCTGAAAGCTTTTAGAAGAAAAATATATCCTGGCCCCATTATGAACTTAGAGACCCTTGTTAATGAATAATATGCAAATGATTCATCTGGAAGACAGAATACCTTTTATCGGTTACAATAAGGAGCCTTGGTGGCCCAGTGGTTAAGCACTTGGTGCTAACTGAAAGGTCACGGTGTGAACTCCCCAGCTACTTTGCGGCAGAAGGATGTGGCAGTCTGCTTCTGTAAAGATTACAGTCTTGGAAATCCTATAGGACAGTTCTACTCTGCCCTATAGAATTTCTACGAGTCAGAATCGACTCGATGGCAACAGGTTATGCACCTCATGCACAGCCACCACCCATCTGTCAGTGGAGGCTTGCATGTTGCTATGATGCTAAGAGGGACTGGGAAGAAAGGCCTGGCAATCTACTTCCAAAAATCAGACAAAGAAAACCCTATGGATGACAACAGTACAATCCGCAACCAATCATGGGAATGGTGCAGGACTGGGCAGTTTTCCATCTGCTGTGCATGGGGTCATCATGTGTTGGGGGCCAACTCGATCATTTAATTAAACTTCCTTCTAACATACGGATACCAAGTAGCTTGAAAAAGTTGACGCAAATTCCAACATGCCTGATTTACATTCTCAAACTAGAAGAATTAATGTGGCTGTGTTGCTCTCTTAAAGGTAACTGGAAAATAGTAAACTTCCTGATCTTAATCAGATAAACAGGTCATTCAGTGCAATACACATGGTAACTTAGCTTTTCACTAAGACACTTGTACAGCTCAAAAATTCTGTATTGTTCTATTTTTCTATAATTATAATGCACAAAATGGGACTCAGGTAGTATGAAAGAGTTACTTAACTTCCTAAAGGTGTGGTATTACTTTAATTTATTTAGAATTTATATCCTGCCTAGTTCTGAGTGGGCATGAGATAGTTTTCAAACTTAAATATAATAGCAAATGTCTTAGTTATCTATTGCTGCTATAACAGAAATACCACAAGTGGATGGCTTTAACAAACAGAAATTTATTTTCTCACAGTCTAAGAGGCTAGAAGTCTGAATTCAGGGTGCCAGCCCTGGGGGAAGGGTTTCTCTCTCTGTTGGCTCTGGGGGAAGATCATTGTCATCAATCTTCCCCTGGTCTAAGAGCTTCTCAGTGCAGGGACCCTGGGTCCAAAGGACACACTCCCCTCCTGGTTCTTCATTCTTGGTGGCATGAGGTCCCTCTGTCTCTCTGTTCACTTCTCTGTTTTATATCTCAAAAAAGATTGACTCAAGATACAACCTAATCTTATAGATTGAGTCTTGCTTCATTAACATAACTGCCTCTAATCCTACCTCATTAACATCATAGAGGTAAGATTTACAACACATAGGAAAATCACATTAGATCACAAAATGGTGGACAATCACACAATACTGGGAATCATGGCCTAGTCAAGTTGACATAGATTTGTGGGGCATACAATTCAATCCACAACAGAAAATAAAGCAATTTGAGATTAAAAACACAGTAGGGATTCTCTGTAAATGGAATGAATATAAGCAGTTACTTGAGATAAGCTGATTTTTATAGTTGGGTCTTGAATTTGGGCTAGATTCCTGATGTTGTTAGCTGCTGTTTAGTTGGCCCCAATTCACGGCAGCCCATGCACAACACAATGAAACACTGCCTTGTCTTGTACCATCCCCATGATAGGTTGCACATTGGATCACCCAGCCTTCCCTGCCACTCTGCACCCGTACTCCACCCCTACTCACAAGAGGAGAGCTGACCTTGCGTTTTTCTGAGCTTGGAGACTCATGAAGACCTCTGAAAGCCACGAGTCTCTGTTACAGTCTATGTCAGCAGATAAGAAGGATGATATTCATGCCACGTGGCATGTTCTAAACAGTAGAAACCCCAACAGAAGCCCGGAAAGTTCTGTGTTTACTCAGCACTCAAATTGTGTACCTCGACCACAAACCTACCCAACAGGACCCTGCCCTGGGACATGCTGTAGTGTTCCTCAGGGGGCTGTCCAGAGCCCTGATGGCTGCTGTCATTGCTCCCAGAAATGTCTAAAGGTCACCAGAAGGGTGACAGCTCCCAGATCCTACTCATCTGTTTGTTTAAAGATTTGTCTCCCCAATGTCTCTTTTTAAAAAGGTAACTGTTAGAAAGGAAAAATATTGTGTGACCCCACTCGTATGAAATACTTGTAAGAGACAAAAGCATAGAGACTAAAGTTTACTCATAGTTACCAGAGACTCTGGGAGGAGGGAATGAGAGTTATTGTTCAAGGGGTGCTGAGTTTCTGTTAAGGGTGATGAAAAACTTTTGAAAACGGATAGTGGTGATAGTTGCACGACATGGCAAACATAATTAATGTCACTGAATTGTACACTTAAAAATGGTTAAATGACAAACTTTTTGTTATATATATATTTTACCACATACACAAACACACAGAGATAACTGTGAGGATAGAGGTTCACAGAAGTTCTCAAAGAGAAGGCATAGAAAGCCCACTAGACAGGTGGGGAGGGGAGGCCTGGGACACTGCTCAAAGGAAGGCTGGGTCAAGACTGTGCATGGCTGATCTTGATCTGAGACCTGGGGTCTGAGGTAAAAATAAGAAGGGCGAAGTGCCTGTGAGTAGGCCTGGCCAAAGTCTCTGAAAAAACAAGCAGGCTTATCTCTTCTCGTTTGACCTGCTGATATTGTTCTTCTATTAGGAAAGGCAGATCCTCCAGTTTTTGGATTCCTGGAAGGTAATCAGGGGAAAGCAAACCCCGACTTCCCAGGGAAATAATCTCCTAAATTTTCCCTCATGGAGTGCAGCAACTGCTAGATTCAGAGGTAGAAAGACACTGAATGTGAATTACTTAGTGTTTTTTTTTTTAAATTAGTAAAAAAGGGACTCACATAGGAAGGGAAGTAGGAATGGAAATAGAGTAGTTTAGACTAAACCTGTCTGTGAACTTACCTCAGTTTTTAAAGACTTGCAAGTTGCAAGACAAGCACACCTGTGTTAGTGCGTAAGTAAATATTTGAGGTGATATGCTCTTGTTTTCTCTACTAGTTCACCTAATTTCTTTTGAAATTTCTATGAAGTGTACTGGATTGTGAAATTTATTTCATAATACAGACACCTAGAATCACAATCTTTTATAGAAGGATCTTCATGGATGTTTTTGTGAAACATCATGATTTTATAATACGTAAAACTAAGCCATACAGTTCTACCTTCTTGAAAAAAAAAACAAATAAAAAACGCTCACCGTTTTAATAACAATCAGAACCATTATTTATGCTTCCAAAAAAAAAAAAATTATCATTTTTTGCAGTGATGTGTGGTCGAAAGAGCCATGGACAGGAGCCAGGAGACCTGAGTTCTGCCCCAGCCCTGCTGCTAATCAGCAATTTGACAGTGGACCTCGATCTCCTCATCTGTGAAATGAGAAGTGAAACTCTTGTAAATGATTGCTAAGTGGCTGTACTCAATGATGTCAGTAAAGCTAGGGAGGAAAGTGGAGCTATGCAAATATCAAGTCTATATTGCAAGTATGCATATATATATATTACATACATACTGTAATAAGGGAGGTGTTACGATTAATAGTGGTAAATAAGAAATGTGGCTATCACAGATTTAGCAGCAGAAACTTTCCTGGAAGGTGGCTGATAATGAAACTGGCTGAAAAACTATGGGACATTCACCTTCCCAATTAGAAGGTCTGAAAGATTTTCAGCAAAGGAGTTTAAACGACTTTCCTTGGTAACTTATCAATGTCTCTTGGTGAACAAGTTATTCCTTTCATTTAATCCTCCGCCACCTTTACTCTTAATCCTGTGAGGTAGGGCAGAAAGGGCATGGATTTAGATAAAACCAGTCCTGGCTCTGCATCTGCGTTTTGCCACCTACCTACTAGCTTTGTGTGTGAACTGGGGCAGGGCTGATTAACCTCTGAGCCCAGCGCCTTTGTCTATTAAAGGAGGATGATAATAATAATGTTTAAAATTGCACAAGCTAATTAACATGAAAAGTACTTTGTAAGGTGACAAAAATGCCAGTGATTATCATAAATTTTATGGTGCCATATTTATAAAAGACAAAGTATAAACATTCTAAGACTAAAAAATTGTTGTTGTTAGCTTTTGGTCGAGTTGGCTCTGACTCATGGAAATCTCATGTGCAGCAGAACAAAACATTGCTTAGTCCTGCGCCATCCTCGTGATCACTGATATGCTCAAGTACATTGTTGCTACCACTGGGTATTTTGAGTGCCTTCTAACCTACTGGGCTCATCTTCCAGCACTATATTGGACAGTCTTCTGTTGTGATCCTAGGGTTTTAGTTGGCTAATTTTCAGATCACCAGGCCTTTCTTCTTAGTCTGTCCTAGTCTGGAAGCTCCACTAAAAGCTATCCTCCATAGTTGGAGGACCCTGCTGGTATTTGAAATACTAGAGACAAAGCTTCCACCCTCATAGCAACATGCAAGCCACCACAGTATGACAAACTGACAAACAGGTGGTGGTTAAAAATTTAATTTACTGTAACTAAATGAAACAACATGGAGGAATCTCACAAAAGCAATGTTGAGTGAAAAAAGCCAGACATAAAACAGTGATACTGTATAATTCTACAAAGGGGCTTCGAAGAGACTGGTAAGGTTCTACTTATGGGTCAGTGTGTTTATACGGGTGTGTTCAGTTTGTTCGTTTATCAAGATGTAAACATATGGTGTGTGCTCTTTTCTGTATATATGTTACACCTCAATAAAAAGTTAAAAAAAAAAAAAGACATATTTAGGAAAATGAGACACCACAGAAAAAAACAACAGTAGCAACAACAAAGGTCTCCAGGTATCCCATTTTCCAGAGATAATCACTGTTAATACTTTGGGGGTAGATCTTTCCAGAATTTGTTCTATACATATAAATATATTGTGGCGTTTACATTAACATTATCTAAAGAATTTGATCTTTGTTCTTGGTTCCTGAGAGATAAACTTCTAGAACCTTGGAATTTCCCTAGTAATAATCATAAGTGTCTTTGATGAAGTCTCCAGATCACACTTAACCTAATAGGTTATGTTAATAAGGTGACTCTTGGGTAGGGCTGGCCAGGCCAGAAAGACCCACTGTGTGATATTACCAACCTCAGGGGAGAGGAGCTAGAGTTTGAATTACGTAATGAGACCCTCAATAAAGGCTCTGGACACAATCTCCGGAGACTTTCTGGTTGATGAAAGACATTGATACATGTGGGAGAGTAGTGTATCCCTTTTTGGGACATGGAAATTCCACTTTGGGAGCCTTTCAGACCTCGCCCTATGTGTCTCTTTATTTTTATCCTTTTTCCCATTATAAAACTGTATTCACAAGTATAGTGCGTTCTATGACTTCTGAGTCATTCCAGTGAATTAATGAACCCAAAGGAAGAGTGGAAGTCAGCAGGTCAGAAGTGAGCTTGTGGATGGTATCCTGCGGGGGTAGAGAAAACCCCCAAATTTGTAGCCAGCAGTTCACAAGTGAGGGTGTTGTGTAGCTCGCATCTGAAGTCCCTTAGTCAGACTCGACAATCTGGAGGACTGTGTCCTTCAACTTGTGATATCTAACCTATTTCCTGGTGTGTAGAGTCAGAACAAGTGCTACACATGCAGCTGGTGTTAGAAAATAAGTGGAAGAGAATTTAATTGATATGACTGATCTTTACAGTTTGGTGTCAGAGAAGTGGAATTTGATATTATTCCCAGTCACATATATTTTACAAAACTGCAGCTATACTCTACATCTTTTGGCAACCCAATTTTCTCATGTGTCAATATTCTGTAGAGCCTTTCCATGCCAGTACATGGAATCATCACTGATGATCATTGTTTTTTATCTTAGTCATTTAGTGCTGCTCTAACAGAAATATCACAAGTGAATGGCTTTAACAAAGAGAAATTTATTTTCTCACAGTCTAGTAGGCTAGAAGTCCAAATTCAGGGCATCAGCTCCAGGGAAAGGCTTTCTATCTCTGTCGGCTCTGGAGGAAGATCCTCATCTTCATCAATCTTCCTCTGGACTAGGAGCTTCTCTGTGCAGGAACCTCAGGTCCAAAGGACACGCTCTGCTCCCAGAACTGCTTTCTAGGTGATACTGAGGTCCCCAACTCTCTGCTTGCTTCCCTTTGCTTTTATCTCTTAAGAGATAAAAGGTGGTGCAGGCCACACCCCAGGGAAACTGCCTTTACATTGGATCAGGGATGTGACCTGGGTAAGGGTGGTATTACAATCCCACCCTAATCCTCTTTAACATAAAATTACAATCACAAAATGGAGGACAACCACACAATACTGGGAATCATGGCCTAGCCAAACTGATACACACATTTTTTGGGGGACATAATTCTATCCACGACATTTATCATTGTTATTAACTACAACCGTATTGGAGTCTATCGTATTGATGCTTTATTTTGCTATTACAAATATTGATAAACAAGACTTGTTCGGTAGTTGGGTTTCTTTCTTTCTTTCTTTCTTTTTTTTAAGGATAATCTAAAACTGGAATTGAGGATTCTAGTGAGGCACACATCTTTAAGACATTGGGTTTCCCTCTTAAAAGTCTCTACCAATTTACATTTCTGTCTGCAGTTGAGATTTCACCTTTCCCCTGCTTGGTGGCACAACAGTTAAGTACTTGGCTACTAATTAAAAGGTTGTTGGTTTGAACCAAACCAGCGGCTCTGCAGGAGAAAGACCTGGCTATCTCCCAAGATTATAGCTTAGAAAACTCTGTGGTGCAGTTCTACTCTGTCACGTGGGGTCACAATGAGTTGGAATCATCTTGATAGCACCCAGCAACAACCTGCTCCCTTGCCAAAAATTGATATTATCATTCTTTTTAAGCTTTGTCAATCTGAAAGTTCTGTGTAACTGAGTACACGATCAGAGAAGAGGCCATAGTGGTTTAAGTTCTGACTCTGAAATAGAACAGACTTGGGTCTGCTTTCCAGCTCTGAACCTCAGTTTCCTCAACTATAAAATGAGGTTCTTCCACCTGCCATCCAGTCAACGCCAACTCATGGCGACCCCATGTGTGTCAGAGTAGAACCGTGCTCTGTAGGATTTTCAATGGCTGATTTTTCAGAAGTAGATCGCCAGGACTTTCCTCTGAGGTGGCTCTGGTGAACTCAAACCTCCAACCTTTTGGTTAGCAGCCCATCCATTTAACCATTTGCACTGCCCTCTGAACGTCCTCCATTCTTCCTTTCAAAGTCTTTTCCCATCTTGTCGCCATCCAGGAGTTTGGGTGTTGCCTTATGAATGTAAATCATATCACAGCACTCCCGTCATTAAAATTCTTCCTTCGTGGCTGTACTCAGAACAAAATCTAAACTCCTTATCCCTGCCCACAGGGGCCTACCTGGTCTGCCTTTGCCTGCCTCCGTGGCGCGTCTTGTGAGGCCTTGCTTTCCTTCACGTCCCTTTCTGAGACCGTCCTGACCTACCAGTTTCTTGAATGGGGCCACCCCGGGCCTGTTTTCTGGACCGCTCCTCCTCCAGTGCCTTCCTGTCCTGGCCTGCTTCAGCTTCAAAACCACATCCTTAAAGAGACCTTCCCCGCCCTCCCTGCTATTTTCTCTCACAGCATCCTATTTAGCTCCTTCACAGGTCTTACTACTATATGTAATTATGTATTTCTATGCTTATGTAGTTTCTGTATCCCCAATACCTGATAGGCTCTATGAGAGCAGAGACAAGATCTTTCTGGTTCATTACTATATTTGCAGCACCTAGCCTCGTGCCTACCTCATTAGTAGGCGTTCAGTAAACATTTGTTGAATGCGTGAATAACCATTTCATTTTTGCTCTGGTTTGCTGGCATGTAAACCCAACAGCACTGTGATCTAGTGACGTAGCTGCCAAATCTTTATGACCTGTCCTTCTGGGCTGCTCTCGTCCTGATGCGAGCCTCCCCCTGGGCCATTTCTGACATCTCCCATTCCTCATCCCTGAGTGCCTGTTGTCAGTAGCACGTTCTGCAGGTCTTTAACAGATGCTGTCTTTCGCTGTTCCTTAATGTTTTAAATTTCTCCCCTACCTTATTGTTGCTGGTTGCCATTGAGTTGGCTCCAACTCATGACCACCCCATGTACAACAGAATGAAAAGCTGCCTGGTCCCGTGCCATCCTTATGATGGTCAACATGCTTGAGTCCATTGTTGCCTTCCAAACTAGGAAGCCCATCAGCCAGCACTATATCGAACAATATTCTGTTGTGATCCATAGGGTTTTCATTGGCTGATTTTTGGAAGTAGATCACCAGGCCTTTCTTCCTTGTCTGTCTTAGTCTGGAAACTCCGCTGAAACCTGTCCACAGTGGGTGACACTGCTGGTATGTGAAATACCAGTGGCATAGCTTCTGGCATCACAGCAACACGCAAGCCACCACGGTATGACAAACTGACAGACGGGTGGTAGTCTCCACCCTAAGGAACTATATATTACACTAATCTAGTTTCTCCAAATGGCACAATGCCTCAAGAGGGTATTCAATGAGTTTTCATTCATTCATTCAGTATTCATTTATTAAGCACCTAGTAAGTGTCAGACACTGTATTAAGCACTCAGGATACAAAGATGAATTAAACACAGCATTTCCTAACTTAAAGGAGCTCACAGTCTAGGGAGTGAGGCACACAACTACTATTTCAAAGCAAGTGCAACAACTTGCTAAACAAAAGACAGAGACTGCAGCACCGGGGAAGGATATATAACCCAGTTTGAGAGAGAGGAAGATCAGGGCAGGCTTCCTGGAGGAGGTGTCATCTGATTTGAATTAGCCAGATAAAGGGGAGGAAGACAATTGAAGCAGAAGAGGGAACAGCAAGAGTCCAGACATGGAACTGAGAAGCAACATTCTGTGGGCAGGGCAACAGTTAGCAATTTAGTGTTGCTGGAAAATAAAGTGCAAGTCAGAAAGTACTAGAAATAAGTCAGAGAAGTAGCCTGGGGCCTGATCAGGGACAGCACTGAAACTCAAGGTTAGAAACTTGGACATTTTATGTAGGAACAGGTCACCGAAGCTTTTAATCGGGTGGTGGGGGTAGTGAAGAGGCAGTGGATTTGAGGAGGACACATTTGTAGGCAGAGAGATCAGGTCAGATATGATGAGGACCTGAACTGGGGCGGGGTAGCAGAGAGGGAGAGTCAGGGACAGGTCAAGAACACCTGAAGAAGCCACACTGGTGGAACTTGGTCACTGACTGAGTTTGGGGTAGGTTGGTGGAAAGATGGCAGAGAGAGAGGAGTCAATGGCTTGGGTGATGTAGTTATTCTGGAGTGCTATCAACAAAGAATACCAGGGAAGCAAATTTAGCGAGGTGGAGGGAGGGGGTGGTACATTAGGTTTTGGATATGTGGACTCTGAGGTGCTTGTAGGAACCCAGAAGAAATAGACCCACAGTTGAAGCCTGGAGCTCTATGTCTGGGAGTCATCAACACAGACGTGGTAGTTGAAACTAGATGAACGAATAAGTCCACCACCCAGAGAATGCATAGAATGCAATAAGCAGCTGGCCACGGATGGAGTCCTGGGGAACCCCAACATTTGTTCTTAGCTGGAGTGAGAGAAAAAGAGGGAGTTAACATTCTGTTATGGATCAAATTGTGTCCCCTCAAAATATGTGTTGAATTCCTGGCCTTGTAGCTGAGCATAGGATTTTCTTATGTTAGTTAGATCATACCCAAATAGAGTGAGTTCTAAAGCTAACCACTTCTGAGTTATAAAAGGAACATATTAGATATAGAGGCACGCACATACAGGGAATGGATGCCATGTGAGAATCATCTACAAGCCAAGGAACCAAGGACGGCCTGGGGTTACTGACAAGGAATGAACAGACATAGCCGAGACCCTGTTATGGACTTTCAGCCTCCAGAATTGTGAGAAAATAAATGTCTGTTCTTTAAAATCATCCACTGTTATGGCAGCACTAGGTAACTAGTTATCTCCTCTTCCACACTTGTTAATCTTTTCCCCATTGCCTTCAGACCTCCCTTAGGCTTGGGAGACCAATCTCTAACAGCTAAAGATAATTCTAATTTATCGAGCACTTAAACTATGTGATAGGTACATTCTAAGTGCTATGCCTGTATTGATTTCTTTAATCCTCACAAAAACTCCATGTTATTCTCCCCATTTCTGAGATGAACAAACTGAGGTGCAGATAAGTATATTTTTCTAAGGTCAAACTGTTAATCAGTGGAGGCAGCACCCCATGTGGGCCAATTTCCTCTGTCGGCGTGGGGCTTCGTCAGCTACCTGGTCCTTCACACCTCAGCTGCAAAGCACTCCCTTTATTTTTTCCCATCTTTCCCTTAGAAACACAAGACAGTCACAACGTTGCTTGTTAACTTTTCAGGAATCTGAGTAATGACTGAAGGGAGAATAACTTTGAAATGACGTAGAGAATCCAATTAACTTCATCATGAATTAATTTTGGTTTTTGTCTTAAGTACTGGGGTTCAAAACTGAAGAAATCTTGCTGACTATGGCAGGGCACCATTACCCGATATACACACAAGTTATATAAATAGCCTTTGTTTTAAAAAGAGAATATTGGTGGTGACAGGAGCAAAGCAGGTGACTAAAGATGGTTTGCTCACACGTGTCATAGATACTCTGCGATCAAACAGGTTATCTGTGAGGGAAACCTAGCTGTGGGAACCCTCCCCCATTCCCTCCGCGATTACCAAGGTTAAATTGTATATTACAAAACACTTGCATATAAAAGAATTTTATTATATAGATTTATTGTGTTGCTTTGGGAGATAGGTCCGAGACTCACCTTACAGGCTAAAGAGTTTATTCTGTGAATGTTGGGTAATGTTATATTTTCTGAAGTTATAGGTGAAGCTGGATAACGACGACCTGTTAGGAAGCATTCCAAGAAAAAAATATACAATGCTATAATATGCATTTATTATTGACGAATCAATAAACTCATTGCTGTTGAGTTGATTCCGACTCATAGTGACCCTATAGGATAGTAGAACCGATCCATAGGATTTCTAAGGAGTGGCTAGTGGATTCGAACTGGCAATCTTTAGGTTAGCAGTCGAGCTCTTAACCACCGTGCCACCAGGGCTCCAACACATCAACAGACGTATGAAAATATTCTAGATACTATTTTATGTGCTTGCTGGTTTGAGAGTGAAACAAGAGTTTTGTTTTAAATTAGAAATTAAAACTTTATTTACAAAAACAGGTGGCTGGCCCATGGGCCATAGTTTGCCATTTTTTATCTTTGAAAAATATTGCATTCTTTAGCTTGATAACTGAGTCTTTTGTGCCTCCTTACTTTTGCACCTGAGGATAGTGACTCATCCACCTAACCATAGTCCCAGCTCTGGAAATTAAAACTGTCCAGAACTATTGCAGAGCCCTGGTGGCAAAGTGGTAAAGAGCTATGGCTACAAACGGAAAGGTCGGCAGTTCAAATCCATCAGCTGCTCCTTGGAAACCCTGTGGAAGCAGTTCTACCCCGTCCTATAGGATCGCTATGAGTCAGAATCCACTTGAGGAAAAATGGGTTTGGTTTAGTTTTTTTCGGGTTGAACTATGTGTATCAGATGATCTGAGGCATTACGGGAAAGCAACCCACAAAAATGTTCCTCTACTATCACTCAAACTTCCTCTCTAATTTAGGACATTATGATCATAACTGCTCCCTCTGTCTCTCTCACACACACATGAATACTCACGCAAACAATACGCATTCTTTCTCTATAGTCCTTTATTAAAATGTAAACATTTCCAGTATTATAATAATAGGGACAACTTATTAGTCATAACTAACATTTGTTGAACATCTGCTTTATATGTGTCATGTAGTCCCTGGAACAAACCTGCATGGTAAGCGTTTTTATTCCTACCTTATGACAAGGAAACTGAGTCTCAGAGAAGTTAAGAAGTGAAGTGAAGCTTCTGGAGACAAACTGACTTCAAAGTGTACCTTTGTCACACTTCATGTGACTTTCACAAGTTACTCAACCGCCCTAAGCATCAGGTTCCTTATGAGTAAAAAATGTGAATGCCAATTGTCTATACCTCATAGGTTTACATAAGGATGAAATAAGATAACATATTTGAAGTACTTAGCTCAGGGCCCAGAGCATAGCAAGTGCTCAATAAATATTGTCTGCGATTGTTAACACTGTTATTATTAAGTAACTGGTCAAAGGTAACTGCTACTCAGAGGCTGTGTCGTGGTGCTACTGAATTCCCAGAATTCCTTCCTCCGGAGGCAGGGCCTAGGTAGGTGGGGGGATAAAGGGTAAAGGACATATATGTTGTTGTCGCTGGCTGGCATAGGCGCCCCCATTCACAGCGACCCGATGTACAATGGAATGAAACACTGACTGGTCCTATGCCATCCTTATGGTTGGATGGGGATCAGGCCATTGTGATCCATAGGGTTTTCAAGGGCTGATTTTTTTTTAAATATATATATATATGTATGTATTGTACTTTAGATGAAGGTTTATAGAACAGTTTCTCATTAAACAGTCAATACACATATTGTTTTATGACATTGGTTAACAATCCCATGACATGTCAACACTCCCCTTC
>NW_004443957.1:2810491-2820143 GCF_000243295.1 Trichechus manatus latirostris | reverse complement strand
GGTGAAAATATACATAGCCTGAGTTACACCATTTCAAAAGTTTCTACATGTACAATTCAGTAACATTGATTACATTCTTCCAGTTGTGCTGCTATTCTCACTAACCTTTTCCAAATTATTCCATCAGCATTATCTTCAACTTACTGCCCCCTAGGCTTCCCATCAAATCAATGGCTGATTTTTTGAAGTAGATTGCCAGGCCTTTCTTCCTAGTCACTTTTAATCTGGAAGTTCCACTAAAACCTGTTCAGCATCATAGCAACACTCAAGCCTCCAATGACCAATGGGTGGTGGCTGCACATGAGGTGCATTGGCTGGAAATCGAACATGAGTCTCCAGCATGGAAGGTGAGAATTCTACCACTGAACCACCATGCTTCCTACAAGGGATGTACCATATATACCCCCTGCAAATTAAGCGTGACAGATTTTGAACTACCACAGGTATTATTTTCAAACCATGTAATTGCCTTGACCTTTCCCACAGGCTGTTTCCTGACTCCTCTGGAGGAACAGCCCCAGGGAGCCCCGAATGGCTTTGAGACAGCCTGCTAGCAACATTCCAGTTCTACCATCCAGCTGGGTTGGCAAACAATGATATTTGCATCTCCTCCCTTAACGGCTATTTCACAGCCTCAAACCACACAATTCGCAAATTCCTCCTGACTCCATCCTACCCCTCCACCCTCTTTTTCCAGTCTGGGCTCCACATTTATTTTTTATTTTTTAAAAGCTTCTCCTTTGTGCCATCTCTGTTAAATTAATTGGGAGCACAAGAAATTAAACTAAATTTAACATCAGCCTCTCTCCCCCGACTCTCAGCCTTTCTCCTTGTTACATAGACTGAAGGGGACCTGCTCCTTCCAAGAAAGCCTCTAGCTTTCTCAAGGACATTCTTCCCTCAAGTATGCAGCCCCTCTCTCTCCAGTGTCATGAACTTCTCCCTCTCCAGGGATGGATTACCCAATAAGCAAGGTATGCATGGGCTTACTTGTGCTTACTTACTAGTGTACAAACTTGCGTGAAATTGTGCACTACAGATTGGTAAGTAAACCCAATTAAGCCCATGTGTACCTTGTTTACTGTAAGCAGGTGCATACCTTGCTTATGGGTTGATCCACCCCTGCATGATCAGTCTTATGAGTATACAAACTAGTAAGGGTCCTATCTTAAAAAAAAGTCTCCTTCCAGCTACTGCTCTATTTCTTTGCTACCCTTCCCGGGAAAGCTTCTTGAAAGAGTTGTCTATAATTTCTGAGTCCACATCCTTATCTTGCCCTCTCTCTTCAGCCTACTCCTGTTTGGCTCTGATCCCTTCCTATCCACTAAAACTGCTCCTGTCAGGGTCATCAGTGACATCCATATTGCCATACAAAATAGTGGTTTCTCTGTCCTCATTTTACTTGACTTCCGAGGAGCACCTGACATGGCTGACCATTCCCTGTTGAAGCACTTTCTTTCCTTGGCTTCTGGGCGATCACCTTCTCTTGAGTTTTCCACTGGCCACTTTGCCAGCTCCTCCTCACCCGCTGGATCTCTGAATTTTGGTGGACTCCAGTCCTGGGGCTTCTTTCTATCTCTTCCGATGTGATCTTGCGCTGTCCCATGGCTTAAATGTCATCTATATGCCAATGCCTGACAATTGGCGAAAAAACAAGTCTCCAGGAACTGACAGAATACCAACTGAGATGTTTCAACCAACTGATGCAGTGCTAGAAGTGCTCACTCATCTATGCCAAGAAATTCGGAAGACAGCCACCTGGCCAACCTACTGGAAGAGATCCATATTTATGTCTATTCCAAAGAAAGATAATCCAACCCAATGCAGAAATTATTGAACAATATCAATGATATCACACACGAGTAAAATTTTGCTGAAGATCATTCAAAAGCGGTTACAAAAGTACATTGACAGGGAACTGCCAGAAATTCAAGCTGGATTCAGAAGAGGACATGGAACAAGGGATATTACTACTGATGTCAGATGGATCATGGCTGAAAGCAGAGACTACCAGAAAGATGTTTACCTGTGTTTTATTGACTATGCAACAGCATTCATCTGTGTGGATCATAACAAATTATGGATAACATTGGGAAGAATGGGAATTGCAGAACAGCTAATTGTGTTCATGAGGACCTTGTACATAGATCAAGAGGCAGTTGTTCGAACAGAACAAGGGGATACTGCACGGTTTAAAGTCAGGAAAGGTTTGCATTAAGGTTGTATCCTTTCACCATACTTATTCAATCTGTATGCTGAGCAGATAATCTGAGAAGCTGGACTATATAAAGAACGGCTCATCAGGATTGGAGGAAGACTCATTATCAACTTGCCTTATGCAGATGACATAACCTTGCTTGCTGAAAGTGAAGAGGACTTGAAGCACTTACTGATGAAGATCAAAGATTAGACTTCGGTATGGATTACACCTCAACAGAAAGAAAACAAAATCCTCACAATTGGACCAATAAGCAGCATCATGATAAACAGAGAAAATATTGAAGTTGTCAAGGATTTCATTTTAGTTGGATCCACAATCAACACCCATGGAAGCAGCAGTCAAGAAATCAAATGATGCGTTGCATTGGGTAAATCTGCTGCAAAGGCTCTCTTTAAAGTGTTAAAAAGCAAAGATATTACCTTGAAGACTAAGGTGTGCCTGCCCCAAGCTATGGTGTTTTCAATCACCTCATATGCATGTGGAAGCTGGACAATGAATAAGGAAGACCGAAGAAGAATCGATGCTTTTGAATTATGGTGTTGGCAAAGAATATTGAATATACCATGGACTGCCAAAAGAACGAACAAATCTATCTTGGAAGAAGTACAGCTAAAATGCTTCTTAGAAGCAAAGATGGCAAGACTACGTCTCACATACTTCGGACATGTTATAAGGGGGGATCAATCCCTGGGGAAGGACATCATGCTTGGTAAAGTAAAGAGTTAGCGAAAAAAAGGGAGACCCTCAATGAGATGGATTGACACAGTGGCTGCAACAATGGGCTCAAGGATAGCAAACTGTGAGGATGGCTCAGGACCGGACAGTGTTTCGTTGTATTGTACATAGGGTCGCTATGAGTCAGAACCGACTGGACGGCACCTAAAAACAAATAATGGGTATGGAGGAGGACCTAGAGGTGGAAATTTTGGAGGTAGCCCTGGTTATGGAGGAGGAAGAGGATGATATGGTGGTGGAGGACCTGGATATGGCGCCCAGGGTAGGGACTACAGAGGTGGTTATGACAACTATGAAGAAGGACATTATGAAGGTGGAAGTTACAATGATTTTGGAAATTATAACCAGCAACCTTTTAACTATGGTCCAACGAAGAGTGGAAACTTTGGTGGTAGCAGGAACATGGGCAGACCATATGATGGAGGAAACTATGGTCCGGAAAGCAGTGGAGGAAGTGGGGGTTTTGGAGGGAGGAGCTGATATTGAGCTTCCTATTTGACATGGACTTCACCGTATAAATAGGAGAGGATGAGAGCCCAGAGGTAACAGAACAGCTTCAGGTAATGGAAATAACAAAATTAAGGAAATTCTTATCTTAGTTATGTATAAATATGCAGTGATATGGCAGAAGACACCAGAGCAGATGCAGAGAGCCATTTTGTGAATGGACTGGATTATTATTTTACCTTACTGTGGAGGAAGGATTATAAACAAAAATACCTTTGAGACAGTTTCTTAGCTTTTTAATTGTTTCTTTTTAGTGGTCTTTGTAAGAGTGTAGAAGCATTCTTTCTTTGATAATGTTAAATTTGTAAGTTTCTGGTGACATGTGAAACCTTTTTAAAGATTTTTCTCAAAGTTTTGAAAAGTTACTAGCGAGGATCATGGTGTAATAAGACATAACATTTTCCTTTAAAAATTTTAAGTGCATGTGTAGAGTTCAGAAGCTATTGTACATGTATGATTTAGTAAAATAATTCTGAAGAAAAAAAAAGATAAATAAAACATAGTAGTCTTCAGGGGCTCATGGTGGCCTGACTCTATATCATTTTTTCCCTTTAAAAAAACTTATTAAATGCATACATAGATTTGGGTTAATATTTGCTCCTTTGTAACACTTTTCATAGAAATAAATTCACAAACCATTAAAAATTTCTTTGCAGACCTTGTGTCCTAATTTTGTCAGCAAATATGGTGGGTATACCAGTCAGGCTCTGGTTAGGGAGGTGCAAGCAATACGTGTTGCTGCTTGGCTAGCAAAGCAAGGTTGTTGGTTCAGGTTCTACTGTGAGTACCTGTTGGGGAGCCAGGGTTCCCATAGTGGAACGTGTTTGAATCTGAGTCCAAATTGTTGGGCGCATAGGCTCACTTTAAACAGTGTGCACCTTTATATTTCTAACACTCAATCCCCTGCTCCAGACTGCAATGAAATCAAGGCTTGCTTTGGCCTTGGCTTTTGCTTTAGCCTAATAATAGTCTGATAGATATGTCTATAGCGGCTTTTTAAGTTTAGCTTTTCCCCTTCAATGACGGGAACACAAAGTCTTTGAATTTCTTGGTATCCGGGAAGTGAGTCATCCATTTTATAGATGCAGAAATTGAAAGACGAATGACTTGCATAAGGTCAGACAGCAAGTCTAAGAATACACTGGATCCAGCACCTCAAGGCCTCTCAGAGCTACTGGGCCTGACGCCTGTCTTCTCATCCCTCTGCCACACCAGGTGTAGTGCTGGGAAGAAATCATGGTCCATTGAATATCAGACACAAGTCAAGAGTTCCCAGCATTTGAAGTGGTAAAGGTAGATCCAAGTTGCATCCCTGTTCTGCCAAGTTAGTATGGAGCACTATAGGTAGTGGACTTCTCACGTGCTCCTGTCCCACTTGCCTCTGAAAATCAGCCAGCATGCTTTATTCCGTAAATGTGGTGTGGGGCCTAGAAAAAAAATGTAATTAAAAAAAAAAAAAAGATGAACCATGACATTGGTTCTGACTGCCCCAAAGGATATTTGCCTGAAAACTAAAGGACATACAGTCTTGCATTTTCCCATTAGTGTTGGAAACATTTTACTTGTCACCCACAGAAATTCTCCCACTTGGGCATAATCGGTGTCAGCAAAACCATCCACCATCTATTGAACACCTGTTGTGACCCAGGTACCACTGGGCATTGTATGTGATCTCGTTTAATCTTCATGCCACCAAATATTTATTGAGCAACTACCATGTGCTAGACTCTGTGTTGGGCACAAAAATAAATAGGGTATAAGCCCTGCTTTCTAGAATTGCATAGTCTAGTGAGGAAGATATAATGCAGTATAATAAGGACTATGGTAAGAGGTGAGCCCAGATGGCTATTGGGGCACACAGAAGATTCTAACCCAGTTTTGAGGTGCCAAGGAAATCTTGGAGGCAGTGATGTCTAAGCACTATTAGATAGAAACTGTTGTCCCAGAATTATCTCTGAGTCTCACAGAGTTTGTGGAAGGCAGAATAATGGCCCCTCAAAGATGTTCACATCCTAATCCCCAGAATCTGTGCTTTGTATGGCAAAGGGACTCTGCCAATGTGATTAAGTTAAAGATCTTGGGTTGGGGAGATGATCTTGGATTATCCAGGTGGGCCCAATGTAATCACAAGGGTCCTCATAAGAAGGAGGCAAGAAAGTCAGTTAGTAGTGAGAGATGTGTCGATGGAAGGAAGATGTGAGGAAGGGGTCATGAGTCAAGGAATGAGGACAGCTTCTGTTGTTGTTGTTAGGTGCTATTGAGTCGGTTCCAACTCACAGGGACCCTATGTACAGCAGAACAGAACACTGCCCAGTCCTGTGCCATCCTCACAATCCTTGCTGGTCACCTAGTACTACTCTAACAGAAATACCACAAGTGGATGGCTTTAACAAAGAAAGTTTATTCTCTCACAGTCCAGTAGGCTACAAGTCCAAATTCAGGGCATCAGCTCCAGGAGAAGGCTTTCTCTCTCTGTCGGCTCTGGAGGAAGGTCTTTGTGATGCATCAGTCTTCTCTTGGTCTGGGAGCATCTCAGCACAGGAACCTCAGGTCCAAAGGACATGCTGTGCTCCAGGCACTGCTTTCTTGGTGGTATGAGGTCCCCATGTGTCTCTGCTCGCTTCTCTCTTTTGTATCTCAAAAGAGATTGGGTTAAGACACAATGGTACACAAATGGTACACAATCATACAACACTGGGAATCATGACCCAGCCAAGTTGACAGATACATTTGGGGGACACAATTCAATCCATGACACCTTGTATCCTTGAGCCAATTGTTGCAGCCACTGTGTCAGTCCATCTCGTTGAGGGTCTTCCTCTTTTTTGCTGACCCTCTACTTTACCAAGTAAGATGTTCTTCTCCAGGGACTGATCCCTCCTGATAACATGTCCAAAGTATGTGAGACGTAGTCTGACCATCTTTGCTTCTAAGAAGCATTCTGGCTGTATTTCTTACAAGATAGATCTGTTTGTTCTTTTGGCAGTCCATGGTATATTTAGTATTCTTCGCCAACATCACAGTTCAAAGGCATCAATTCTTCTTCAGTCTTCCTTATTCATTTCCAGCTTCCACATGCATAGGAGGTGATTGAAAACACCATGGCTTGGGTCAGGTGCACCTTAGTCTTTAAGGTGACGTCTTTGCTTTTTAATGCTTTAAAGAGGTATTTTGCAGCAGATTTGCCCAGCGCAACGCACTGGGTGATTTCTTGACTGCTGCTTCCATGGGTAGTGATTGTGGATCCGAGTAAAATAAAATCCTTGACAACTTCAATCTTTTCTCCATTTTCTTTGTTCTGGAAGCTGAAAAAGGCAAAGAAACAAATTTTCTCCTAGATCCTCCAGAAGGAACCCACCCTGCCAACACCTTGGCTGTAGCCCATGAGACTCATTGCAGACTTCTTCCAGAGCTGTAAGAAAATACATTTGCATTGTTTTCACCCACTGAATTTGTAGTAATTTGTTACAACAGCAAAAGGAAACTAATACAGAGTTTAATAACTTGCCCAATGTACAAATTAGATAGTGGTGAAGCCAGGATTAAAACCAAGAGTAAATGATTCCAAAGCCTATGTGGTCATTCCCTGAAGCTTTATGGTACCTCTAAAGAAACATCTTGGGTATTTGCTCAATATGTTGTGAAGAACTGTCTACTAGTCTCTTTCCTTTCTCTCTTGTCCGAGGCACAAATTTGTGCTTCTTGAGACAGAGACATTAGATGCTAAAATATTGGGATTCTAGATGTTGGATAACCATCCATGGATTGATGGATTAATTTTTCTTTTATATTTTCTTCATTTGTTGTTGCTGTTAGTTGCTGTTGAGTTGATTCCAATTCACGGTGACTCCATGTATGTGCAGTAGAACTGCTCCATAGGATTTTCAAGGCTGTGACCTTTTGGAAGCAAATTACCAGGCCTGTCTTCCCAGACACCTCTGGATGGGTTCAAACCACCAACCTGTCTGGTTGTAGTAGAGCGCTTAACCATTTGCATCAATGGCTGCAACTCTGATGGATTGATTTTTGGTTTTAGAATACGAGTAAAAGTTAAGAGACTTGGGTTCTAGTTCTAGGACTACCACTACCAAGCTCTGAGACTTGAGCAAACCCTTTCACATTTCTCGGCCTCATTTTGCTCATCCGTGAGAGGAGGGCTTGAGCTAGAAGGTTTTTGATGTTGCTCTAGTTTTAACAAGGAACCCTGCTGATGCAGTGGTTAAGTGCTCAGCTGCTAACAGAAAGGTTGGTGGATCAAACCCCCCAGCCATTCCATGGGAGAAAGATGTGGCAGTCTGCTTCCATAAAGATTACAAGCCTTAGAAACCCTGTGGGGCAGTTCTATTCTATCCTAGAGGGTAACTGTGAGTTGGAATTGACTCAACAGGTTTGGTATGGTTTAGTTTTAACATTCTACAACTTCTAAAGACTACCAGTGTGCCCTGCCCCTTCTCCACTGCACACACACTTTGAGGCCTTGGCATTTAAGCCCCTAATGGGAGTTAAGTCTTAGCAACTTGGACACCAGTTCATGTATTATTTAACCAAGGAAAAGGAAAGAAACTTCTCCTATTCCAAAGGGGCCAGTGCAAGCAGAGATCATCTTCAGTGCCCTGAGTTTCAGAACCTCTGCAGATCAATCTGAAAGATTACTTAGCAATTGGTGACTCCTTGAAGAGAGTGATCTCAGTTTGTAAATTCTATCATTACCATACAGCATTATTTGATAGGTTCTAGATTAAAACTAGTTCTAGCTAGTTTTGGAAATGGCCCTACTCCCTGTCATTGGTACTTGAGCCTGAAAAGGAGAGCTTGAAATAAGATCTGGATCATTGGCAAATGATTTTAGGGACTACAGCACACCAGATTAAGGCTGTCTCAGATTATGGGTTCAGGCTAAACGCCAATTTGTTAACCTAAAGTGATTCTGAGGCTTTAGCTATGATGGAGTGAGTGAGCCCTGCGGGTTTCTAGCAGCCTAATGATGATACTTATCATTATAATGATGATACTTATCATTAAGGTGATAATACATAGCATGTCACAGCTTTGCATCTTCAAAGACCTGGAAAGCCCAACACAAATTTCCCTCCACTTAACTGTGCTGGTCCTACAGTTGCTGCTGATGTAACTCAAATTGCTTCCTTGGCATTTCTCCTCTATGTACACTGCAAACACCTGGGAACTGTCAAGAAACCATATTGATTACTAACCTAACCCGTCAACAAATGAATAAATAATAAACCATCCTAGGGCCTTTGTTATAGATTGAATTGTGCCCCCCCCCCCCAAATGTGTGACAACTTGGCTAGGCCATGATTCCCAGTACCGTGTGGTGTCCACCATTTTGTCATCTGGTGTGATTTTCCTATGAGTTGTAAATCCTACCTCTATGATGTTAATGAGGTAGGATTAGAGGCAGTTACTTAATGAGGCAGGACTCAATCTACAAGATTATGTTGTATCTTAAGTCCATTTCTCTTGAGATATAAAAGAGAGAAGCAAGCAGAGAGAGAGGGGGACCTCATGCCACCAAGAATAAAGAACTAGGAGGGGAGCGCGTCTTTTGGACCCAGGGTCCCTGCACTGAGAAGCTCCTAGACCAGGGGAAGATTGATGACAAGGGCCTTCCCCCAGAGTCAACAGAGACAGAAAGCCTTCCCCTGGAGCTGGCACCCTGAATTCAGACTTCTAGCCTCCTGAACTGTGAGAGAATAAACTTCTGTTTGTTAAAGCCATCCACTTGTGGTGTTTCCATTATAGCAGCACTAGATAACTAAGACTGCCTTAAAGCACTTTTCCTTCTTGACTTCTCTGTACAGCATTTGACACTATCATCCCTTTCTTCTAGAACATGTTTCTACCTTAGTTTATGATGTTTTACTCTACTCCCTCTTCCCTTCCCCCCTTTTTCGGGTGCTTCTGCTTGCTCTCCACCTCTGGACTCTCTTCTTTCTTTTGCTTGCTATATCTTTGTCTTCCATTCCTGTTCTTGGTTCTCAGCCTTTCCTCTCCATCTTATCTCCCTTGATAACCTCATCCAATCCCAGTGCTTCAATTAACATCTGTCATGGATTGAATTATGTCCCCCCAAAAATGTGTATATCAATTTGGCTGGGCCATGATTCCCAGTATTGTGTGATTGTGCTCCATTTTGTGATTGTAATTTTATGTTAAAGAGGATTAGGG
>NW_004443957.1:2761064-2810391 GCF_000243295.1 Trichechus manatus latirostris | reverse complement strand
CTGATCCAATGTAAAGGGAGTTTCCCTGGGGTGTGGCCTGTACCACCCTTTATCTTACAAGAGATAAAAGGAAAGGGAAGCAAGCAGAGAATTGGGGACCTCATACCACCAAGAAAGCAGTGCCAAGAGCAGAGCGTGTCCATTGGACCTGAGGTTCCTGCTCTGAGATGCTCCCAGAACAAGGGAAGACTGATGACAAGGATCATCCACCAGAGAAGGCCTTTCCCTGGAGCTGTTGCCCTGAATTTGGACTTGTAACCTACTATACTGTGAGAGAATAAATTTCTCTTTTGTTGAAGCCATCCACTTGTGGTATTTCTGTTCAAGCAGCACTAGATGACTAAGACAACATCCCATTCATGGTGGCCTCATCTGTTTCAGAGCAACACTGTGCTCCATAGGGTTTTTAATGGCTGATTTTTGGAAGAAAATTGCCAAGCCTTTCTTCCAAGCCACCTTTGGGTAGACTTGAACGACCAACCTTTCAGTTAACAGCCAAGTGCTTAACCGTCTGAACCACCAGGGACTCCTGCCTCTACATCTAGTCAATTGTCAAGTCCTACATCTCAATTCAGTCTGGCCCCTCCTCTCCATTTCTATCTCCAGTAGTCTAATTTACATTATTATTGTCATGATTTCCTAACCAAAATCTCTTACTCTTAAGTTTTTCTTGCCACTGATTCATCCTGCACCTTATTGAAATGTTCACCTTAGCAGATAGCTGTAATTGCGCATTCCCTTGGTCCTAAACAAACATCCACTGACTCTCCTTTCTTTTTGAATAAAAGCCAAATTCCTCAATGTAACGTTCAAGATCCTACTGAGTATGGCTGCGGCTTAGCTCAGAGTGTGTGTGGGGTGGGTGAGGTGGGGTGGGGGCAGTAAGGCCAGGACTGCCCTCCGGATGATATAAGTGTCAGTTGGGGGTGGGAGAAATGAATAGTCACTTGGTTGATCTGAGTATGTGACAGAGAGTATAAAGAAGGAATGAATAACTATATTCTGAATAGCCAAAAATCATATGGGTATGAATAACATTCAGCCACAAATATTTATCAAGCATCTACTCTGCGGTAGACATTGTGCTGGGCACTGGGAACATAGCAGTAAAGATGACACAGCCCTTGCTCTCAAGGAGTTTGTAGTTTGCTGAGGGAGACACCTAAGTCCATGGGCTGTTCTAATCCAGCATAAAAACCAGTTAACATTGAGTCAACTCATGGCAGCCCCATGGTGTCAGAGTAGAACTGTGCTCCATAGGGTTTTCAATGGCAATTTTTTCAGAAGTGCATCACCAGATCTTTCTTCTGAGGCACCTTTGGTTAGATTCAAACCTCTAACCTTTAGGTTAGCAGCCGAATACGTTAACCATTTGCACCACCCAGGGACTCCATAAGCCACCATGATAACTACTGAACTCTTCTGTGGGGATATGTGGGAGAGGCACCAAAACCTGGGAGGCCTGGGGTTGGGAGACTGCAGAAAGCATCTAGGAGAAAATGGCATCTTAGTTGAGTCAGCCGAGTTAAGGTGGAGAGGCAGGGGTAGGGAGCGGGTGTTCCGGGCTGAGGAATCTGCGTGGCCAAGCCAAGCGACAGAACAAGCTTGGTAGGAAGAGTGGGATGGCTGTGGGTGAGCCTTAGCTAGGTGCAGAGGTGAGGCAGTTGAGAGATCAGAGCAGAGGCTGGATTATGAAGAACTTTCTTTATCATGGAGTCCCTGGTAGTGCAAACAGTTAACATGCTTAATTACAAACAAAAGGCTGGTAGTTTGAGGCCCCCCAGAGGTGCCTCAGAAGAAAGGCCCGGCAATCTATTTCCTAAAAATCAGTTATTGAAAACTCTATGGAGTGCAGTTCTATTCTGACTCACATGGATTGCCATGAGTGGGGGTCAGAGTCAACTCTATGGTAACTGGTTTGGTTTGGTTTTTGGTTTTTTCTTTACCCTGATAAAAGTCTTGGATCTTATCTTGAGGGTAAGGAGAGGCCATTGATAAGTTTTAAACAAAGCAATTATCATCATCAGATTTTTTATTCTCAAAAGCTGAGAAAAAGGCCAAAATTTTAATTAGGGAGAGGCTAAAGACACCAGTAAACAATTTCAGTTAGTGACAAGATACTTAATTGTACTTGGTTGTTTTCCTCTGACACTTGCAGTTTATAAGTAGCAAGGGAAGTCAACTAATTTATGTGCTGCTGTCTAAATAAATATTTATTAGGATCATAATTATAGGACGTCAAAGTTGGAGAGGGCTTCAGACAGTATCTGCTTTAAAAAAATAAGCACTGGTGTACCGATTGATGGTTCTTACTTTTTTTCCAATTTGCTTACCATCCAGCTTCCGGTGCCTCTGAGTGAAAACAACCCAGGGTGGAGGCATCATGTCTGGGAGGGCAATGAAGAGGCCCCTAGGCTTGTCACAGCCCAACACCTCTGTTCCTAGGGATGACAAGGTCATGGCGAGCTCCCCACAATGAACTTGAAGCAGGTTCATGGAAGAAGAGGTGAGAATGGGCTGGAAGGATCAGGTATCTTAAAAGGAGGGAAACTCAGGACTCGTTATATTAAGAGATACTGGCTCTTATGGTTCAATTTTGAAAGGCACTGATACAATTTCCCCCTACAGGTCCAGACTCAAAGGCTGGCTTGATAAAATTTGGTGTTATGCAGCATATGCCATTAGGAAAAAAATCCGTCTTGATGGCTTAATCATTATAGTGACTACTGCAGCCCTGGAAAAAGGTATTAGTCACAGTGGAGACGACTTTGATTTGATTACTTCCCACGATGAATGTTGAAGAAGTGGTTCTCCCAGCCCCTAAGTATTTGTTAAGGTCCTTGTCAATTTCAACATCTCCATTATCCTACAATAACTGGTTTCACCCATCTAGGGGCATCTCTGACGTTGAGGTAACACTAGGGAAGGTGCTGGCATTTCAGAAAACAACTGCTTTTTAAATTCATGTGTATAATAGTGAGATTTCATTGGCAAGCAATATTGTATAGTGCAGGCTCTTTCTCACCTTGCCTGGATTCGTAATCTAGAACCACCACTTGCCAGCTGCGACTTTGAGCAAGTTATTTAACCTCTCTGTGCCTCTGGCTCCTCATTTCCAAAAACAGCTGATAAGTAGTCATTCCAGATTATGAATCCAGCCAAGGTGAGAAAGCGCCTGCCCTATACAATATCGCTTGCCAATGAAATCCCACTATTGTACAGATAAAATTAAAAGAGAGAGAGAGATGATTTATTTACTTATTAGATTGCCAAGGTTATGAAGTCAAATGATGCCCAGGGTGAGGAGGGCCTGGAGAAAGAGGTACTCTGCTACCCTATGTTGACTATGTGGTGGACATCAAGTCCTCCCTTCCAAACAAAAGTCGGAATTTGTTCAGGTAGCCACCTATCCCCAGCTTCAGAGAGGAATCCAAGTTATTTTAAGCCAATGTTTTTCAGACTTAGGCCATGATCCATTAGTGCATTGTAAAGTAAATTTGGCGGGTCACACTGTGTTTTCTAAAAATTGAAATAGAATAGAGTAGTGTGATATGAAGAAGTGAGTATGGGCTTGGTCATTGATTCCTGAAACACAGCCCTTGGAATTTTTCAGAAATGGAGGTGTCTTTGTCTTCTAAAACAGCCGGACAACACTAACTCATTGTAGCAAATGAGTGGGAGCTACACAGCACACTTGGTGAGCTAACCTCTCAGTAAGGGAGCGGGACACGATTTAGTCAGTCATGTATATTCGATGATTCACTCAATCCCATGACTATGCAATGAAGCCAATAAAAGCCTTTAAACCTGGAAGTTAGTGCATCTCTTCATTTGTATCCTTTCTGGTTGTGATAAATGTAAGTATAGATACTCTCAGGGAATTCTGTGAGCCGTTGCAAGGAATTAATGAACCCACAGGGCATTGACAGCCAGCAGGGGCTGTCATCTACCTATTAGAGTCCTTCTAACTTGTGTGCTCTGACTTAGCTCGGGATGGGTGGGGGTCAAAACGGACTGTACAGGCAGTCGATCTGAAGGACAGTGTCCTTTTAACTTGTAAGGTCTGACCTAGTCCTGGGTGTCTGGGGTCAGAGAAAGAGTGCCGCTTGGGCAGATGGTGACGAAGATGGAGGAGTGGAAAGGGGCGGACTGGATCCATTTCCAGGTGGGAATTAGATTTATGCCGATCCTTACCAAACAGTTAGCAATGAAGGTGGAATTTGCCCACCGCGCCCCTTGTTGAATAGTGCAGTAGAAAATAGAGTATATCATACCTCTCATCTGGGATTCTAATTTATGTGAGAAAATAAATGTCTTTATTATTTAAGCCAACTTGTACTGGGATTGGTGTTCCTTTGCAGCTGAAAGCATCCTGGCTGAGTCACTAGTGGTATGAACTGTATAATATTTCAGGAAGGCAATCTGACTACGTGTGACAAAAATTTAAACATACTTGGCAATACCCCTTCTAGGAATATATCTCAAAGAAGTGAATAAATGTATAGACAATGTACAAGGATGTTCATGGAATCAATATATTTAATAGCAAAAAAAAAAAAAAGAAAGAATCTAAATAATCATCAACAAAGATTAAGTAAGTTGTGTTGTGCTCTATGTTCTATGCCATGGAACACTATGCAACTATTAAAATGATGAGTTATTGACATGGAAATCAGTCCACAGAGCACACAAATTTGTTTTTAAAGTCATGAAAGAGTCTGTATAGTAAGTGACGCTTACATGTGCATGAAGTGTCTGGCAGGGTCTTTACCAGGCTTTTAACAGTGGTTATCTCTAAGGTGAATGTTGACGGCGGAACCTTCCCTTTTTATTTTCTATACTCCTGTATGGTTTGACTTTTACAATGATAATATATTTCTTGTATAATCAGTCAACATTATACATTTGTTTCTATTAAAAATCAATAAGTAATCAAATTAACCCTTGACAGAGCCAGCTGGTCAAAGGCCAGATGATGAACTCAGTGAGATTGTGGCCCATGAGTGCCATTGCTCTTGCTCTGCCCATTTCCTCTCCTCCTCCCAATCCTGAGCCTTGAGGCTCTCCCCCTCCCCATTAAAGACCACCTATCCAGGGCTTCTCCTCAACCTCCTCTTTTCTCCTTGTCCCTCCTTCTTCTTTCTCTCTCCCCCGTCCTTCAGTGCCCCAATCAGACAACCTCATGAACTAATGTCTAATATGGCTAATATCGTCCTAAGTCCAGCCATCTTCTGGGGTATTTGCATACTTTAGAAAGGGTCTGTGTTACCTCCGGGCCATGGCTATTGACCATATAATCTCTAAAGTCTCTCGCAGGTCTAGCAGTCTCTGGCTTTGTGAGTCTAATGGTGGAATTCCAAACAGTGTTACAGTTGGGCTAAACCAAAAAAACCTATTGCTGTCAAGTCAACTCTGACTCATAGCGACCCTATAGGACAGAGTAGAACTGCTCCCACAGGGTTTCCAAGGAGTGCCTGGTGGATTCAAACGGCCGACTTTTGGTTATAAGCCAAGCTCTTAACCACTACACCACCTTATATGGTCGCTACAGGTTGGAATCTACTTGACGGCAGTTGGGCTAGCAGAACTATTATCAAAGCCCACCACATAGTTTCAGCTTGCTGTGGGCTTGAACTGTAACTGCACATTGTTATGGATTAAAGCGTGCCCCCCCCAAAAGTTATGTTGAAATTCTAAACGCTGTACCTGTGAATACTACCCTGTTTATAAACAGGGGTTTTCTTTTGTTATGTTAATGAGGCCATACCAGAGCAGGATGGGTCCTAAACCTAATCACTTCTGGGTAGTGTCTTATAAAAACAGCAGACTAGACACACAGAGGAGGACTTGTCTGTTTGCCCATTTTGCACCCCCTTTCCTCCTCTAGAACCTTCTGATCCCTGTGTGTTGACTGCTCAGGCAGGGAGCTCTGGCTGTAGACTTGCCTCTGGACCGCTTTGCCTGAGCAGTAAGAGAGCCCTGAGTCTCTGGAACCATTCTGTTGTGCCAAGAGAGGGTTGGTTAGTTGGGGGAGGTGGAGGGCAGCAGGGAAAAGAAGCGAGACTACAGGAGACGTTTGAGTCCTGCAGCCCTGGAGCTGGTGAAACAGATCTGAGCCGCGGCCGTTCTGTGGCCCTTGCATGGCTGCACTCACACAGCACTAATTGCAGCCACGTGAATCTGACTGTGCTCTTGAAAGCAGATGAATGAGACAAGACAAGATAAAATTTCCTGTAAACAGGAGTTGGGGGACAGATTGATCACTGTCTTAGAGGCCCCTTGGGTTCTATTTGTTATTTCTATACAGTAGGCATCTCTGAGCACTGGTGGTGCAGTGGTTAAAGTGCTTGGCTGCTAACCAAAAGGCTGGCGGTTCAAACCCACCAGCCGCTCAGCGGAAGAAAGATGTGGCAGTCTGCTTCTGTAAAGATTTACGGCTTTGCAAACCTGCCGAGGCAGTTCTACTCTGTCCTATACGGTTGCTATGAGTCCGAATTGACTCGATGACAGTGAGTCTGAGGTATCTCTGCATTAGTGAACCATCTAAGCAAATAAATTGAAGCTCAGGTCATCTGGCTCCTAAGCCCAGTCCTTGTTAGAAAGCTCTGTGCGCTTCCTCACAGGGCCCCCAAGGCTTTGGGTGTCTCAGGGCTCAGGAGATGTACACATAGCCCTGGCCAGTGACCCACACCTCCAGCAGGTGACCTGGACGGTGGGAAAGGGATAACAGGTGGGGAGGGAATCTTTGTTATCTCTTCAACTCTTGAAAGACAACCTAGTAGAGTGGTTGAGTGTGGGATCCATAGTTACACTATCTGCATTGGAATTGTGTCTTCTCCACTCATTGGCTGTTTGATCTTAGATAGCCTGTCTGTGCCTCAGATTTCTCATCTGTAAAATGGGGCTATCAATAGTGCCTACCTCACAGAACTATTATAAGGTTAAATGAGTTAGTATGTACAGAGTGCTTAGTACACCTACCTCCTCAAATTCTGCTAAGTCCTGTGTACGTGAGGAAGAAGAAAAGGAAGGACTTTTCTAAGCAAGGCAGAGAAGGGAGCTCCCACAAATGGCTTGGACAGGAGGCCATTTGCACTTGAGCGACAGGGCTTGAGGATTCCTAAAGATAGTTCCAGAGTGCCCCGACTCACCGAAGCTCCCCCCGTCTTATGAGCCTGTCTTTTATCCTTCGCTCAGCCAGAGCAGAGCACAAGCAGTGACAGGGTCCAGTATCTATCTCAGCCCAGGTGCCTGTGGCCTCTTCAGACAGGAAGTGGAGAAACAATCATGATATGTTTTCATCACAAAATATCAGTCCAAATCAGTTTTAGGGCTGGTTAGCCAGACGCTTGCCCAGTGCCCCTAGCTGGGGTTCCTATGGCCTGGCAAATAGCCCTCAGAGTGGTGCAAATGGTTAACACACTTGGCTGTTAAACACAGGTCAGCAGTTCAAATCTACCCAAAGACACGTCGGAAGAAAGGCCTGGCAACCTACTTCCAAAAAATCAGCCACTGACAACCCTATGGAACACTGTTCTCTGACACACACGGAGTTTCCAGGAGACAGGATCGAATCGACGGCAACTGGTTTATGTTTTGGAGGGGAGGATAGGGAACTGCCAAGGTCCCAAAGCTAGAGAGCACAGAGCTGGAATTTGAATCTCATCCTGCCCAACTCTGAGGCCTGAGCTCATTCTTCTGTTTGCATTTCCATTTGTTATTCATGTTTTACAGTTGTAGAAATGGAAGCCCAGATAAGTTAACTATCTGGTACAGAGTCACGCAGCTACTAAGGGGCAAAACCAAAATTAAAGCCCGGCTGTCCTCTTCAGCAACTGACAGCCAGGGAGGGGAGGATGTTCTAGGACAGTGCTGGCCAATAAAAATATAATGGGCATATAAGAGGAGCGCTCTCGGTCTCCTCTTTCAGGGTTCTTTTCTCACAGCTGCGCAGCCACATGTGCAATGACCCTCCCCCTAAAGGGCCTGGGATGTGGGGCCAATCATCCTCTGAAACAGGTTCAGGCTCTAATGTGGTGACGCATATGGTAAAAAGGGTCCTCAGAACAGGAAATTAGTCAAATTGGTGGAATGGAGCCAAGGAAAGACCCAGAAGCTCAGAGCAGGCCTCACTGGGGAGATGCTTTGTAAAGATGAAAGCACAGCCTCATTACTGAATCAGATGATGGTCTGATTGCGAAGCATGAGTTACGGCACCATGTGATGGGACTGCAGGCACTGGTTCTGGAGCTGTGAGCTGGCACAGACTCCCCTGGCCTGGGCAGGTGGTGTTCACGTGGGATTACCATTTCCGGGGGCGGAGAAGGCAAGCCAGGACTCCAGTCTCACAACCACGCTGCACTGTGGTTTTTTTTTTTAAAGTAAATATTGTTCCCTTTCATCTATTTGATGATTAGATTAAAAGACTGTGCTTTACTGAAAGTCTTTGGCCTTAGAACAATGAAGTCATTTATCAAAATACTCGAAGAAGAAGAAAACAGCAATAGTAATAGGAGTTTAAGGCAACTGTGAGTTTTGCATCAGATCCTAACAGACTCAGTGGGAGCTTCTAAAGAGGGCTCTATCGATAGAATCCCTTTGAAGACCCCCTCTCCTGCCACACACATTGAGGAGGAGACCCCAGCAAGGGTCCAACAGGTGTCTGTAAAGCTAAGAAGGCCACCTACGCCTTGTTGTGGAGTCAATTCCGACTCATCCAACCCCATGTGTCGCAGAGTAGAACTGTGCTTCATAGGGTTTTCTTGGCTGTAATCTTAATGGAAGCAAATCTCCAGGCTTTTCTTCCATGGCATCACTGGGTGGATTCGAACTGCCAACCTTTACATTAATAGTCTAGCCACTCAGGGACCTTAAGAAGGCCACCTGTTGAGTACTGATTTTGACACAGGAAGTACTGCTTGAACTGCCAGAGGAAGTTAATTGACTGCGGTAGAGATGCCAGAGTCCGTTGTGATCAGCAGCCACCTGGGTCTTTTTTGGGTACAGCCAAACCGCACAGCTGTGGAAACTTTCAAGTGGTCTCCAAAGAAGCATTGCGTATTGTGCAGCCTGGAACCTGCTGCAACACCTTAACTCTGACTGTGGAAGGTTTTTGCTAGGAGTCACAATGTCCTCCTTTCAAATAACTTCTCATCTGAGGTTCTGTAGCAACTGTCCATCAAGACCCTGAACCAAACAATGGTTAGAGTCAGTGCTGAATGCTCATGAGGGAGACAAGGATTTAGTAGAGATCTGAGGAACAGCCATCAGTGAAGGGTGATGCTGGTGGTGGTGGCTAGAGCCCACCTATAAACACCAAACCCCCAGCAGGGTGGTCCCAGAGGGGGAAGTCCAGGGAAGCAGCCAAGATCAACAATTTAGAGAGTCCATTGGGCCGGACTTGTGACTTAATGATTGTGGCAGAATTCCATTCCCTTCCTAAATTGACTTTGTTAGGCTGTCAGCCCAGCCTGAGACCTTCACCCAGACCTGTCTTACAGCTCCCTATAGGAATCTGCAAACCTCAGCAGCAAAGGACTTGTGCTGGAACCCTTCCAAATATATTGTAGTCTAGACTGACCAACTAGTGCTTCCTCTCTGTTGGCCAGCTCGAATCTCTATCAGTTCTTTTTTAATCTAAGTCTTTGTCCTGCCAGTAAACCAGTCAACCAGTTGTCATCAAGTCAACTCTGACTCATGGTGACCCCATGTGTGTCAGAGTAGAGCTGTGCTCCATAGGGCTGATGTTTCCAAAGTAGATCGTCAGGCCTTTCTTCTGAGGCACCTCTGTGTATACTCAAACTGCTAACCTTTGGTTAACAGCCAAGTGCATTAACTCTTTGTACCACCCAGTGACTCCTTTACTCTACCAGGTACCAGGAAGAACATGATTTTCAAAATTAATAATGAGAAGGAGTCTATACACATGGGATAGTGAATCTGCCACCCAGAATAGCTCAGATTCCCTTGGGTGCCCCACAGGCCCACTGAGCCCAAGGTAGTTGACCAGAACCCTGCACAGCTCAATCTCAGAGCAGAGTCCTTTGGCTGGAGGCCCTTGATTGAGAGAACGCTGGAGAGGCTTCCCCTAATCAACCCAAAGACTTACTGCTGGCTACCACATCATGTGACCTGCCA
This sequence comes from Trichechus manatus latirostris, assembly GCF_000243295.1. Taxonomy (NCBI): domain Eukaryota; kingdom Metazoa; phylum Chordata; class Mammalia; order Sirenia; family Trichechidae; genus Trichechus; species Trichechus manatus. The sequence goes on along the minus strand of NW_004443957.1, from coordinate 2,800,254 downwards.
AAGGCTGCTGGCGAACAGGAAATGATGGAGCTTCCACCCTCAGAGGAGATCACTGCTCATTGTAATCTCTTCAGTGATGCGATGGTCACATTTTCCTTTAAACATAAGAAAATTCATGTCAGACATAGTAATATTCCCTCCCCCTCTCTTTTCCATCCTTCTTCCTTCCCTTTACCATGCCCTCTTTTACCCTCTTTCTCATCCGACAAAACAAAACAAAAATCAACGAAACAATCTGTTCATCCTAAGCGCTGAGCATTAAATGACCAATCATTGTTGCATAAAAATGATTCACAACGTGGCAGGTTAAAAGGCGAGGCTCACACAGACACGCCCAGTTGGTTGGCAACTTACTTTGGAAGACAAGAACAAGAGTCTCCCTCCCCGCTTTGAAGGGGAAAGCCTGCACTGGACGTGTCCTGCTCCTGTGCTGGTGCCCCTGCTCAGCTGCCCGTCTTCACATTTTAATCTGGTTGGTCAGCAGGTCAACTTGGGCTGGACACCCCCAGAGCGTAGAGCACCCACCCTCCACCTGGTGGGAAGATGTATGGAGCAAGATGTCAGAGGTAGTTCAGGAGCTTATTATAACATAGACAACTCTGACCCAAAAGGCAAAGGGAAGGCATTTTAGTCTAGAAAGGACTTTGAGATCTCAAGACTCAAAGTCAGGCACATGGATAAAGTTGCAGAGACCGAGGCCCACTGAGGCTCAGTGAATCAAACTGACCAGGTGGTAGCAGGGACGCCAAGAAAGGAATCAGGTCCGATTAGACCAGCGCTGCTCCACTCTGCCTGAGTTCCCCGACCTCTGCTGAGAGACTCACTGAGAGGCTTGTTAAATGCAGGCCCCTCAACCCAGCTCAGCCTTACTGCACCTGCATCTCTGGGGAGAGAAGGAGTGGTTCTCACGTGTCTGACAAGGCAAGTTTGGGAAACATTCAGTTAACTGTGAGCCAAACAAGAAAGCCTATTTGGTGGCAACAAAGGTGCCCAGTTCTTGATTATAGTGCTGATAAACCCTTGTATTTTGAAAATTTGAATCAGCATTTGGGGAGTTACCCTGTTTATTTGATAGGTGGTTTCTGTTAGTCTGCCTTAGGCTCTGGTGATTTGGACAACCACAGTCTATGGTCTGCAGAAAGAGAGAGGGAGTGAGAGAAAGAAAATGAGAGAGAGAAAGGGAAAGAAAGGATGGAGACGTGCCCCACCTCTCTCTTTTAACCCAGACTGTAGCAGTTAACCTCACTGTTTGTATCTTGCTGTCTTTAAAAAAGATTTTTATGTGCATTGTCTAATCTGATAATAACGTCAACAATAAAAGCCTGTGCAGTAGGTATTTTTAATCCCTTTTTCACGGATGAAGAAACTGAGATTCTACGGGGTTAAGTAGAATCTCGAAGTCATGAAATCAGTTACCAGCTAAACGGAGAGTCAAGCCCCGGGCTTGTCCATGTCTAAGTGCAGTGTGTATCCCACAACACCACAACCATCTCTAGGGCCCAGGGCATGGTGGGGACACACACGCAACACATCTTGCCCACTGGATCTCTTGGGCAAGTTACATAATCTCCAAAGGCCTTGGTTGTTTCAGCTATAAGATTGGGATAATACCCACCTACCTTAATGCAGGCATCTCTGGGTGGTGCAAACAGTTAACGTGCTCAACTGCTAACCGAAAGGTTGGAGGTTTGAGTTCATGCAGAAGTGCCTTGGAAGAAAGGCCTGGTGACCTACGTCTGAAAAATCAGCCATGGAAAACCCTTTGGAGCACAGTTCTACTCTGACACACGTGGGGTTGCCGTGAGTCAGAATTGATCCAACAGCAACAGGTTGATGGAATCTTAATGCAGGGTGTTGGACCAGACACCCTTGTAAGGGCCATGTGTTAGGTTTATGTTTGTGAGGGAGTGTTTTGCTGTTAGGGAGGGCAGTGGTTTCCAAACTTGGTTCAGCCTGAGGAGCTTTTGAAAAATTCGGATTCTAGGATCCCTCTGCCAGAGATTCTGATTCAGGAGGTCTGAGGTGCTACCATGGAACATACATTTTAAACAAACAAACAGTCAAGCAAAGACTTGCCAAGTGACTCCAATGTGCTGGCAGGTTTGGGAGCCCCTTGGTTAAAGCCCACTGATGTCTAAAACAGAGCTAACCAAAGGCTTGGGTTCAAATCTGAGATAATGCAGTTTGGAGATGCTGTGACTTAACCCTTACAGTTCTGAGCTAAAGTTGACATCAGAATACAAATGTCAGGGTGTGGTGACATAGAAGATGAATTCCTCACAATGAAATGAACACTCGTGGCACAAGTGAAACGAAGATTGTGTACACAAACACTCATGTGCCCGGTCAAAGTGTTTTGCTACGAAGGACTGACAGCACGTGTCGGTGACTGAGAGACAATCTAGGAAATGAGGCAGTTGCTGGAGGCGATCAGAGTTCCATTTGAGGGGCTGTAACTGCGTGGCTGACAGCCAAAGCACTGGTCAACATAAACACCACAGTGCAGGGAAAAATTCAGGGGCACGAGGACACTGGCAGCATGAGAGGCACAAAGGACGAACCAAAGAAAGAAGATTTTAGGAAGACTTTTTGTCATCATGAAATGACATGCGAGACCCAGTGGTCATGTGAGAGGAGTCGAGAGGTCAGAGAAGGAGGTCAAGCGAGCCCACCTGGATGGAAGCCAGCGGAGAACCGAGAGGCAGGGTGAGCGGGCAGGCTGGGTGTTTGAGGATGACCATAGGGAGGGTGTTGGCCTGAGAGTCGGGCTGGGCTGGTTGTGGTAGGGATGTGTGAAGAACGACTGGAAGAACCAAGATTTTCAGTGTAAGATACAAGAGATACAAATATAGTATCACAGAAATTGAGTAAAAACTCTGTAATCCAATATTTAAAGTACAGCTATCAGTATGAACTCTTAGAAAATGCATTTCCTAGCTTTGTCTGCTGAAAATGAGCATCTGAAACACCAACCAACTTAATAACACATTAATATCATAACATATGAAGGAGCCCTGGTGGCACAGTGGTCAAGTGCTCAGCTCCTAACTGAAAGATCAGCAGGTTGAACCCACCAGTTGCTCCACAGGAGAAAGATGTGGCAGTCTGCTTCTGTAAAGATTGCAGCCTTGGAAATCCTATGGGACAGTTCTACTCTGTTTTATAGGGTCACTATGAGTCAGAATTGACTCAATGGCAATGGGTTTGTTTTTTTTGAGGGGAGGGTATCATAACATATAGTGTAATATGATATATTATGCAGTATGCAGCACATAATAATAAAATGCAATAATTCAAATAAAAAATGACTGGTAGAATCATTCTGATGTTTTAACTGGGGAATAGTGGTGAGCATTTAATATTGCCAGCTATAACAGACATGCTTAATCGCAGTAAATTGATTTTCGAGTTAGCTTCTACTTGCTGACTCAATAACTAGCAATGTATCACACTTACCAGGTATTGTGTAGGAGTTTCAGGGAAGCAGATTTTTGGCTCAATGTAAAGAACTTGTAACAAAAGTCCAAAATAACTCTCTTTAAATAGAATTGGCTGACTAATCCCTTAATGCTGAAGCAGACAGTGCTGGGGCCTGTGTAGGTTAGGAGGTCTCGGGATCAGAGCTGGGTTGGGCAGTAATTTTACCCTAAGTTGTCACAAGTGGGAAAAACCAAGAAGTGAATAGAGCCCGTAATCTTTGGAGCCTTTGACCTTTAAGGGTCAAAGTAGGGCAGCCAGATTCATACTTTAAACCCAAAGCGTCAAGACAGGTCAAATCAAAGCAGGGCTGGAACCAGGTAGGACAGCCCAGGGTTGGAAGCTGGTTAGACACTGGAGCAGAAAAGGAAGCAAGAGCAAGCGCGGGATCCAAGGGAGAGGGAACATGTGCATGACCACGCTGTGTGTGGTTGGTCTGTAAGAGTAACTTCAGTGTACTGGCAGCTCCTGCTACATAATCCGCAGGGCCAGCGTAAATAAAAATGCAGGGCCCTTGGTTTAAAATTATTAAGAACTTCAAGATGGCAACAACAGAGCATTAAAACAAATGTGGTCTGCACGGACTGCATGCCCTCAAAGCCAGTCTTGGGTGCCAGACCGGGGGGAAGGCAGGCAGTGAGCACCGTGCTGTGTGTGCTGAGCACAGGCACTGCAGCGGCTGGGCTTGCACTGGGTGGAATGGCCCAGAGACTGCCCCCTGCAACCCGTTCCCACCTGAAGACTCAATTTACTAGCTAACCTCACCTCCCCCTGGGATTTCGTAGATGCCGTAACAGGGTCCAGGACAAGCTAGCCAAAAAGACAGCAAAAGTCCCTCTAAATTCATGTCTAACAACCCAAACACAGGGACTTCACCTGTGTCAAATTCTGCAGCCAACCCAGCCAACGACTATCATTCTGCTGTAATTTAAACAGGGGAGTAAGTACAGTAGCAAGAGCACAAATAGTACTAGTCAGGTGAGGTGCAGCTAGTGGCACTCATTCAGTTTCTAAAGCTCCCAGTGCAATCTTGGTGCCAGAGATCACAGGTGCCTCATCTACTTTGAAGGGTCTATTTCCTTTCTGTCACATATAGCAATGCTGACAGGTGAGAACAAGAAGAGTGGCCACCTGGTAATTGAATTCACTCTCTCATATTGTAACACTTCTGCCTGAGGATAGATTGCAGTCGAAGAAATACGTTATTTAATTAAATTCAAGAATCTAAGCAAATAGATTTTTATCCCTTCTCCTTCTAGAGGAAAAAAAATGTTCTGGAATGTTGAGGTTAGCAACCTGCAGATCACACATCAGTCTTTTCAGCTACCTGTATGTGTACATATATATATATATATATATATATATATATATATATATAGGCAAAGGTGGTTCAGCGGTAGAATTCCTGCCTTCCATGTAGGAGGACTAGGTTCGATTCCTGGCCAATGCACCTCGTGTGCAGCCACTACTCATCTGTTAGTGGAGGATTGTGTGTTATTATGATGCTGCACAGGTTTCATTGGAGCTTCCAGACTAAGACAAAGAAGAAAGGCCTGGCAATCTACTTCAGCCAATGAAAATCTTATGGATCACAACAGTTCAATCCGCAAGACCAGGCAGTGTTTGGTTCAGTTTTGCATGGGACTGCCACGTCGGGGGCCAATTTAATGACAGCTAACAACAACAACAACACACACACACACACACACACACACACATATATATATAAAACCTGGTGCCATCGAGTTGATTCCGACTCACAGTGACCCTATGGGACAGAGTAGAACCACCCCATAGGGTTTCCAAGGAACACCTGGTGGATTTGAACTGCCAACCTTTTGGTCAGCAGCCATAGCTCTTAACCACTATGCCACCAGAGTTTCCATATATATATATATATGAGTTATCATGGCTATGAAATCAACTTTAGTCAGTATTTATTTTGGGGAAAAAATAATTTATTAAAGGCATGCTCTAAACCCAGTTATGAAAAGACTATAACTTATATGAGGAAACATTAGTCCCTGCATGTCTGTGCCTGTGACAGGGGATTTAAATAATCTACGTGTGGTTCATGAGCTCACTGGCTCTCTTCCAGAGTTGCCAAGTCATGTGGTTCATAAAGCAAGTTTCCCCCTCATGCAAGGAAATGGAGGGACTGGGAGGTTAGAAGACAGCCAACTGGGTGTGCTGGTAGGGTGACTTAGCATCTTCTCCTTGACAAGTTTAAACTGGCAGTTGGCTTAGTCATCTCGTGCTGCTATAACAGAAATACCACAAGTGGATGGCTTCAACAAAGAGAAATTTATTCTCTTATAGTCTAATAGGCTACAAATCCAAATTCAGGGTATCGGCTCCAGGGGAAGCCTTTCTCTTCTGGGCTCTGGAGGAAGGTCCTTGTCATCAATCTTCCCCTGGTTGAGGAGCGTCTTAGCACAGGGACCCTGGGTCCAAAGGATGTGTGCTCCTGCTCTTCATTCTTGGTGGTGTGAGGTCCCCATGTCTCCCTGCTGGCTTCTGTCTTTTATATCTCAAAAGAGATTGGCTTGAGACACTACCCAATCTTGTAGATCTCATAGTATAACTGCTGCTAGTCCATCGCATTAATATCATAGCAATAGGATTTACAACACATAGGGAAATCACATCAGATGACAAAATGGTAGACAATCATAACAATACCGGGAATCATGACTTAGCTAAATTGGTACACATATTTTTGGGGGATACAATTCAATCCACAACAGCAGTTGAAAGTCTCTATTGGTGAAAAACCCATAAAAGGACTTTTGATGTCGAGTTGTCTTGAAGCCCTGCATTGACAGAGCCACAATCAAAAGTTACATATACAATCCAGTGGAATTTTGATTCTAAAATAAAGATCAGAGTGTCTTTAAAGTACATTTTCTGTAAGAGTCTGATAAAGCCTGGGTGAGATAAATCAGTTGTTGAGACAAACAGTTGAAGAGTGTGAAAGGGGTCTGCTAGTTCTTTGTCTTAAATTTAAATTAAATAGTGTTATTTTATACATAGCAATGTTAATGATTCCACCACCCCTCTGTCAGTTTGTTGTACTGTGGTGGCTTGTGTGTTGCTATGATGTTGGAAGCTACGCCACTAGTATTTCAAATACCAGAAGGGTCACCCATAATGGATAGGTTTCAGTGGAGCTTCCAGACTAAGACAGACTAGGAAAAAAGGCCTGGTAATCTACTTCTGAAAATCAACCAATGAAAACCCTATGGATCACAACAGAACACCGTCTGATATAGTGATGGAAGATGAGCCCGCTAGGTTGGAAGGCACTCAAAATGCACAGTGGCCCCAACAACGGACTCAAGCATATCACTGACTGTGAAGAGGCACAGGACCAGGCAATATTTCATTCTGTTGCAGATGAGGTTGCCATGAGTCGGAGCTGACTCAATGGCAACTAACAATAACAACATTCATGATTCATATAGAGATAACATCAGTAATATTTCAGTCTATTTATTATACTTCAGTACTACATGAAAGATGTCTATGTGTATAGAAAAAGAATGAGAAAACTGTATGGACATTTCTTTTGCTTATTTGTGCCAGCTGGACATGGTTTGGCCCATGTGGTCACAGTCTAGGGGCACCATTCTTCACTAGAAAGAGGTACTTAAGTTATAGCTATTTTAGGAGAAAATAACTGACTTTATTTGGATTAGTCTTGAAAAATGAAAGCTACAAACTCATGATATGTATAACTACATGTTTAAGATGACAAAGGAATAAGAAAAAATATAGGGTAAATTAAACATAACTTTGTGTTTTTAAAAAATCAGTCCGACCAGTTTAATTTCTCTTCTTGACTCTGAACTCCTTGAAGGCCAGATCACATTCATGTTTATTAAGTGCTGACTGTTGCTTGCAAGATGGGGCCCTGCCCTCTCAGTGTTTGCATTATAATATAGATAACCACTCCCAAAATAAAAAACCAAACCCACGGCCATCAAGTCGATTTCGACTCACAGCAGCCCAGTAGGACACAGTAGAACTGCCGCATAGGGTTTCCAATGTTGTAAATCTTTACAGAAGCAGACTGCCACATCTTTCTCCTGTGGATTGGTTGGTGGATTTGAATCGCTGACCTTTCGGTTAGCAGCTGAGTGCTGTAACCACTGTGCCACCAGGGCACCACAGTAACCACCCAAGGGATGTAAAAATACATTAATCATGGGCTGATGAAAAAGTTCTGGAACCAGACAATGGGGAGGTTGTACAACATTTTGAATGTACTTAATGCCACTCAAATGTACACTTTACAATGGTTACAATGGTAAATTTTATGTTATGTGTATTTTACCACAATAAAAAAAATTCATGACTATCACCAGACACGGATTTAGAAATGAAAAGACAATAAAAAGTTCAAAATTGCCAAAACCCATTATCACATGACTTAATACTACAGTTCATAGACATACAAATGTTATGGTAAAATTACATCTACTCAAGGAGAATAAGTTAGCAAAACAAACAAAAACTCATATACAACATGGTTAGCCTATACAGCTAATGTAAAGTCTAATATCAAATTAGAATAAAAAATAAATAACAATGAGTAGAAATTTTCAAGGAGAAATCCTCTAGATTATAAGAGGAATCTCCAGGGGTTGGCAAATCCAGCCAGAAGCCTGAGAGGTTCCTCGAAAGAAAGTCCTGGCTATCTACTTCTGAAAAGTCAGCCATTGAAAATCCCATGGAGCACAGTTCTACATTGACACATATGGGATTGCCATGAGTCAGAGTCAACTCTATGGCAAATGGTATTCTGGGGCGCTAAGAATGGTTTTTACGTTTTTTAATGGTTGAAAAAAATTTCAGGAGAATATTTTGTGACATGTAAAAATTAAATGAAATTCAAATTTCAGTGCCCCTAAATAAACTTTTATTGGAACACACCCAAGCCCATTATCTACGGATTGTCTATGGTTGCTGCTTTCTAACCAGAGTTGAAGCACATGGTCCATGCAGCTGAATATATTTACTGTCTGGCCTGTTGAGAAGGTTGCCGACTTCAGCTCTGAAGGACTCACCCTGCCAAATGGAGCTAGACCAACCCCAAAGCCTCAGGGTCCATGCTGGGGGGCCATGGACCTCAAAGACGATTCACGAGTGAGCCATCAAAAATAGAGAACCCAGTCCAGAGCTCAGACGGCCTGCTCCACTGCACTTCGAGGCCCGGGAGGCCCACTGTTCCCGGATGCAAAAAGGACCAGGGTGAGGCTGTGTCATGATACCACCTCCCACTTCAATGTGCTCCAACACACCCTCAGCTTATCTGCTTTCTTTTTGAGATGTTTCCTCCCCCTTTCCTGCCCTTTCAAAGCTTCTGTAGATGCTCATGGTAATGAAATGTTCCAGGTATACGAAAGTCAGAAGGGGAAGGGGTGGAAACATTACTCAGTACCTAGCAGGTGCTGAAGAAGGGTTTGGTAAGCTACTTACGAAAAATCAGCCATTAAAAACCCTGAGAAGCGCGGGTCTACTCTGACACACGAGTCTGAATCCACTCAATAGGAACTGGTTTTGTTCTGTTTTGTTTTGTTTTTTTGGTTAGTAGGTGTGGGATATTTAGATGTGAGCTCTTTTAATCTTCCCAATAACTTCTCTATGAGGTAGGTATTAGTAGCCCCATTTTGCAAATGTTAGTTTTCTTTTTTTTTTTGGTAAGTGCTTCTTGCCATGGTCTCTGGCATTATTCTACAAGCTTTACATAAATTAATTTATTTAATCCTCGCAACACCTCTACATTTAGGTGCAATTATTGTTCTCATTTTACCACTGAATGCAGCTGATGCCAGGGTATGTTAAGTGATTTGCCCAAGGTCTCTCAAAAATCAACCACAGAGTCAGGTTGGAACTCAGGTGGGTTGGTGTAAGGTGAGGGCCTTGAAGGATGATCAGGTAAGCAACAGCAGTGGGTAGCGGAAAGACCATGGAACTTGAAATAGGATACGTTGGGTTGGAAATCCAGCTCTGCTGTTCCTGTCTGTGTTTCCTTGGCAAATTCCTGAACCTCCCGGTGCTGTTGCAGCGCCAGTGGTCTAACAGAGCAGTTAAGGCCCTCGCTCTACACCAACCCACCTCTGTTTCCTTATGTGTGTGTGTGAGTAGGGGAGTCTGCCTCAGCAGATTAAGGGCAGATCAGATCCCAGGCTGGACTCCTGGCCTTCCTTGCCTCCTGCCCCGCTCCACGTGGAGTCTGCAGTGGAATCTGGCCTTATATGGCCAAGACAGAGATGGCCCAGTGACCTTGCTTTGGAGAGTGATAAGAGGAATAAGTCATCAGAGGCAGTTTGAGGTGTACGAATGCTACACTGAGGAGAACAGGACTATAGTGCTAAGCAGTAAGAATGTTAGTGTAACATTCAGAAAGAATATTAATATTTAGGCTGCATTCCCAAAGGAAAAAAAAGATATTAGAAGCCAATAAGGTGGCAGTAAGATGCCCCTCCACCACCAGTCTGTCAGTCTGTCATATTGTGGTGACTTGTGCGTTGCTATGATGCTGGAAGCTATGCCACCAGTATTCAAATACCAGCAGGGTCACCCATGGAGGACAGGTTTTAGAGGCACTTCCAGACTAACTAAGACTAGGAAGAAAGGCTTGGTGATCTACTTCTGAAAATTAGCCAATGAAAACCTTATGGATCACAACAAAACACTGTCCATTTCACTTGATTTAGACACATCATCAGGAGGGATCAATCACTGGAGGAGGACATCATGTTAGGTGAAGTGGAGGACCAGGGAGGGCAAGGAAGACCCTTAGTGAGATTGACTGACACAGTAGCCACAATGATGGAATCGAACATGTTGATGGTCATGAGGATGATGCAGGACTGGGCAATGTTTCATTCTGTTGTACATGAGATCACCATGAGTTGAAGTTGACTTGATGACACTTATCTAAGATGCTCCCATGTGCATAAGCTCTACTGTTCATTTTAGCTGGCTGCAGTGCGAAAAGATGTGGTAGCCAATTTTTGTTGAAGTTTTAATCAAATTCTCTCAATCCTAGACTCTATTTTACAAACATCTACTGACCATCTGTTCTGGGCCAGGCCTTCAGCCAACTTCAGAGAGAACAAGATGAATTAGACATAGTCCCTGCCTGCAAGGAGTTTACAATCTAGCATCTTCTGTGGACTTCTGAAAGGGGAAAATTCCAGGGTTTGTACTTGTTTGCTTTGTCTTTTGAGGGTAGAAATGCAGTTCACAGGGACTCCCAGCCGCCTGCCCCACTCCTCCCAGGGCTCATTCTCTTCCTTCCTCACCACGCAGAGGGGTGGAGCAGCTTTGCTGGTCTCTGTAATTTCAGCCACAAAGAGTGGCTCCACCCCTTGTCCTGGTGAAACTGGGCTGTCCTGTAATTACTGCCGTGCTGCAACCTGGGGCCATCTGGTAAATGTAGATTTCAAAACAGTGCCCGTAATTCCTGCCAAAGTGATACTGCCAGCATCAAGCACAAACATTGGTTGACCTACTAGCCTGGCCTGAAGGTTGCACGCAGCCTCCTGAAAATGAAAACTGGAGATGTGAACGCAGCTAGTACCTAGAATAAGCTCACACACACGCACACATTCACACACAGAGATAGAAGCACACACACTGGCGATACAAGCTCAGCAACCTCCTAAAATAAGATCATGCACACACACATACACACACACTGGCGAGATAAACTCAGCAATCCCCTAGATCTCACACACATATGTGTGCACACGTATACTTATATGCACACACACACATGCACACACATATTGGCCTCTTCCCGGTGCTTTGACTCAATCATTCATGCGATTCTATCCCCAATTTCTAGAAGAAGGAAGTTGTCCTGAGCACAGGGCATTGAAAAATAAAAAGCGATTCAATAGTCCCCCAGAGAGGAGAGCAATAGGGCAGGGTTGGGTTTCCTCTTGCTCTTGCACAGGAACGTGCGGAAGTGGAGTTGGTACAAGAGTGTTCTGCCCCTGATCGTGGAAGCTGACTGCACGGGTCAGGTTTGCTGTGTTTAAAAAGAGAAAGTTGCAGGTGTCATTCGACAGAGGTTCTGAGCACCTACAGGTAGTATACTTTGCCATGTGCCAGACATGCAGAGACATGTTCTGGAAGTGAGTTGATGGGCAATCTTTTTAGGCCACCAGAAGAGAAGAAGAATACTAACTTAAAAAATACCAAGAATGTACTATGTTCATGCCTGGGGATGAGGGGTTTACATGCTCATGCAATCCTCACAATCACCCTGGGAAGAGGTTACTTTTATCACTCCCATTTCACAGGTGAGGAAACTGAACTTCAGACAGATGAAGCAACTTGCCCAAAGGTCACCTATCTAGTAGGTGTTGGAGCTGGTATGTGAACCAGGTCTGTGTGATCTAGTGAATGTGGGCAGCCAGTCTGCTGCTCCCCATACAGTGGCAGGCCTACTGGCTCTGCTGCCTGAGAGAGCTCCATGGGACAGAGGAGGATTGCAGAGGCTCCCAGACAGCCCTAGTCACAGGACGGTCACAGGAGTGAGGGAGGGGGTAAAAAGGGCATTCATTTTCTTGTACTCTGCAGCAAAATCTTCTCCCTTCCCTGTTCTTTTTGAACTTCAGGTGCATTCAGTTGAGATAATCCTACGCCTCAGTTTCTGGCCCCCATCATCCATTGTTACCACCCGTCTATCAGCTTGTCTTACTGTGGTGACTTGAGCGTTGCTATTATGCTGGAAGAACGAACAACTCTGTCTTGGCAGAAGTCAAGTCAGAAAGCTGCTTAGAAGCAAGACTTTGTCTCACATACTTTGGACATGTTATCAGGAAGGACCTGTCCCTGGAGAAGGACATCATGCTTGGTAAAGAGAAGGTTAGTGAAAAAGAGGAAGACCCTCAATGAGGTGGATTGACATAGTGGCTGCAACAATGGGCTCAAGCATAACAAAGATTGTGAAGATGGTGCAGGACTGGGCACTGTTTCCTTCTGTTGTACTTAGGGTCGCTATGAGCTGGACCTGACTTCATGGCACATAACAACAACGACGTGATGCTGGAAGCTATACCACTGACACTGCAAATACCAGCAGGGTCATCCATGATGGGCAGGTTTCAGCGGAGCTTCCAGACTAAGACAGACAGACTGGGAAGAAAGGCCTGGCAATCTGCTTCTAAAAATCAGTCAGTGAAAACCCTATGGGTCATAACAGAACATTGTTTGATGTAGTGCTAGAAGATGAGCACTCTAAGTTGGAAGGCACTCAAAATACGCAGTGGCTGCAACAATGAACTTGAGCACACCAATGATTGTGAAGATAGTTAAGATCTCACAGCTAGTAAGTGGAAGAGCTGGGATCTAAATGTAGGCAGGTTGGCTCTGGAACCTACACTGTGTGCTGCTGTGTGCAGAGTAAAATTTGGATGCTGGAGTCAGACTACTTGGGTCCAAATCCCACCTTCACCATTTTACTGGCTGTGTGGCCTTGGGCAAGATACTAGCCTCAGTTGTCTAAACTGCTGTTTAAAAATGAGAGTTGTAACAGCACATACCTTCTAGGGTTGTTGTGGAGTTAAATGGGATAGAGCATGTTAAGGGTTCAAAATAGTGCTTGGTACATAATAAACCCATTATCATGCAGAGCCTTCAGGAACCTGGGGCCATTCGAGGTGGTTGCTCTTTTTTTTTAATAATATTTTATTGTGTTTTCTGGTAAAGTTTACACAGCAAGTTAGGTTCCCATTTAATAATTACTACACATATTGTTCTGAGACATTGGTTACATTTTTTATAATGTGTTAACATTCTCATTATTTCCCTTCTGGATGTTTTGTTTCCAGTAATCTGTTTACCTTGTCCCCTTACCCTTTCATCTTTGCTTTGGAGTAATTGCTGACCATTTGGACTCATACAGATGATTTTTTAAAGGTGTGCAGTACCCATTGGTAATATTCTATGTTTTATGAGTCAATCTGTTATTCAGCTAAAAGGTACCCTCAGAGCGTAATTTCAGTTAAAGTTTATGGAGTATTTCAGGGCTATAGTCTCGGGGAGTTGTCTAGACTCAATTGGCTCAGTAAGTGCGGACTTTTTAAGAATTTGAGTTCTGTTCCACATTTTTGTTCCCTTCTTATCTGGGGAGGTGGTTGCCCTTCAATCACACTAGCTGAGTGTGTGACTGAGGGCAATTAAACAGAAACGAATGACTACAGAAGTGAAGGCGGGTTTGAGACAAGTAAGTCACTATGTGCAAAACTTAGGTATAGCAGGATGGATGTGCCATGCAAACACTTGAAACCACTACAGTCCATTCTAGAATTCTTCTTAACCTCCTTCAATTTCTAGGCCTTTTCTGGATTGTGTAGTAAATATCCATAGCCAGACAGCTTCATATAAGGACTCCTAAAAGGAGGCAATTGTCCAATAAACAAGATAGACAGCCCATTCATTCTGGGACCAGTCTATACTGACAAAAATCCTTGGTAAGAGTGGTTGGCTTTGTCTTTTTGTCTTTGTTTCTCTCTCTATACCATCAAGGGTTCCTTTCATTTAAATCCCCCGTAGGCACCACCGTATACAATACTATAGTTCTCTGGCTGGCCATGCTAACCACCCCACATCTGAGAAGCTGTTCTGCTGGGGAAGATAGAGTACTCAAGTGCCCCTATGACAACTACCCCAGAAGAGAGAGCAGGAAGAATAGGAACTCCCTGTTTAAAGACAGATAGGTCCAATGAACTATCTTTGACCACAGTTTTCCTTTAGGGATAGAAAAAGCTGAAGTTGGATGCTATTTATGGATACATACAGAGAGAGAATTAGCAACCTGAAGGAGTAAGCTTTGCAAAAGCAATGATTAACAGGCAGTGGTGGATAAATTTTCATAAAGGTATTCAAAAAGAGGGGACAGAGTTGGGAAATCAGAAAACAACCCATCAACCAAAAATAGTTCAGATATGACTAGAACAGTTCAGAGGAAAATGGACACAAGGAACTTGGGCCTTTCTGAGGCAATTGACTTAGTTAACTGGACTGTTTCTTGGCTCCTTTCGGAGACTGTGAGTCTCCGTGCTGGGTGCAGAGTGTGGCAAGCTGGCTGGACTTGGCTGGGGAAGGGAGGGCTCAGATATCCCTCAGAGGGGGCTAAACTTTGAGAGGGAGGCTTTAGGTAATGAAAGTCTTGGATCGCTTTAGTGTGGGTTTAAATTCTTATTAGGTGACTACCAGTGAAAATAAGGAGCCCTGGTTGCACAGTGGTTAAGAGCTTGGCTGCTAACTCAAAGGTCAGCAGTTCGAACCCTCCAGCCACTCCATGGGAGAAACATGTGATGGTCTGCTTCCATAAAGATTACAGCCTTGCAGACCCTGTGGGGCAGTTCTACCCTGTCCTATAGGGTCGCTATGAGTCGAAATCGACTCGATGGCAACAGGACCAGTGAAAATGAAATGAGTCCCGGGACTTGGGATAATACTATTTAGTTTAAATCTAACAGTCCCTTGCCCCCACACACTGCCCATGAACTGTGACCGCACTAATTTGAGACTCTTAAGATTCCCAAGGTGGACAATCAAACTGGTATAAACATGGTCCCAGAGTGAATGACCGCAGAGCCAGCCTCCTCTTGAAGGTGCACTTACATAGTTATGTGTATACAATAACACACCCTGTGTGCCATTGGACTGCCTGTGTTGAAAGACAATGTTTTGTTGAGGAGGCTGGGCACCCTGGAAGGAAGTTGCTCAATGTAAGTGGAAACCAAGCCCTAGCTTTGGTTTCCTCGGGAAATTTTGCAGTAACTGTTTCTCTGTAGTTAGTGAACCTGGGTTTCACAAAGTCCTCAGCCAGCCACAGACTTCTTGTTTAGACACAAACAGTGGACAAAACTAGAGCCACCAAACCGACCGTCTTTGCCAAGCTGTCACCGTGCAGGTGTTCATGTCTTGGAAGTTCACCTTTGAAGGAACCACCCAGTCTGGGGGCTTTCAAACTTTCTCTATGTCTACGGTGAAACAAAGGGAAGGGGGAGGCAAGTGAGGGGTGGGTTTCTGGCAGCTTCACTGATATCTATTGCATACAAACTGGACCACATTTGAAAAGGGGTTCTTTTGGGGATGAAAGGTAAAGAGGTGTTAACAGCCACGTGTTAGTCTAACTTTGCCATTTTGCTGATGAGGAAATGAAAGTACAGAGAGGTTAAGTGGCTTGCCTAAGGGCATGAGTTTACGGTAAGTGGCAGTCAACACTGGGGGTCAAGACTCTGACTCCAAGTCCAGTGCTTGTTCTCATTACCTTTTGTTGTTAGCTGCTGTCAATTTGTCCCCTACTCACGGCTACCCCATGTACAACAGAATGAACACTACCCAGTTCTGCGCCATCCCCGTGATCACCTGCAGATCAGACCATGGTGATCCATAGGGTTTTCATTGGCTGATTTTCAGTAGTAGATATCCCAACCCTTCTTGGTAGTCCACCTTAGTCTGGAAGCTCCGCTGAAACCTGTTCAGCATTATAGCAACGTGCAAGCCTCTACTGACAGACGGGTGGTGGCTGTGTATGTGCATTGGCTGGTAATCAAATCCAGGTCTCCAGAGTGGAAGGTGAGCATTCTACCACTGAACCACCACTGGCTCACTCTCACTCCTAAACCGGTTGCCAGTGAGTCAATTCGGACTCATAGTGACCCTACAGGACAGAGCTGAACTGTCCCATAGGGTTTGCAAGGCTGTAGTCTTTACAGAAGCAGACTGTCACATCTTTCTCCCATGAAGCAGCTGGTAGGTTTGAACCACCGACCTCTTGGTTAGCAGCCCAGCACTTTAACCACTGCACCACCAGGACTCCTTACTCTCACTACTACTCAGCACTATAACACTGATGACGGCAGGGCAACAGGCACTGTTGATAAAGCCTCCCTATAGATAGATGCGTAATCAACCAACATTTATTGACTCTTAACTATGCAGGCAGCAAAGCCCTGGTGGTGCAAGTGGTTAAGCATTTGGCTACTAACCAAAAGGTTGGCAGTTCAAATCCACCAGCCACTCCTTGGAAACCCTATCAGGCAGTGCTACCCTGTCCTATAGGGTCGCTCTGAGTTGGAACAGACTTGACAGCAATGGGTTTGTTTTCGGTTTTATGCAGGCAGCATTGTGCTGGCCTGCTTGAGGGACAGGAAAAAAATTAAATCATGTCTTCTCTCCTCAGAAATGCTTTGAGATGTGGCACTTGTTCAAAGCACGTAAATAAGAGATAAAAACAAGGGTGGTGGAGTGTCTGAATAAATGCCATAGGAATTAGAAGAGGACAGACACTCTATGAAGAACGTTGGTGAACGAAGGCTTCACGGAGGAGGTGGACTTGGAGCTGAGCCTCAGAGGATGAGGATAAGCCCTGTAAGAACAAAGTGTCAACCACGGAAATGGAGGGATCAGTGAGGAGATGGGGGGGTCTCCTGCGGTGGGGCAATGTTCACACTAGGAACCACCGAGAGAGAAGGCAGAAAGGGAGGGTGGGTCTGGATGGCCGCCAGCTGCACAGGAGGATTTTAACATTTATTTGATAATGCTCTACTAGGCGCTGGGGGTTTCAGAAGAAAGAACAGTGATGGGGTCACAGAGTGCCAGGAAGTTTCGTGTGGCTACAAGCAGCTGGACACGGTAGACTGGAAAGAGCTGGATGCCAGAGAGAACTGCACAGGGAACGATGAGCGCCCAGGAAAGATGAGGCGGGTGGCTGCTTGTGATGGGCTGGACCCTCGCTGCGTGGCTCCCCCTACAGCCCTCCCATCCAACTCATCTGCAAGTCCCGGTAATTCAGTATCAGAAATGTCTTTTGCAGCGACCCCGTATACATCCAGCCCTTATCTCCACACCCACTGCTGAGTCCTTAGATCAGACTGCCACCACCCCCCACCTGGCCTCCTCACTGCCCTGGGTCCCTCTGTTCTCCGTTTTCACGGCCGCCAGGATTCGCTGCTAAAAGTCAGTGCACTCGTGCCATTGCTCTGCTCTAGGGCTCTTATGCAGACTGAGTTCACGTTCTTTTGCACCGTGGACCAGGCGCTTCAAAGCCTGACACAGATACTTCATTCCCCCACCCCGCTTGCACCCTTCACTCCAGGCTGACCTTCTCATAGCTCCTTCCTATAAGCAATATGCATTACCCTCTGTACATTTCTGAACCCCCCGTGCCTTTCTGGCTCTGCACCTTTGCAAACATAATTCCTTCTTCACCGAAAGTTTTTGTTCTAAATTTTCTTCCTAACTTTTCTTTTAGACTTACCTCAAAAGCATCACCTTCTTGGTGGAGGCTTCCTTCCTTGGAGCCCAGGGTTCCTGTTTTCTGTCCCATCCCCATCTGGGTGAGTATGTGCCTCCTGAAAGGGGGAGCCTGGAGCCCAGGGCCTGATGGATGCTCATTCTGTGCCTTCCCAGGGCCTGGTATGGCTCAGTGTCCATAGCGGGAGAAAAAAAAACCAAACCCATTGCCACAGAGTCGATTCCAACTCATTGTGACCCTATAGGACAAAGTAAAACTGCCCTATAGGGTTTCCAAGGAGCGCCTGGTGGATATGAACTGCCGATCTTTCGGTTAACAGCCATAGCTATTAACCACTGTGCCACCAGGGCTCCTGTCCATAGGAAGGAGCTTAATAAATGCTTGATGAGTTAATGAGTGAGTGAAAGAGGTAAAAGAGGAGTAAAAATGAAGTCAGGCTTTCTGGCTATTGGGGCAAAACGAGCAGAGGGCACCAAGGGCACATGTGGTCCCACCGAGTGGCCAAGTCGGCCCCAAGAACTGCTCAGACTTGCGCTTACTGCGGCCTTCATTCCTCTGTTCCTGAGGCCCCCTCCGCAAACTCTGAGGCTGAGATTAGGGCTCCGGGAAGTGCACATCTGGCCAGCTGACTGCAGGGGTCATAGCAGCAGAGGATGAAGACTCTTTAAAAATGATTTTGATGTTAAGGGCAAAAAACCAACGTTTTAGAAAGTCAGGATGATTAAAAAAAAAAAACAAAAAAACCATTATCCCACAACCCCAATATTATTACTATTATTTTTCAAATTATCTCCTAGTCTTTTTCCTTTTTTCTGTAGTTGCAGTTACATTTTTTTCATATAACATCTAAGCAGAAAATAAAAATTCGTGATAAGACTCCTTTTACTCTTCTCCCCATGTTAGGCATACAATAAGTGCTTAGTAAGTAATTTTAAGACAGACTGATGGGTATTCCGACTAGAAGCTTCTCTCAAAGGCAATGTGTCTGTCACCATGACCCTTCTAGAAGGAAGCAGTAATCATCTCTCTCCATTACCTCCAGACATCTCTTTCCTGCCTGGTACACACTTGCCTTCCTTTGTATTGTGTTTTTCATTCATTTGATCTATCATTCCTTCCACAAACATTTACTGAGTGCAAACTACAGAGGAGCAGCCCCTGGGCTAGACCCTGCGCTTCCTGCCCTGTGGACTAGACAGCTTGGGGCCTGTTGCATCTGCCCTTAGGAGAACCTGGCAGTCCAGACCCCTCTCCAGGCCCCTTGGCCTTCCTGGTGGTGGCTGTTCGGGACTTGTGCAGCTCGAACTGAAAATCTGTGTGTGCCCAGGCCCCTTCCACTGTGCTTGCTTTACCCAGAAGCAAAATAATCATCCAGCTGTCCTGAGAACAGCCAACGGTTGAGATTGTGTCAGCGTGTCTTTGTTCAGTTCCTATAAAGGATGGCCTATTAGGTAATAAATCCATCCTCAATGGAACACACGCCTTTTGAAAGGCCCGAAACAACCTATTGCCACATCTCCCGTTCGAGCCCACAAACAGTTCTTTCACGATAAAAGAACAAGCTTAACTAAATAGGAAGAGTCTCAAAATGTCTTTTCTGGCTTAAAAAAATGGAGAATCAGGCTTAAGGGGCTCACAAAGTACAGTATTATAATGCACAAGGAGAGCTAAATATGAACTTATTAAGCTAGAGGGAACCGACGTGAACGAAACGGGCATTGTCCCCGGATGGAGGCCAAGGATCTAAAACGGCTTTTCTTTGGCTGCAAGGAACTTCAGTGATGGCGGGCTTGTAAAGGCAACGTAGGCATGGGACAGTGTTCAGAGGAAGGGACTGTTTGGATACACTGGTGGAATTCGCCCCAGATCCTGAGACCTGAAGAATCACCTTGACCTGTGAGATGACGGAGCTCTCCAGCCTCTTCATTAACTTTCACAAACCCAGGATGGAGGCAGGACGGAAGGTGAAATTTCTTACCTGCGGAACTCTTGCAGGGCAGGCAGCCCATCAAGGTGCTCCAGAATTGCTGGTCTCTCTGTAAGCAGAACCGCTTCCTGCTCCTTGGCTTACCACGCTCCTACACTCACAACACTCTCACATGTACACACTCACACACTCAAATATTATCCCTGGGCCCAGGCTCATGGGCTGTTGTGACTCAGGCCCACATTAGGGCCAGTTCTTTCCTGGACACAGAGGCCGTTTACTCTCTGTCAAGCTCATTCCTCCCACTGGAAACTTGTGTCTGTTCCTCGGCCTCTCTGCCTGGAGTCTGACTTCTCACATCCTGACCCTCTCTTGGAATGCCCGGCCCTTTGTTCTCCCATCTCCCAGCTTAGGTCTTCTGATCTTGGCCGGGACCAGGAGCTGGGAGGCCTAGACTCTACTGATCTTGGACAAGTAGCTTAACACTCTAAACCTTAGGATTCCCAGCTGTAAAATGAGTAGCTTAAGCGAGCACAGTGGCTCTCAAAGTGTGGTCCCCTGACCAGCAATATCAGCATCAGCTGGAAACTTACTGGAAATGCAAATTCTCGGACCACATCCAGACCTAATTCATCAGAACACCTGGGAGGCGGAGCCTAGCAATCTGTGTTTTAATCAACCCTTTGGGTGATTCTGATGCAGGCTGAAGTTTGAGAACCATTGAACTAGAAGCTCTCTAAAATTCCTCCTGGGTAATAAACCTCCAGTTTACTTGCTGTAAGGATTAAGTGCGATAATGTTGATAGCTCTTATTTATGAAAAGCCTACATTGTTCCCGGCCTCTTCCACACATTCTCCCTACAACAACCCTGTAAAGTAGGTGTCATTAATAGTATTTTCTATGAGGAAAATGAGGCCTAGAGAGGTTAGGTAACTTGCCAAAGGATTCACAGCTGGAAATGAGCAGAACAAGGATCTGATCAGGGGCCTGTCTCTGTCTACAACCCCACATGGGTCATCACAGCCTCAATCACATGCTCTGGGGCTGCAGAGGGGGCAAGAGAGAGATTAAGGAGGTAGGGACAGGGCAGACTTGGCAGCAGGAGGTCAAGAGCAAAGCACAAAGGAATAGGGATGGGGCATGAGAATGGATCATCTCACAGCTGAGGCCTATAAAAAGGAAATCAAGCTGAGGCAAAAGGAAACTTGTCTCATAAACTGGAAATCTAGCCAAGACCTGGTAATAGATGCTCTTGAAACTATGTATGTGGCTTGCTTATAAAAATTATTATGTGTATTGAGTGCAGAAAAGGGCACTGAAGTGGCCAAAGACGGTTGCAAGCGTTTGAACTTCCCTGTGAGTCTGGACTCGGGTGCAGCTGTAGTTCCCTTGTGGGCAGTCCAATTTGGTCATGTTAGGAAGTGCGCCAGGGGGGTTTCATGGACTGCAGTTTCACCCCAAGTGATACTAGGTTGAGGGTTCCATCTTCTGTATGGAGAGAAGTCTTTTGTAGTTTTTCGTTTTGGGGAAGTGTTTTGCATAACGTTATATGGTGTGCCTTGCACAAAATTTCATTGCAACATGATTAGGCTGGGGACTCCACACCTCCTATGACCAGTTAAGAATGAACCCTCCTCACCCAAGCCCCTCCCATGTGACCCCTTCGTTTCACGAGATCTCCTGGTGATTCCGTGATCCAGGATGCAGCAATCACCAGTGTGGGCTCAGCTCACCTTCTGTCTTAGGCTGCCCGCTTCATTCTTTTGAAAGTGTGGACCTCGTGTCTGATAATTTTGGATTATCTGCAATTTTGAAGAGGTGTGTCAGTACTCTCCTCTAGAATCAGGTAATGGTTACTGAGAGCAGCTCCCAGATGGAAGAGCAGTGCAGACAAAATCACAGTTAAAGCAGGCAGTAGAAAATAGTGACCTGTCAGCTCCTTTCCAAGATAATCTTATGTATGAGGCTGAAAAGGGACATTTACTGAGGGCATGTCCTAGGCCGGGCATTCTGCTAGCTGCTTTCCCATGGGAAAGTCCATTGGGGCTGTGGTTCCCATTTGTGGAGGAAGAAGCTGAGACTCCAAGAGGCCAGGTGATACAGCAGCAGAGAGGTAAAGCCAGTGCTTGAACCTGTGTCTCCTGACCCCAGATCCTGTGTTCCTTTTGTTGCTGTTGTTAGTTGCTGTCAAGTTGGCCCCTGACTCATGGTGATCCCATGCACAGTGCATGCTGCCTGGTCCTGGGCCATCCCCATGATCAGTTTCAGATTGGACTGTTGGGATTAGGGTTTTCAGTGGCTGGTTTTCCGAGGTAGATCGTCAGGCCTTTCATCCTAGTCCATCTTAGTCTAGAAGCTCCACTGAAACCTGTTCAGCATCACAGCAACACACAAGCTTCCATTGACTGATGGGTGGTAGCTGCAGATGAGGTTCACTGGCTGGGAATTGAACTGGGTCGTCCACGTGGAAGGCAAGAATCCTACCACCAAACCGCCACTGCTCCTCTGTTCCTTTTACCACTCCCTAAAGCCTCAGTTACAAATGAAAGCATACGGTTGCTGGATAAACTGTCTCACTGGGATTCAATTATCAAGAAGTGAACTTGCCCCAGCAATAGTTTACTCAGTGTTGGCAGAAGCCGTTCGATCTGTGCTCTCTGCCTGTATGATCAGCCTTCCTGCTCATGTTGTGCTTCCTGCTTAGGGGCGCTTGGAGCCAGCGGAGGTGTCCCAGTAATCGGCACCGCATGAATCTATAGAAGGCAAAGTTAGAGATGTCAGGTACCTCCTGCTCTGCGCAACCAGAGCATGTGGGTGCCTTCATGTGTTCTTGTAAAGTGAATAGTATTTAATAGCCATAAAATTTAATAGCCATAAAAACTTGTCAGTAATATGTAAGCATTGGATGCATCTTTGAGTAGTAAATGAATAAAACAATATGGTAAAGAGAGTCTGATCACTAATTAAGCCCATGCTAAAATGTCTCATTCCCTAACACAGGAGTCTTTTACATTTTCACAAGACTTATTAATAATGAGCTCATGACACAGAGCCCCAGGGGAGGAGGTCAGGTTCTTCTTTCTTAAGCTCCAGGTATGAAGGTAAATTCTACAAAAATGAAACAGCTGACCAGCAATTCCTGCTTTTCAAAATATAAGAAATCTTCCACAGCTGTTATTGCTGGGGGGTATCCAATGGCAGGAAGAGCTTAGGAATCAACATAGTCAAGGACTAAGTTCACAGCACTGGAGCCCTGGTAGGGCAGTGGTTAAGTGGTTGGCTGCTGACTATAAAGTTTGACAGTTTGAATCCAGTGGCCCTAAGAGTTGGAATCAACAGTAACAGGTTTGCTTTTTTAAGCTCATAGCTGGGATAATCACAAAACCCATCTAAAACATGGCAAAAAATGGACTTCAAACAAGATGATCAGCTCCTGGCCTTTGAAAGGGGAAGTTCAGTGATCTGATCTTCCCCCCAGAGCCAGTAGTCCCTCAAGGAGAGATATCAAGGGTGGCCCTCTCCTCTCCCACCTCTTCAGACACCCCAAATCCTCTCTGATACAGCTTGCTTTGTTTAAAGCTGTTTCATTTTTCCACTTTGCCCTACAGGCCAGGGCCAAGGAAACTAATGTGAAAACAATCACAAAGCCCCTTGACGAAGTGCTGCAGAACACAGAACTCCTTACCATCCAAAACGTCAACTTCTCTTAAGATATCGGCAGCTATCTCAATTTTTTTTTTTTTGAAAGAGGGGAAGCATGAAATATTTATACTCATTAAATAAAACTATTAGTCTTAAAATAGCATAAACCAGCTTACCTTTGGGCAGAGACTCTCGTTTGCAGATGAGCACAGCCATCTGTTTAGACTTAGGGCCATGGTGTCTGCCAAGCAAATACCCCCAAAAAAGTAGGCAGGAGCCAGACGCTTCCTCCTCTAGGCTTTTCCCGGTCACCAAAACAAAGTTCTCAAATCCCAAGGGCCACCCTAAGCTTTCTTTTAGGTCTTCTGTATCATTTATTGTTTTAGCTTCCTCAGTGATAACGTAGATGTGGTTCAGGGGCCTGCCCAGTGCCAATGTGGACTCCCAATGCATTGGGTGGGTACAGCCTGGACCTTCGGCCCTATTTGTTGTCCATTTAGTGACTCCCTGTGAGGAGAGCACAGTAGTCAATAATGCTCACAGCAGTGGCCCTGCCACTACACCTGGGTCCCCAAACCAACTCTTGGGGGGACTGGGAAGGCTTGTCCCCTCTGCACAGTAACCTGTCTAGGGAGGGCCTGGGCTGTGAAGGGCTGCTGTCTCCTGCATCGCCCCTGATGCAGGGGTGGGGGGTCTTCTCAGAGACCCGCACCCATTGCCAGTCCTCACAAGGGCTAAATGGCCTCTTCTATGATGGCCCTTGGGTGGAAGATGTTTGGCCAGACGGTGGCACTTTCACCTATTCCATTAGTATAGCCCCTTAAATCATTGTATTCAAATATTCCAACAATTTCCACCAATGTACAGTTAAATTAACCATTTAAAAACAACTTATTTGCAGTGAATGCTCAAACCAATTACCAGCCTTCCTAAGGCCACCACTGGAAGAAGCTTTACAGTGTCCTGTCAGGGACGCTGACCACTCAGGTATATTGTGCAGTTGCCCCATGCTGCCACCCACAGCCTCCGCTGCCCGGGGCAGCTGTATCTTGTGCATAGGACCCTTTTCCTTCTTCAGTCCCCAAACTCAGCCACTGCTGGTTAGAGCTGAGGTTTAAGATGCCAGCCTGGGGGAGTAAGATGAAGTCATGTTGCTAGCTACTGTTGAGTTGACTCGGACTCATGATGACCCCATGTACAACAGAAAAAAATGTTGCCCGGTCCTTTGTCATCTTCACGATTGTTGGTGTGCTCGAGTTCATTGTTGCAGCCACTATGTATTTTGAGTGCCTTCCAACCCAGGCGGCTCATCTTCCAGCACTATATCAGACAATATTCTGTTGTGATCCACAGGGTTTTCATTTGCTTATTTTTAGAAGTAGATCACCAGGCCTTTTTTCTGAGGCACCTCTGGGTGGACTTGAACCACCAGTCTTTTGGTTAGCAGCTGAGCGCATTAATCGTTTGTACCACCCAGGAACTCCTGCTGTAAATGGACACCTGGCACACAGATAAGTCACTTTCTTGGTCAATATTTGATGGTGATTATGGTAGCAGTGAAAAGCAATTGTGGCTACTCTCCCCCTTCCACACGTCAAATAGTTAGCTGGGCCTTGACTCAGGATGGCCAGTGAGGACAGGTGCCTGGCATTTCCCTGGGTCTGCCTGTGTTGGTATGTGTGTGTCCTGCTATACCCAAAGGTGCAACTGAGACTTGTCTCTTCTTGTCCATACTCACTGGGCAGCAGACTGACATGTGGAACCACATACAGGCAGTAGAAAAGAGTTTGGGTTAGAGGAACATTTATTTTGGGTGGAGATATGTCAGCCTCCATTGCATTAGCTCCATCCATCCATCCATCCATCCATCCATCCACCCATCCATCCATCCATCCATCCGTTCATCCATCCATCCAATATTTATGGAGCACTTACTATGTGCCATGCATGATACTAGGCATTAGGAATGTAAAGATGGATGAGACAGAGTTCCTTCAAAACACTCACAGGCCAGTTTGGGATGTTGACAAAGAAATAGATCATTTCAATGCAGTGTGAGAAAAGCCCAGATGAAGGGAAGCGCAGAGTGCAGTGGGGTGTAGGGTGACAACAGGAGAAAGGAGAAAGAGAAATCAGAGTGAAAGTCTCCCTTACTCTGTGGTCTCCAGGGACCCACCCCCAGCATCATTAGGGAGTGTTACTGTCCTGCTGAAGTCCCTGGGTGATGAAAACAGTTAACATGCTTGGTTGCTAACCAAAAGTTTGGTGGTTTGAGCCCACCCTGAAGCCCCTTGGAAGAAAGTCCTGGCAATTTATTAAAAAATCATCCATTGAAAATCCTATGGAGCACAATTCTGCTCTGACTCACATGGGGTTGCCATGAGTCGGGGTCCACTTGATGGCAACTGGTTTTTTTTTTTTTTGGTCTACAGTCCTGCTGAGGCATTTCCACAGGGCTTAGGAGCACTCCATCCCCAGAGGGCAAAGGGCAGCGTGACCCTCCCCACACCCCACTCTCACCCTCACAACCACAGCATTCTATTTGTTGCTTTCACATGGTAGCTTCGTCAGAAAACGGGAACTACTGCAAAGACCACAGCAGCCATGGGTGAGGTGGCTCTGGAGAAGAAGTAAATTGGGCGCAAAACCGAGCAGGACAACTTTCAGCCTAATCTTAGAGGTAGCAGCTATGGCTCCAGCTAGTGGCCCGCCTAGCAGAGAGAACCTGGGCATGGCAGGCATAGGTTTGTTCCCTAAAGTGTGTGGGTATGAGGGTGTGTGTGCATCTTCCTCCCTCCCCCTCACCCCTGCCAGGTGCAGCACAGACCAGTGATTCTACTTGGAAGGATGAGGTTACTTCATAATCACTACAGTTGTGAAGGGGAACTAGGGAACTTCCCATATTCAGTATTCTGCAATCAGCAATATGGGGAAAATCTTTCCCCATCACTCTTTCAACTAGAAGTTCTTTGCATTGTAAAGATAATGTATCCAATATTTATGGTACACCTCCTATGTGCCATGTATGACACTAGGCATTAGAAAAGTAAAGATGAATAAGACAGAGTTCCTGCCTTCTTGACATTTTACGCAGATTTACCCATGTGGCTTCCACTGTTGGTACTCTATGCTTATGGTAAAACATTCTAATGACAGTTGAGGACAGTGTAAGATGAAAAGTGAAAGTCCTTACTAACCCCACTACTACCGTCATCCCCTCAGAGACAACAAATGTTAAGAATTTCTTGTGTCTCCTTCCAGACTTCCCCTATGCTTGGGGTTGTACAAAAAATAGATCATTGAGTACTTGTAGTTCTGTGACTTCCTTATTCACTTGTTTCTGTATCTTGGACATATTTCCATGTTGTTATTGATAACCCAACCTTCCTTTTGTTTTTATCAATCCATTATCTCTTTTTAAAGACAACTTATTACCTCCATGAAATGCCCCAAACTAGAACCAGCCGGGGGGCTGCCAGCCACCTTAATAGTAAGACAAGGCAACAGTATGAAGTGGGACCAGTGTTGGACAGATCATGCCTGGAATCCCAGTATACTAGCTGTGTTGTCTCGACAGTTTTCCTAAAGTCTCTAGGCCCAGATGTCACATCAGCAAAATGCAGGTTATACACGATTTAGGTTAAGTGCCAGGGTGTAATAGTTGCTCATGAATTACAGCTCTTCTTAAATAAATGGAGAGACATTCCATGTTCATGGACTGGAAGAGTCAATGTTATTAAGATGGCAATTCTCCCCAAATTGATCTACAGATGCAATTTAATTCTTATCAAAATCCCAGCAAGCTTTTTTTTTTTTTTCTTTTTTGACTTCAGGAATTGACAAGCTGATCTTAAAAGTTATATAAAAAGGCAAAAGACACATAGTAACCAAAACAACCTTGAAAAAGGAAAAAGTTAGAGGACTTACACATCCCAATTTCAAAACTTACTGCAAACCTACAGTAAACAAGACTGGCATAAGGATAGACATATAGATCAATGAAACAGAATTAAGGGTTCATTTACGGTCAGTTGACTTTCAACAAAGGGGTCAAGACAATTCAAAGGAGAAAGGACAGTCTGGCAAATGGTGGTGAGATGAATTGGATATCCACATGCAAAAAGATAAAGTTAGACCTTTATCTCATGCCATGCACAAAAATTAACTCAAAATGGGTCATCAATCTAAATGTAAGACCTACATCTGGAGCAAAGGAAAATGAGGAAAAGCAAAGACACAAAGGAAAGATTAGTCCAAATGACTACCACAGCCTCCACTAGACTGAGCCCAGCATGACTAGATGGTGCTCTGACAGGGATCACAATAGAGGGTCCTGGACAGAGCTGGAGAAAAATGTAGAACAAAATTCCAACTCAGAAAAATAGACCAGACTTACTGGTCTGACAGAGACTGAAGAAACCCTGAGACTATCATCCCCGGACACCCTTTTAACTCAGTACTGAAGTCAATCTTGAGGTTCACCCTTCAGCCAAAGATTAGACAGGCCCATAAAACAAAACAAGACTAAAGGGATACACCAGCCCAGGGGCAAGGATGAGAAGTCAGGAGGGGACAGGGAAGCTGGTAATAGGGAACTGAAGGTCTAGAAGGGAGAGTGTTGACATGTTGTGGGGTTGTTAACCAATGTCACAAAACAATATGTGTATTAATTGTTTAATAAGAAACTAATTTGCTCTGTAAACCTTCATCTAGAGCACAATTAAAAAAATTTTTTCACCAATAATAATAATAAATGTAAGACCTTAAACTACAAAAATTTTAGAAGAAAACATAGGAGAAAAATCACTGTAACCTTGTGTTGTGGATTGAAATGTGTCCCCCCCCAAAAAGTGTAAACTTGGCTAGTCCATGATTCCCAGTATTATGTGATTGTCCATCATTTTGTCATCTGATGTGATTTTCCTGTGTTGTAAATCCTACCTCTATGATGCTAATGAGGTGGGATTAGCAGCAGTTATGTTAATGAGGCAGGACTTAATCTACAAGATAAGGTTGTGTTTTAAGTCAATTGCTTGTGAGATATAAAAGAAAGAAGCAAGCAGAGAGACCTGGGGACCTCATACCACCAAGAAAGCAATGCTGGGAACTGAGTGTGTCCTTTGGACCCAAGGTTCCTGTGCTGAGAATCTCCTAGATCAGGGAAAGATTGATGACAAGGACTTTCCTTAGAGCCAACACAGAAAGAGAGCCTTCCGCTGGAGCTGGAGCCCTGAATTTGGACTTCTAGCCTCCTAAACTGTGAGAGAATAAAATTCTCTTTGTTAAAGCCATCCACTTGTGGTATTTCTGTTATAACTAAGACACCTTGACTTAGGCAAAGTTTTAAATATGTCACCAAAAGCATGATCCATTAAAAAAAAAATAGTAAATTGGACTTCATCAAAGTTTAAAACTTCTGCACTTCAAAAGACACCACATGTCTCTGCACTCCA
The DNA here is from genome assembly GCF_000243295.1 of Trichechus manatus latirostris. Classification (NCBI taxonomy): domain Eukaryota; kingdom Metazoa; phylum Chordata; class Mammalia; order Sirenia; family Trichechidae; genus Trichechus; species Trichechus manatus. Next base: position 2,771,464 of record NW_004443957.1, on the reverse strand, counting down.
CAACATGAGCTGCAGAAGTTAAGAGTTAAATTTAGGAGTCAGACAGGCCTGGATTCAAATCCCGACTCATCCATGTAGTCTCTTGTGACCTTAGGCAAGTTCAACCTTCTGCACCTCAGTTTCCTTACCTATAAAATGGGGATAATATTGGCATCCCCATAGCAGCCATACCAGGTACTACAAAGAAGCATCTGGTGCTGGAGCAGCACAGCCAGCACCCCTGCTCAGGTAGCCTAGTGGTGACACAGTGACAGACAATACCCCCAAGCAGGTGTGGTAGAATAGCCACAGCAGGTGCACCGAGATGGGGTGTCTGGTGTTGAAGTGGAGAACTACAACATTCAACAATTTAAAATAATAATAATAACAATAATAAAGAAGTAGAGCAAACCCTAGCTATGGGTAAAAAGTTAATCTCCAGAGTTACCATAGTATAATAGTTAACTGTTCTAGTTTCAACAAAAAATCACAAGGCAGAGGAAGAAACAGGAAAAGATGACCCATGCAAAATACCCAAATAAAGTGACAGAAGCTATCCCTGAGGAAGGACAGATAATGCGCTTACTAGACAAAGACTTTAAAGCAACAGTACTAAACATGCCCAAAGAGTTATAGAAAAACACAGATAAATAGGGATGATAGTAATAATAGCTACTTCCTCTGCATTTAGTTCATGTAGGGTGTGTGTGCGCACATGTGTGCATACATGCGTTATACTATGCAAATTTGCCTTTGCTATAAAGCAGTGGTTCTCAACCATGCTGCATACTGTAATCACTTGTGGGAGGCCATAAAAAGAAAACTGATGCCAGATCCCAGCCTCTAAGGCTCTGATTTCAAACAGGTTTAGCACTGCTGGATTCACAGGGTGGGTATGAGCTCTGAATGAGCTGAAGAACGTGATGGTTCCTGGCGCAGAGCCTTAAATATCTGCAGCTAATGTTGATTTCCTTTCTGAAACTCACATGCTTTTTTATTCCCAGGAACTCTCATATTAGTAAGAATTGAGTGAAAGTGCCTAAAGATGTCACAATAGTGCACCAAATAGCAATTTTCCTTGTATTTATAATGCTAAGTGTGGAGGGCCTTCTCTCACTTAGGTTGCTGCCCCATGAGGTGTTTTTCAGAAGAGGACAATGAGGCCCAGGGAGATTGGATGAGCTGCTTGAGTTCTGTGGCTAGAAAGCAGATCCTCAGGCCCAGTCCAGGGTTCTTCTTATTTTACCCACAGCTGTCATCATCAGGTATGTAGTAGATGCCTCTTCTGACAGGTCCAATTCCCTTGGCCTTGGGTCCCCAACCTTGGGCCACAGACCCCTGTTGGGGAGGGGGCCTTGATGCTATTGCAAGTGGAACCTTAATGTGTATCAAGGATTGCCTAAAATGAATGCATAATGTATCAGGCAGTTATACATATGACCCTTTCAATGTATCTAGACGTTCTTGTGACTGACAACATAGAACTTCTTTTAGAAGTTGGTAACCATTTGTTATTATCTCTCTTCTCAGTCAGAGGGTCTTCAAAATACAGCTATTTTAAGAGAAGCCACGAACATTTTTTTGACATTAAAAAGGAAATTTTTTGTTTGAAAGTGTTGGGAATCACTACCCTACCCTGGGGCTTCTGAACCTTCCTACCTCAGCATTTACGTATGTACAGTGAAGGCCAAAGGACCAGGACCAAGAAAAGAAAAAATAATTTAAATTCATTAATTATTTTCTGTTTGCCATTCAAACAGAAGTGCTAATTATTTTGTCTCTCGTGGGCCTCTGGTGGTCAAAAGTGTGAGAATTTCCTAGTATTCCACTTCATCCCACACACCTTCTTTAAAAATGATATAAAACCCAAACTCAAACCCATTGCTATCGAGTTGATTCTGACTCATAGTGACCCCATAGTACAGAGTAGAACTGCCCCATAGGGCTTCCAAGGCTGTAATCTTTACAGAAGCAGACTGCCTCATCTTTCTCCTGCAGAGCAGCTGGTGGATTTGAACCACTGACCTTTCAGTTAGAGCTGAATGCTTAACTACTACGCCACCAGGGTTCCTAAAATTGATTTACTAAGGTTTAAATTAAAAAAGTAACATGAGCAAAATTATAATTCATTAATTAGTTCATTGTTTTTCCTTATTGCAGAGATAAAATATATTCTTTAGAGTCACACCATACTTGTGCTTCTCTCATTTTTCATATGTTTATATTTATTTCTACGACAAGTGCCCAAGTTCCCTCAGGCTAGGAATAATCTTTTGCATCTTTGGTATCCATTATAGCATCTATTAAAAGCTAGCCTACAGTATGCACTTGCTTCCTGTCATGGATTGAATTATGTCCCCCCAAAAATGTGTGTATCGATTTGGCTGGGCCATGATTGCCGGTAGTGTGTGATTTTCCCATGTGTTGTAAATCCTGCCTCTATGATGTTAATGAGGGAGGATGGGTGGCAGTTGTGTTAGTGAGGTAGGACTCAATCTACAAGATTGGATTGTGTCCTGAGGCAATTTCTTGAGATATAAAAGAGACAAGTGAGCAGAGAGACAGGGAGATCTCATACCACCAAGAAAGCAGAGCCAGGAGTAGAACGCGTCCTTTGGACCTGGGGTCCCTGCGTGGAGAAGCTCCTAGTCTGGGGGAACACTGAAGAGTAGAAGGCCGACAGAGAGAGAAAGCCTTCCCCTGGAGCTGATGCCCTGAATTTGGACTTTTAGCCTACTTTACTGTGAGGAAATAAACTTCTCTCTGTTAAAACCATCTACTTGTGATATTTCTGTTATAGCAGCACTAGATGACTAAGACACTTCCCAAAGTAATAATTAATATAAAGCTGTATTCTTGGCATTCCACACAGATTTACCCATGTGTCTTCCAGTGTTTGTACTCTAACTCTGCCTGTTTTCTATTGATCAACATATTGGCCCACATCTCTTCTCCCTTGGGAATAAGTTTGCATTTGGACACTCCCAAAAATGCAGATTAAATGCTATCACTTTCTGGTTGTCTTTATTTGTCTTTTCTTTTGGAGACATGCCATCCAAGTAGCATGGTGGGCTTGAAAGGTCAATAACAGCCTTAAGTAGGATACTAGAAGTTCTTCTAGATTGTGTCTATATGAATTATACCTGAAAATGACCTGATCTTTGAACCAATTTATTTGCAACAATTAAAGAGGCAACTATCAACACTTTCTGTACATCTATGAGCCAATGGAGACTTAGAATAATTTCTCTGAGCACTTTTGTGGTAGATTTCTAAATCAATCAGTCTTCTTGGCTCAGTCGACACTTTCCAGAAGGCTCTTTGAATTTTCCTTCCTCTTCATAATAATAGCTGGCATTTTTATATCATTTAAGAATTTATAAAGTGTTTTCATGTGTATTTGCTCCACCCCTTGAGGATCCATGCTTTTTCTGTGGTCCCCTGGGGTGGACATCAGCTAGGGCAAAAAGGGGACATGGAGTAATTGTGGTGCCTCTTCCTGAAGGGTCAATTTTATTTGATGGTATTTTACATTTAAAAATTGGATATACTATGGAATCAAATACAAGATTTATGTGGATTTTTAAAGATAAATCATGAAGTGTCCCAGGAATATCTAGCTTTTGATAAGCTTTCTCTCCATACCCTCCTCACCAAAGTATGTTTGCAGGGGCAATTTGATGGGAATGTTTGACATGTCCTCACAGGTGAGGAAACTGAGGTTCAGCAAAGGGGCCAGATGGAATCTACCCCATAGTGGACCCTCAAAAGACATTTATTCCATTTTACTTTGCTTGAGCAAAGCAATGAACAGAGTGCAGCTCTAGGTTTCTAAGAGCTGATCACACTTAGAATATTATTAAGTTCTCCCTGCCCCCATCTTCTTGCCCACTCTGTATTGGTCAGGGTTCTCCAGAGAAACAGAATCAATAGGTTACTGATTAATTGATTGGAATTGGCTCATGCAATTGTAGGGTCTAGCAAGTCAGAAATGTGTAGGGCAGGCCAGCAGCAGAGGAAACTCGGGCAGAATATCTAAGAATTTCTTCTTCTCCAGGAAACCTCAGTTTTTACTATTAAAGCTGTTCAACTGATGGGATGAGGTCCGCCCATAGTATCGAGGGTAATCTTTAAAGTCAACCCGTTATAGATGTTAATCACATCAACAAAATACCTTCCTTCACAGCAACACCTGGATGGTGTTTGATTAAATAACTGGGTACTGTAGTCCTGTCAAGTTGACACATAAGACTAACCATCACACACCTAACAAAGGCTATATTAGTATAAGTGACTTCAAAGGCCTCTACCCCATCTGTCTTTCTGACGCTTAGCCCAGTTGCCATATTCAGAAAACGTGAGCAGTCATAGTCATTGGATGCCACCAAATGTATCCCAGTGCCTTGTCCCTAATGTCTTTTCTGCGATCATGTCTTTTGCGCAGCTCAGCAAATGAGTTATGGAGGATCCAGGAGGCCAGTATGCCAAGGCTGGTGGGACAAACCATCCTGTTTATAATCACAGTGGGAAAAGCCCCTGCTTATTCAGATGTAACTGTATTGCTAATAGACTTTCCCTCCAATATTCTTGTTCTCTGTCAAAAGTGATTCTCCAGCAGTGCTCACTTTGGGAAAATTCACTGAGCTGTATACCCTTGTAATTTGTGCATTTTTGAGTATGCATGTTTTTCTTGAAAAAAAAAAAAAGACAAATATAACACTGTGATTACCACTAAAGACCAAAGGACAGTCATTTTAGAGTGGTAGGGTTAGCAATGAGTTTTTGTCTTGTGTCTATTTTCCAAACGTTCTCTAATAACATGAAATAGCTTTTATCAAAAAATTGGAACTACTTATCCTAGATGGAAATGCCTATTATTGTCTACCGTTTATCCCAAATGGGTACATGTATTTGAATATCAGAGAGAATGTTTTACTTTAGGAGATTTTCTAATGATAGTCAAACTGGCTGGGAATATGATTTCATATTCCAAGACTGTCAATGACTTAAGAAAAACAATGTATTTGATCATCCATGAATCGTTGCTTCTCTAGCATGTGGATTTCAGTTTGCATCTATGAGAATCAGGGCTTAGAACTTTGAGTCTCTATTTTCAGCCTTCAAAAAGCTCTGGGTTTGTTGATGGTAATAGGGGGTAACAGTACATTTCAGTACCTGCCTGTTACTTCTGTGGATGTGTTTCGTGGACCTGTGAGGTAGCAGCCAGGCCACACACCTGAACCTCAGCACCAGAAAATGAGGGAGGGAATTCCAGGATGCAAGCAGAAGCGACTGGCTCTGTGTGAAGAATCTTTGAGCTGTGCCCTCAGAGGGCTGGGAAGGACAGGATTAGAGCCGGAACTGGACACCAGTCATTCTGGGAGGGAATGACGGGCCCGCCCTCTGCCCTCCTGCTTTCCTACAGCATGTCGCTGTTGCTGTTAGGTGCTGTTGAGTTGACTCTAACTATAGTGACCCTATGTGTGTAGAGTAGAACTGCTCCATGGGGTTTTCAAGGCTGTGACCTTCTGGAAGTAGATCACAGGCCTTTCTTCCGAACTGCCTCTCGGTGGGTTCAAACCGCCTACCTTTTGGTTATTAGTCCTGCACTTAACCATCTGTACCACCCAGGGACTCCTCCTGCAGTATACCAGAAAAAAAACCCAAACCCATTGCTGTCAAATCGATTCCGACTCATAGCAACCCTATAGGGCAGAGTAGAACCGCTCCATAGGAGTGGCTGGTGGATTCGAACTGCCGACCTTTTGTTTAGCAGCTGTAGCTCTTCACCACTGATGCTCATTCAAGGCCTTAGGGTTGGTGGTCTAAAAGCCCCTCTCTCACCTGCCCCCAAGCCTCCCTTAAAGAGTGGTTCACTGCTGACAGCCTTATCTGAGATTCCTCAGGCAGCATCTGGATCTTTGCACATACAATTCCCTGTGTCGGGAACACCACCTCTTCTTTCATCTGCCTGGCAAACTGCTTTCCCTTCAAGACTCAGCTCAGGCATGGTCTTCCCGCTCCACCCTGTTTACCTCTGCATGCTGCTTCTAGCCCGATATCTGGCACATAGTAGGCACTCAATTAATATAGAGGACATGCACGTACTTTTAGGGAAGATGGTGGGGTATATAGAAACGGCATGGGCTATGGCACTAGAGAAAGGTCAGTGTGAAGGCAGACCTGAAATGTGCTAACTGGGAGACGTCAGCATGTCTGGGCCTCGGTGTAATCATTCCTGAATGGGGTAGCAGTACTCACCCTACATTCTCCACTGACTTAATGAAGGTGAAAAGCATCTCGTGAATTTTAAAATGTTATACAAATGTAAAAAATAAACATTTACTTTGTTCTCGGTGGGTGCCAAGCACTTTCACTTGTTATGATTGCATTTTAACCTCACAATTTTACTATGAGGTGGATATTAATACCCTGATTTTACAAAGAAGAAAAGGGCGATTCAAAAAGGTGGAGAAACCTGCCCCAACATGTGGCTGAGCCAGGCTTTAAACACAGGTCCCGCCCCCGCCAAGTCCAGCGCTGGTTGCACAAAGATAAACTGCAAGTCTGCATGGGCGCTACAGGAAAACACACATCTGGAGACAATGGCCCCAGTTGGCTGGATCTAGAGGACTGGCAAACAAACCCTCGCTTATACATTATTCAAGCCTTAACTCCACTGTACCTCTAAATACACCAAATGGTTTTTTTTTCCCCTCTCCTCATTGCCACTATCATGCTTTCTTCCTGAATCAGGTTATTTCCCAATAGGACTGAGAGAACTAGGGCAAGAGGAAGTTTCTAATCTGATCACTTGCTAAAATGTATTCTGTGACTGAGTAGAGTCTGAGCAACAGCTTGTCTCCTTCTTCTTGTTTTTCCTATTCAGTGGATGGAACCAAAGTTGTCTCTCAAGGGAGAGGAGGTCATATGTTGCTTGCATGTCATAGAGAAGACCCACCTCGTGTGTGTGAGCCATGCGGCAGGAGTCAGAGTTACAAGTGCTGAGGCTGGGATGTGCTGCCCACAGAGGGGGATCCTGCTTGCTTTGTTCATTGACATTTTCCAAATAAGAAAACTGAGCAAGGGCCAAGGAAGGGTTTGGTTTCTAGGCTTTTAATATCAGTTGTCCCCAGCAAATGCCAGTTATCCATTGCTGTCTAATGAACTATCTCCAAACCCAGGGCTGAAAACATCATTTCATTATCATCTTTCATGGTCCTGGCTTTGACTAGGCTCACCTGGGCCGTTCTCACTGGATTGCTGTAAGACGGTTGCTTGGGATCAAGTTATTTGGAATGTTTCCTTACCCGCATATCTGGTGGTTGATGCTGGTTGTAGACTGAGACCTCAGATCAGGCTGCCAGCTCTAACACTTACATGTTGACTGTCTATGTGGCTTGAGCTTCCTCATAATATGGAGGCTGTGTTCCAAGAGAATTAGGTGGAAGCTGCTTCACCTTTCATGGCCTAGCCTCAGAAAGCACATGTTATCCCCTCTGCAGTGGCCCACCCAGATTCAAGAAGATGGAACATAGTTTCTACTTCTTGATGGGAGGGATGGTAACATCATATGTGTTGAAGCTATCTTGGAAACTACCATCTGCCATAGTGATAGAGCCTGGACATTTTTGGCCTCATGACTTTTAGGCCCATGCTTTTATTCTAGCTCATGCTGCTTTGAGAGGCATGCAGTATAGTAGAAAAAGCAGGAATTGACTGCAAACCAAAAACCCGTTGCCACCGAGTCGATTCCAACTCATAATGACTCTAAAGCACAGAGTAGAACTACCCTATAGGGTTTCCAAGGCTGTAATCTGTACAGAAGTGGACTGCCACATTTTTTCCCCACAGAGCAGCTGCTGGATTCGAACTGCCAACCTTTCAGTTAGCAGCCAAGTGCTTTAACCACTGTGCTACCAGGTTAAAACATTCTGTATGGCCAATAAATAAATAACTATAAACAAAGTAAAAAGTCACAAAATAAATAAATAATTGATTAAACAAACTCTGGGAAATATCATTTGCAATATATATGACAAAAGGCTAACTAGCTTTAAAATGTCAAGGGCCCTTACAAATCAGTAAGATCATCCCAAATTTAAAAAAAAAAAAAAAACTAAGGACGTGAGAGACAATTGACAAAATAAATTAAAATGGCCAATATACATTTTAAGAGTTCAACTCAACTAAAAGAATGCAAATTTTAATACACAATGTCAAAATGTTTACCTATCTGATTGACGAAGATGAAAAAATTTAACTATCCAAAGGCAAAATCAGAGCGAAATGGACACGCTCAAACAATGCTTCTGGTGGGAGTATAAAGTGACACAAACCTTCTGGAGGGCAGTTGGGCAGTATTTATCAAAAGGCTTAAAATTTTGAATAATACTGAGTTGGAATTTATCCTAAAGGAATAAAGAAAGGCACTTTGATATAAGAAAGAGGATGTTTGAGTGTTATTTACCATAGCAAAAAAAAAAAAAAAGGAAACACTCTAGATGTTCATCAGTAAGAGAGTTGGTGAGTTTATGGTTCATTCTTAATACTATGCAGTCATTAAAAGTGACATTGATATACACATTTATTTATATGGAAGGCAAAAATATCAAAAAGCATATTTAGTAGGATCACATTCTTTGTTATATATATTTTCTGAAATATATGTAACAAGATTGTGTGTGTGTGCGTGTATTCACAACACTTCTAGGATAAGACACCAACGTATTAATGAGATTATTGTGGAATTAAGACATTACTGGTGCTTTCTTTTTCTTGTAACTTATCTTTATTTTCCAATTTTCAACAATGGACATGTGTCAAATACAAAGAAATAATAAAGTAAGATAAAATAAAAATTTTAAGCCAATATTTTCTAAAAAAGGAGGTGGGGAATGTTTCAAGCGTGGACTTTAGTGTAAGCCAGATCTGGAGTTGGCTAATTGATGCTTGCTAACTGTGTGACCTTTGCCAAGAAGCTTCATTTCTTTGATCCTCAGTTTCTTGACTTGCAAAATGGGAACAAGGTTATTGTAAGGAAGGTATCCCATTTCTCACTTGTTTTCAGCAAATGAAGACTTCTCACCCCATGTTCCTGGTTCTCCTACTGAGCCCACTCCCTCCTCTGATCTCTTAAAGTCCTTATTATTTAACCAATCATTTCGCACCACCCTGCGTTAATAGCTACTTAGCAGCTAGATACACACTTCCTGGGCGAGGACCATGTCTTATTGCAAAGGTCCTGCATTTTCTGGAATCAGCCTGATACTCCGTGTCATTCTCCAGTTAGAGCTCCTCAGAATCTGGTTCCTGAAGAAATGTATACACTCATGTGCGCACATAAGTGCACTTAGGGAAACTTGTGTGTATTCTTCACAATGCCTGACACACACACAGGTGGATACCGTGTAATAGAGGTCTGTAAATACTTCCTGAGTGAATAGATGACTTTTGGAGGAAAAGTGCTGGGCTTTTGGGGAGAAAATCTGCATTATAATGAAAAGGCTGAACACATTTGGAAAACTAACATTCAAATTTTGGTAACAGGTTAGGCAATGGATCAATATTACGAAAATTCTTGAGCAGGACCATGGGCAAGCCTGAACATAGCTGCTTTGGGGGAAGTTATTCGGGCAGCCCGGACTGGGAGCCACACCCCGCAGCGTCCCACTTACGGGCATTGAGAAGCCTTTACTGCCCTCAAGTGGCCTCTTTTGGCACTGCCTTTGAGAAGACCCGCCCCCGAATTAAACCTTGGATCACAGGCTGGGAAGCTCTCAGGCGGTCGTCTCTGCTCAACTATCCCTACCTACGCCCCAAGCAACGAGGAAGCCAATCGTAGAACTTGTTTTTCAAGCCATTGCGGCCAGTTGATCTCTTAATTCCCATGTTGTTTTAAAAAGGGGCACTGTAGGGGTTCTTCTCCCTTGTAAATGCCTCTTTGTAGGCAGCACGCGCATCCTGGTTCGTGAGGCCACGAGGCGCAGCCAGGGCTGGACTCCAGACCATGCCCCGCGCGGCCCCGCCATCAGGGAGGCCTCGGCCCTGCCTCCTCCCCCTGCAGACACGCGGTCTTTCGACGTGCTTGCTCATGGTCCTTCTAAATGAATTTTGCAAAACTACGTATCCCCTCACATCTTTATTGTCATCCAAATACTTCTCATCATAGGTTTGCTTAGTTACAAAGGGATGTAACTTCAAGCGCATTACAAATATTGGTATTTTAAAAATAAAACTGCTACATCTTAAAAAACGTATCAGCGGTTATGTTAATGGTGGTGGAAAGATTTGGAAAAGGATCATGAGCATGGTGGCACAACTTGAAGAATGTAATCAATGTCACTGAACTGTACAAGCAGAAATTGTTGAGATGGCATATGTTTTGTTATGTATATTTTCACCACAGTGAAAAAAAAAAA
>NW_004443957.1:2747798-2760964 GCF_000243295.1 Trichechus manatus latirostris | reverse complement strand
CGGCACAGCTGAGTACCGAGGGGCGGCTCTCACAGGGCAGAACCGGGCAAGGCTGCGGGCGGAGGACCAGGGTGGGGTGGATATACAGGGTTGATTTCAGGCGGACTATTTACTGTTGTTTTCCATTCCTTTGCTTGTCTGTAAAACCCTTCAGGAGCGTTGGTTACCCTCATACACCTGGGGTGGCGCTGTAAAAGGAAGTGAAGGGCCTGAGGAGGGAAACCGGCCCTGTGCGCTGCCCTCTCCTCCGAGGCCCTTGAGGAGGACGATGGCAGCGCTGGGCCCCGAGGGCTGCAGTCTGCGCATCGCATCCGTGTCCCAGACACGGGAGGCGCCCCGTGGAGCAGGGAGGACCACGAAACCCAGTGGACACCTTTGCACAGGTATAAGACAACACCCTCTCTTCCCCACATATTAAGGAGGAGGGAGAACCAACCTCGGGCTGTAGTCCTCTCAGCTGTAAATACCGAGGGCAGGGGCTGGTTCCTGTTCTATTGCCTCCCCAATTCTCAGTACGGGGCCGGCGCATGGAGGCGCTCAGTAGCTGCTGCAGGACTGAATGTGAGCGAACCTCCTAACTTAGCTTTCTCAGCTCTGCAAGGGAAGACTGACTCCAGGATCTGGAACATCACTTAATGTTCTTCAGGTGGTATCTACCGCCTCCTGCTTAGGCACTGATTTTCTTTTACAGCACCAAATCTATCCAGGCTTTACACATTCTCCCACATTCTTAGGGAAAATATTAGAACGTTCATTTCATGACTCTTACAGTGTCAGGAATTCTAAATGTAATATTTCCGTCGTTTGAGACCTAGAACCATATGTGAACATAGCAGACACTCAATGCACGTGGGTTTTTGTTTCTCCCCACAAAATCAATGAATAGATGAATGAAAGTGGGTAAGTGAAAGAGTGGAAACCCTCCTGGGCCTAGTAATTGGAACCCACAACCTTTATTCCTCAGGAAAGAAAATTTAGTTGCTGTAAGTGCTGATGTAAAATGGCTTAATAGAGAAGGAAATTCATTTGGCTTTAGGGCTATGGATTGAAGTATTGTGTTTTCATAGTGTGTCGGCTCTCTGTTAAGGCCCAACGTCTCGTTCCCGCCAAGAAGCTTCCAGATCAATCCTGCCCTCATTTCTTTATTGGACTTGTGTGTGTGTATAGAGTAAATCAATGTTTTGAGGCATTAGCCTGCAGGGTGTCCTTTCTCTCTACACCCCAACCCTTGATTCTCTGCCTTTGAGATTACACAGCCGAGGCCTCCATTTGCCCCAGGAGGGTTGTTGTTGGAATGACAGTGGACAAGGTATAAGGCAGAAAAGGCCTGCAAGACTGTAGCTGCAGGCTCAGGAGGCCTCCCACCCACTGTGCCCCCATCAGAGATCAGAGCAGAGGAGGAGGGAAGAGGGGAGATGAGATCACATGGTGGTCATGCTCTTCTCTGCCCCCCACTCCCAACCCCCAGGGAGACTCATGGTGGAGACTTCCATGAAATTGGGGAGCTGGTAGGGGCAGTACTTGCATGGGCCTCTGGGGAGGAGGCAGCCTCAAAGAAAGGGCTGCCAGGGAGTTAAGGTGACAGGAATGCCTCCCTTAGGGAAGAAAGCCAGCTGGACCTTGTCCTGTCTACAAAGGGGCAGAGAAGGGCCGAAGGAGCCACCAGGGTCTAAGTAAGCCAGGCTGGAGACAGAAGGGGGCCAGAGAGTAACCAGTGAGGATCAGCAGAGCAGCGCCCACGAGGTCTATGAAGATCCCTGTGGAAGGAATGTCACGGGAAGCCCAGGCACCATTCCTGGAGGAAAAGTAGAAGGCCAGCCTAAGGTGGGCCAGGCTGGGCTGAGGAGGGCCATCCTAATAATAGCAGGTCAACAAGTTCTAGGGATGTGGCTCTGGAGGAGAACCCTGATAAAGGATACCCCTGAATACAACTGAATTTGAAACCAGAGATAACTGATAAATTACTGTTTGAGCTGAAAAATCTCCCAAAGAGACCAGATTAAGGTAGCTTTCATTGGAGTCTCTGAGTCTGAAAATAAGAAAACTACAGAAATAAAGAATATTACATTTTTTGTACATTTATTTTTACAACTAGGTAATTCAGACCTCTTAGTTATACTGTAGGGGCCTGGGTGATACAAGTGGTTTGCGATTGACTGCTAACCCAAAGGTTGGTGATTTGAACCCACTCAGGTGCTCAGCAGAAGAAAGGCCTGGCAAACTGCTTCCATAAGGATTATAGCCAAGAAAACCCTATGGAACAGGGGCCTGCTCTGTAACACCTGGGGTCGCCATGAGCTGGGAGTGGACTCGAAGGTGGTCAACACCGCCACCAGTTATACTGTAACTAACACATATCATAATTGGACACAATTATATGTGAGGTGTGATTATAAGATAGCTCTTTAATTGTTTTAAACTAAATTAAGAAAATTTCAAACATACACAAAAGTAGAGATCACAAAAGTAGAGCTCCTCTATCTGTCTGGGTCTCAGCAGAAGTAGGGGTACTCAGAACTAGAGCAGTCCCAGGGGATAGTAACAGGGGGCTATTACCTCCCTGAGGCTCAAAGGGACTAGGGGAGGGAGTGGTTCCAGGGACCTGGCAGAGAGTGTGGGTAGAGAGGACATCCTGGGAGGAGGCCATCCTCCCTGTGACCTTGGCAGGGAGAGGATGGGGGGAATAAGCACCTGGTCTCACTCTCCTCTCTCCTTCCGTCTCCTGCCAGGAGTTCTCACTGGCTGAGTGCCTACTTGAAGCCAGGGGGCAAGGGATCCCACAGACGAAGTCCACGTGGATCAGATCAGGATGGAGAAGGGCAAGTGGAGGAAATCCAGCATAACCTCTGTATACCTGTCACCCAGCCTTAACAAAATTGTACTAGTTTTATATTACTGTCCTAACAAATTACCACAGGCTCAGTGGTTTAAAACGACAGCCATTTGTTAGCTTACAGTTCTGTGGGTCAGAAGTCCCAGCACACCATGGCTCAGTGGGCCCTCTGCTTAGAGTCCACCGGCCGAAATCTAGGTGTTGCAGGGCTGCGTTCCGTTTCTAGAGGCTCTGCGGATGAATCTGCTTCAGGCTTGTTCAGGTTGTTGGCAGAATCCAGTTACTTGTAGGTATAGGACCCAGGTCCCCATTTCCTTGCAGGTTGTTGGCCAGGAGTTGTTCTCAACTTCTAGAGGCTGCCCACATTCCTTGGCTCATGGTCCCCTTCCTCTGGCTTCAAAGCTGGCAACAGCAGTGGAGTCCTTCTCACACTTCAAACCTTGCTGACTTTCCCTTCTGCCTCATCTCTTCTGCTCTCTTCTTTTACCTCATCTCTCCAACTCTTCTACCTTCCTTGTCTGTTTTTGAGGGACCATCTGGATGGTCAGTTGATTTGTAACCTTAATCACATCTGCAAAGTCCCTTCACAACAGTACCTAGAATTAGTGTTTAAGAACCAGGGGACGGGAATCTTAGGGGACATCTTTAGCGTTCTGCCTACCACAGCAATGATTAACACTTTGCCAAGCTTAGGTTAGTAGGTTTTATGACCAGAATAAAACACCAGAAGTTTTATGACCTAACAAACGTTGTCCCCTTCAAGGAATTCACATCAGCAGGCTGTACATTTATTGCATTGATGGTGACAATTCCCTTCTCTACCACTGCAGCTCTGAGCACCCATTCCTGCAATTTCTGACCCTCCTCCTTGACTCTGTCCTAGCAGAAGCCCCAGGAGCCAGCATGGATGGCAGTGTCCATTGGTGGCAGCTTAGGACAGACCAAGGGTGTCACTCCATGGCCAGTGTCAGGAAAGCATCCTTTGTTCCTCTGGAGGTGAATAGGGGAAAAAGTCATAGCTCATCTTCAGAACTGAATGAGGAAATGGTTTCTACTGCCTGCAACTAAAACATATTTTTTAAAAATGAAAGCAATGTTGAAAAGGGTGGTTTGGAGTCTATCATATAAATTCATTTTTAAATCAATTACAAGTTCATGAGTCTTTTGTAAACTGTCATGAGAAATTAACCACCCCTTATAACACTGGGGGTAATAGTCTCTGGGTTACATAGGTTTTTCAGATTATTAAATGTCTGCCTGTCTTTGCATTGTCAATCAGCCTCCCAGCATTAAATCTCTTCATTCATAAAGAGGAAGATTTTCTTTTTAACAAACAATTTGTTTTTCTGTACTAATAACTTGTACACCTGTAAACGCAAGGAATCATCCAATACTTGCATAAATCTGGGGGAACATTTAATAAGCACCTTCAATGGTTTCCACAGTTTAAGAATTTATCATTTGTAAAAGTTTAGAATGAACCTATTAAAATGAATAAAACAGTTATAAAAATTATACAAAATCAGATGAACATTTGATACAGAGGGCTTGATACAGAATGATAAATATATAAAGAAAGTGAAACTGACTTACAGGTTGGGCTATATAAAAGACCCACATGTTCCCCAAATCTTGGGATCCTTGGGGATATATTTGTCTCTCAAAACAAACTCCAATTATTCAAGGAAAGACTCTCTACCAATTTCGGTTCCAATGTTCTGCCTCAGCAAGAAGCAGGTGAGGACAAATGCAGGGTAGGGGTGGGGTGAGAGTGAGTGGGGCTGAGTGTCCTGGAGTCTGAAGAGAAGTGGGGAGATCCCTTCCCCAAGGAGAAAATCAGGCAGATTCTTCCATGTGCTCAAGTATAAGTGTTCTTTGGCAAAATATATCATTTTGGAGTTACTGAAAGGTTTTTCTTCTTTTCTTAAATCCCCTCCCTCTTGGGTTTTCCATTCCTGCTCTTGATCGATTATCTCTGTGATATTTCTCATTGAGTTTTCTCTACTCCCTTACTCCATACTTTACTGGCTCAAACTCCTTATACTCATCTTTGGATCCAAAATTTCTTTTATTTTTAGACTCTGGGAAGCAGCTGATAAAAAGATAATACATGGTCAGGAGATGTTTACCAGCCAAATCGTAAAAACATAAGCATGAAATAAAACAATGGTCTCTTTAATTATACTAATGAGCAATAAAAGATCTGGACCATTAGTCTAAATATTCTATTCAGTCTTCCTGGACTGAGGTCACAGCAGGCTCCATGATAGACAGCAAGGGCCATGGTAGTTGGAGAAACAAAGAAGCAAGTTCATTGCTTGTAAACTGGCTCCCAGGAGTGGAGGTCAGAGGCAAGACTGTGGTAGGTCATCACCTGCTACTAGTCCCAGCCTCTGCCTCAGATGTTTTCCATGAAGTGACTGAACACTGGCACTTGCAGTGGGGCTGTGCTGCCCAGGAGAACAGATGCTGGAGGCTGGTGCTCTGAGAAAAGGGGAGTAAGCTGAGTCTTCAGTGAAATTTAAGGCACATAAAAGGAACTCCCTATCCTCAAAAATCTGATTCTACACTTTGAAATTCCTACCACTGAACACTTCTCTGATTTAAGGTTTTGACTACTAAAGGTTACTGCTGAAATGCCAATACCTTACCTGGGAGGGGCTACCCACTATCATTCATGAAATACTTATACATCCCTAGGACAGGGTGGGTTTTTATCTAAAGGCAGGGCATGCTCACTATAATGGGGACTTGGGCAGGATGAAGGTGGCAAAGGGCTGAGATGTAAAATGCTAGGAGTATAAAAACGGACATCAGAGCACCAAGAGAAAAAGTGTGGAAAGGCTAACTCCCTCCTTCACTCACAACCTTGCCTAGGGGGAGTCCTGGCTGGTGTGTTGAGGGCTGACAGGATGGTAAGTGGCTCAGAGTGAGGCTGAGCTCATAAGGCCACAGGGGAAAGACACCTCAGGCCTGGAGAGTTCTGCTCCACATGGGGGCTAAGGTTGGGAAAAGGTTCCAGGGGACTGGGATGGGGCACACAATCCTCACTTGGGGCTGTAAAAGCTTATCTGATGGTTGAGGCCAGGAAGGTTTTCTGTCCTGATGGAGGGGTAGAGGCTTTCCCAGTACAGAAACCCAGGGTGTATGTTTTGGGGCATGGTGAGTGTAAAGTTGTCAGGGCTCAGGCTGGGCTAGACCTGGGCCTGGTGGCCACTCTGCCAGAGGACAGTTTTCAGTCTGGATCTTTTCAAGTAGGGTGTTGCTGTAAAATGCCTGGAGAGGGAACGAGTGCTCCTGTCTTCATTTCCGCTCAATACAGTCAACTCCTAGGGTGTTGTCAGGGCAACGGCAGGTCCTGCTCCCTGGGGTGGCCAAGCAGAGATGGGTGCAGCCACCGTTGTTCACCGAGCAGTAGTTACGGCCTGGGAAAGGTAGAAATAGGTTCAATAGCCTGCCCTCAGACCTGAGTGAATGGTCATCTAAGAGCCCAGGATCCTCATTAACCCCGTTTTTGGTTTCCATGAGTCCAAGCCTGTGGAAGCTCCAGGGGAACAGGAAACACTGTATTAGGTACTAACTAAGCTTATCTATTGTCAATTTCCTATCATTAAACCAGACAGGCAAAAGCACTAACTCCCGATTGGGGTACTATGCAGATTTACTACCAGTTATTAAACTCATCTCAGGGAAGGGTCTCCACCTCTGATTATAACACGGAGTTGGAATTTTAAAGTACAAAGAACAAAGCATTCTCTATCTTGGCTTCGCTCAACTAGGGGAGAGGAGGGAAGCCAATCAGGAAAGTGGGTTAGTGAGAAGTCTTCGAGAAGCAGAAAGCACAGACTTTGGAGCCAGGTTGCCTAGACTTACCTCCTGCTCTGCCACTATGAGCTGTGTGACCCTGGGCAAGTTTTTAACCAACTTGTGCTCCAGTTTCCTTATTTAGGAAACGGGCATAATAATAGTGTCTACCTCATAGGGTTGCTATAAGAATTAAATGCATTAATGACTAAAAAGCACTCAGAACCGTGGGTTAATACATATAGAGTGCCTAGCTCACAGTAAGTACTATATACAAGCTTGCCATAATGATGATGATGGCATTTTAAAGATCCTAACATTAATGCTCCTATTTGGCACTATACTTCTAGACCCAGCCCAGGATTCAGTACTTTTCCTCACCCTTGTTCACTTCATTCCCTGTTTTCTTTCTTTTTTTTTTTTTTAAAAAATCTGGCTCACCCACTTGATGGTTAAGTTCCTTGATAGAAGGGACTGCGTCTCCCTTACCGTGTGATCAAAGGCCGTGCAGGTTGCAGCCAGTGTGGTCTCTGAGCTTCAGGATAGCCCCAGCCACCAGACAGAAAGGGCACAAGAGAATTACCTTGTGGACACTGAGAAAGGGCGGTGGTGATGCCGTACAGCCGTGTCTGTTTGTGGGGGTGGAAGTCATCTGTCTCTTTGGAAATAGCAAGATCAACAGCAATCACGGAATTCCTACAAAGCACCAGAATAAAAACTTATCTGATGGTTTGACCTTTTCTCTACAGGGCATCCCTTTTGTGGTTTTGAGGACAAATTGGAAGCCATAAACAGACACCAGGGCCTAGCTTCCCAGATAGCCCTGCCTCCTCCTGCAGTCGGTCAAACCTGCAGTTCTACCTGATGCGCATGGGAACTGCACCATGTTTCACCCATTTCTCTAGCTTCTTAAAAAAAGGACAAATCCCAGAGAGCTCTCCCCTCCCACTCTAAATTCCAGGCTGAGAAATCAGCTTTCTGTAGAGATGCCCCTGTTCCTTGGTTTAACCCCTCTGAGTCGGAATCTACTTGGTGGCAATGGGTTTTTTGTTTGTTTGTTTTTGGTTGAAGGAAGGGGTGGCTACAAAGGGGCTGTGGTTAAGAACTGTAATGGGGTAGGGAGCACCGAGGCATGAAGCCCATGAGTCAAGTGACCCTGAGCCAGCTCCTGGGGAGAGAACAACATGCTTAGGAAGCCCGAGTTTACAAACTGGAAGCTGCCCAGCCAAGAGCATCCAGATAAGAAATAAACGACACCCCCTGCTCCTCCTTCTCCTCCAGGTACCTTGCCCTCCCTTCTTTTTCACCACCCTTGCCTGTCTACTGACAACCAGAAGGGTGAGGGAGAGGGGGACTTATCTCGGGAGGCTCAAAGGTCAAGCCAAGAGGCCAACTGGAAGGGCTCTGGCCTCTCAGAGACAGAGGGTGACAGGGTGAGGGCAAGCCAGCCGCCCCCACACCCAGCAGCCTACGTACGTCTCCCAGTCTGTGTAGTACAGATTCTTCCCATAGCTTGTCACGGCGAAAGGATACTGCAGCCCTTCAAGAACCCTGCGTTTGCTGGGCTGACCGGGGCTTATACATTCCACCCGCTTCGTGCCTATGTGGAGGGAAGACAAGTTGTCCATTGTTCATGCAAGAAATGGCCCCTTTGTGTGAAAAGCAAGAGCAATGAGGGCAAGGGTGAGAGAAATTCAGTGTTACAGTGACAAATCCTCGAGAACACATGGGGCCTGCTGTCAAAAATTAGAAAGTTGCCTCCTCATCTCCTCTCTTGCCCCTTTCAATGGTTAACACCACTCCTTCCTGCCACCCACACCTGGTTCTGATGGGTGGAAGCGAGCCAGAGCCAAGGAACAGCACCATGTTTTGCCCACTCCCAGAGCTGCTGGCGTCTGTTCCCCCTCCCTCCCCCGGCAGTGGTCCTCCGAGTGGGAAGTATGCCCCGTTCCTGCTCTTGCTCAAGTCCCTCCTTAGTGCAGCCTCTCCAGACCCTCCCTCCCTGAATTTGGAGCCACTAAGAATCGTTTGCTAAGCAAATGATTGCAAATGGTTAACTTGCTCGGCTGCTAACCAAAAATTTTGAGGTTTGAATACACCCAGAGGCACCATGGAAGAAAGGCCTGGTGATCTACTTCTGCAAACCCATCCATTGTAAACCCTATGCAGCACAGTTCTACTCTGATGCACATGGCCGCCATGAGTCAGAGTTCACTTGATGGCAACATTATTTTTTTAAGAATGGCTAAACTGTACCACTTGCTTAGCAACTGTGCATGGCCTTGTGTCAATGCCCCGTTATGACTGAAGTTAATGCTCATGTTCTCATTTACCTGGTCATGCCTTACTCCTTCACTGGGCAGGGACCACGTCTGACAGTTTCTGTATCCCCACGGCACCTAACACAGTGTCCAGCACAGAGACCTGATGGCTGACTGATGTTCCTCCCCCAACCGAGCCTCCTGCCCACATCCCTGGGCTGAGGGAGGCCCAGAATGTGCCAAGGCCGAGATACAAAGCACGGACTGCACGCCTGTATCTTCCCTGGCTCACAGTCCTGCCTAAGGCCTTGGTGACAAGAGGGAGCTGTAGGAATGTATAAGTTGTGAATTGCTTAATAGGCTTCCAGGCGACCCCTGGCCATATGTGGTGCTACTCAGAACAGGGGCAGCAAGCTTTCTCTTAAAGGGCTGGAAAATCAAAGAGCTCATGTAGGTACTTATATAACCATTTAAAATTATAAAAACCATTCATAGCTCCTGGGTTGTAAAAAAAACAGGAGCTGGGCCAGATTTGGGCACTAACTCAGAAGAGTGAAAACTCTCCCCACAGTGTTAAGCTTCGGGTCTAAGAGAAACAATATGTTTCAGACCACAGACATACAGCTGAGGTTTATGTTCTTGCGGAGGGAAGGAAAGAAATTTCTCTATCCTCTCTTCCCAGACACAAATGCTCTTGCTGTACACATGAGCTTGCTCACAGTGGGTGAAAAAGGGCACTGCTCCAACCCCGGGGGTCATCACCTGCATCTACCCAGCAGAGTTGAGATAAGAACGCATCAAAGGTCAGCCCGTTGGGCAAACCCAGGTCATCCTTCACGAGGACCCTTCGGTTTGTGCCATCCATGTAGGCAGTTTCAATTTTGGGGTTATCTCTGTTCCAATCTGTCCAATAAAGGTTTCTGGAGGAGAAAGGAGAGGAAAGAGGAAGAAAAATAATGAAGATGCATGAGAAAAAGTTTGCAAAAGCATTTAAAAGGACCCTATGAGGAACAGGCAGATGCTAAAGAAAACAGAATGGCTAAAAAGGATATGGAGGTGATAAGACACATTTTCCTTTGCAAAGACGCTCATTAATTTGGTCATTGTGGTACTAACAAATTCAGTTAGTTGAATATACTGCCATAAACACATGGGAACTCTTCTATGCTGCCACCGCACAGAGGGCACAGCAGACCCAGGGGACTGGGCTAAGGCACAGGTGCAGATGCTGGCAGAGGTGGTGGTCAAGGCGCCTGCTGCTGGAGGTAGGGAGCGAGAGAGGGTAGTTGAGTGCCACGGAATAAGGGATATAGTCTCAAAAGAGACTTTGAATGTTGGGGAGCTGAGGGATTGGTGTGTAAGATACAGAACCTGCAGTACGTGGAAAGGGGGTGGGGAGAACGTTGATGCACTGCCAAAACCCGTAAGAAGGGGGTCTCTGAGGTGTTCCCAGCTGAGTCTGCCCCCAGGAAGGAGCCCCAGAGTACATATATGCTACCCTGATACTCTTGTTGTGTTGATACAGCTTGGGTATTTATGCACATTTCAACTCATATGAAAAATACCCGATTTTGAGCTGTCAACTTATGAAGTCTTTGGTAAAAGATCTGAAGCAGAACGTGGTATCAAATCGACAACATGTTACAGCCATGATAGCAGGGGCTTGTCATACATGATCTGGCATCCCACAGTGGATATCTACAAGTCATCAACTATATCCTGTACTCATTCATTTCAGGAGAATAATGCTGGAATTAGAGCCTGACATTTGAAAATATCCAAAAGGGCAGATGGAAACAGAATAGATGCACACACATATTTATGCAAAGATACCCTCTCACGGAATCCGTTACGATGCCTCTGGGGTTCACCAAATCGGTCTCTAAAAGTACCCGGCGCTGGCTGCCATCCAGCTTTGCAACTTCGATTCGATCCAGGTGAGAATCTGTCCAGAAGACGTTGCGGCCAAGATGGTCAAGGGCAATGCCTTCCGGGCTTCCAAGATCTATAACCAAACACAGAACTCCTCTGATTTTTTTCAGCAGGTGGGATTAAAATTTCCTGATTTGTTGTTGTTGTTAGCTGCAGTCAAGTTGGCCCTGGACTTGTGGCGACCCATGTACAACAGAATGAAATGCTGCCCGGTCCTGTGCCATCTTCATGATCCTTTATTTCATATGGCTTCCAATCCTTCCACTTTGAGAAACCAAATGGGAATGTGAAATGTATGTAGCTTATCAGATAAGCAACATTCAAAATGACAAGTTCAAAAATGCCACTTAGTTCACGCCATACAATATCCATGTTGGGCATGGGGACTATGGTGATGACTATGCCATGGCCCCTGCCTTCAAGGGGCTCCCAGCCAGTCACAGTGCAGAGCTAAGAGCTCTATGGGAACCTATAAGAGGGACAATGGACCCAGCTGGGGGAGACCAGGGAAGGACTCCTGAGGAAGTGACAAAGCTGGCTCCTGGAAGACCAACAGGAATCTGTCAGGCAAAGATCCTGGATAAGGTTTCTCCAGACAGAGGGGCCAACATGTAGGCATAAAGGAAGATTTGACATAGCTTCAAACCCTGGTGGTGTAGTGGATAACAGCTACGACTGCTAACCAAAAGGTCGGTAGTTCAAATCCACCAGGCGCTCCTTGGAAACCGTACGGGGCAGTTCTACCCTGTCCTATAGGGTTGCTATGAATCGGAATCGACTCGATGGCAATGGGTTAAAGTGAACTGTAGGTAGTTTTATATGGCTGGAGAACACAAGGGTGGGGAAATGGCCAGAGATGAAGTTAGGATGCGTGTGAATGAGCTTTGAGCTTATCTCACAGGCAAAGGGGAGGCATTGACAGATCTTAAGATGGGGAATGGTACAAATAGATATATCTTATTCTTCCATTATTAGAAAGAAAAACAAGAGCGTTGAAGGGAAATATAAATTCAAAAAGTCATAGCTTACCTGTTATTATTTCTATACAAGTATAAGGAGTACAGAGAAAAGGTGTCAGTAATCAGCCCCAGAGAACTTTACTAAATTATAAGCAACTTATTTTCGAGCCAGGGATTGTCAGAGAGTAAGGTGGTTACAATGTAAACCTTTAGCACCCATCTAACACAATCAGAGGTTCAAAACAGCAGTAGTTTCCTAACTATAAATAAAAACAAACTTAAAATGACCGTTTGGCATAGAGACAAAAGTAGATTAGTGGTTACAGATGTAGGGGGAGGGAGGAATGGGGAATTATTGCTTAAGGGATACAGAGTTTCTATTAGAGATGATGAAAAACTTTTGGAAATGGATAGTGGTGATAATTGTACACTTAAAATGGCAACTGTTTTGTTATTTATATTTTACAATAAAATCTAAAACAATATATGAAAAATGGTATCAGACCATTAAAAAAAATGACAATTTGGATTCTAGTGGTGTCACTTAGGATTCTGCCACCTCTTCTGATCAGAGGACCACAGGTCATTTAGTATGGCTGGAGTGTAAACGGCCAGGGTGAAGTTGTGAAGAATGACGCTGCCCCACAGAGGGGTCTGGAGCATTAGGAAATCACCCCAATACTTTGTGTTTTCATCAACATATAAGTGATTCAGACCTTCAGGCCATCTTTGTGCAGCCCACTCTGGACCCCTAATGCAATCATAGCCGTGGTTCAAGAAATGGCAACACCCCTCCATACAGGACCCTTGCCTGCGGAAGCTTATTAAGAAGTATAAACAGCAGTTGAACAAGGTCTTTATTATTCAAACTCAAAGTAGAGATTTATAAGTATTAAAACATTTCCCACGTCCCTAGAGGTGAAGGGACAGGGAGAATGGCCACCCGAGTCCCCTTCCAGCTTTCAGAATCTCTGCAGCTAAACCAGAATAAATCATTCTGGGGTATGTCTGGAATGAGCATATCCTATATGAGTGACACGGACTGCTCAGAATGCTCACTCACACAGAAAAGAGGGGGATGGCTGTTCATTTGAGAGCATCCTTATCAGACATGTGAGGGAACCCTGGTCATGTGGTCATATTGTCACATGTCATATTGTTTCATTAAAAACAGTCTGGTATACTTAGGACTAAATCTAACCAGGGATGTAAAAGACCTATACAAAGAAAACTACATAACACTACTGCACGAAACCCAAAGGGATCTACATAAATGGAAAAACATCATGCTTATGGATAGGTAGCCTCAACATTGTGAAAATGACAATTCTACCCAAAGCAATTTAGAAATACAATGCAATCCCGATCCAAATACCA
>NW_004443957.1:2737032-2747698 GCF_000243295.1 Trichechus manatus latirostris | reverse complement strand
TGTTAACCAATGTCATAAAACAATATGCGTACTACTGTTTAATGAGAAACTATTTGTTCTGTAAGCCTTCACCTGAAGTACAATTAAAAAAAAAAAAAAGGTCTGGTTCTGATTACAAACCTAAGAGCAACCAGGTCCCCCAACTAACCAGGAAAATATTTCTTTATGGACTAGAGTACCAAAGGAACCAAACCCGTCGCCATCGAGTCAATTCTGACTCATAGCGACCCTATAGGACAGAGTAGAACTACCCCAGAGGGTTTCCAAGGAGCGACGGGTGGATTTGAACTGCCAACCTTTTGGTTAGCAGCCACAGCTGTTAAGCGCTGCACCACCAGAGCTCCAGAGTACCAAAGGAAGGCCTGGAAAACCCTCCTTTACTGTGCAGCGAAAGAGAGAAGGGTAAAAACGGCAAGGCAATATATTCTACGTAGCGTATGTCGAAAGGAAACAGATTATGACACTTATTAAAAATATTTGGTTGAGGCTTTAACTCAATGAAAGAATGGGAAGCCCGGGATTCAGACGGTATGAAATACGGAAGAAAAGAAAATGAAAAGATGCCCACTGCCACGTACACTCACTCCTGAAGCAGCAGCCTATGTCATGGGGAGGATTTACGTGGAAGCTGCTTTCTCTCTTTAAAAAAAAAAAAAAAAATTATTCCTGATGATCTTTCTTCTACAAAGATAACACTTAGATTCAATTCTGCGTTCTTGCAGTAAGTAGGCTTTTGCTTGGAATGTTTCT
Organism: Trichechus manatus latirostris; assembly: GCF_000243295.1. Taxonomy (NCBI): domain Eukaryota; kingdom Metazoa; phylum Chordata; class Mammalia; order Sirenia; family Trichechidae; genus Trichechus; species Trichechus manatus. The sequence continues at coordinate 2,746,948 of NW_004443957.1, read as the reverse complement.
TTCTGTGCTCAGAGCTTTCTTGGATGATTATCAGCTCCCAAAGCAACAGGAAATAGCACGCTATGACCTACTCCCCTCTTCTACTGGGTTTTGAAATTAAAACGTAGATAATGGCAACAACATTTTTAACAGTGAGAGAGAGAAAATACAAACAGGCATTTTCAAACTTCTGTTCAGTAAAGCAAAGCATAACAACCAGTAGAAGTTATTTAAATAGAACACTGGTTTCAGAAGAGAATTCAGGGTAGATGTCCAAAGCCAGACATAGTTAATTCAACCTCAGCTTAATCCCCACTGATCACCTCTAGTGCAGTCAAGGAAGGAAAAAAAAAAAATGCCCCAGGGCTGTCCAAAGGCACAGGGTCCCTTCCGAGTACTAATTGTTAGGGAAACATTAAACTGGAAACTGGACAAGCTACATTCAGCCCGAAGTAAAAAGAAATATAAAATGAGGTTCCTATGTTTTAAAGATACATCTTTGATTTGAACGTTTGCAAAGGAAGCGAGATGATTTTCTACAACAAATATCAACAGTATAAAAATATTTTTTGAGGGAAAATATTCCCAAGTCAGTTGATGAGTCACTTACTTAAGCAACATGTAATTCTTGAACTTTCAACACAGGGGAATTTTTATGAGTCCTTGGATTTTTGTTGTAATGGTCTTTAATCTAGATAAAATATACCCACATAAAATAGTCTTGATTTGTTGAATGTAGACATCAAAATAACCCAGAGAGTCCTTCACTTGAATTGGCATCCTTAAGTTAAGGAATTGAGGTTAAATGTTGAGGGGTAGGCTGTGCCAAAGCGTCATGCACTTTATCATCAGTAATGCAGCAGACAGCTGAGAAGTGTCTGCAAAAGTTCAGCCTGATTTGTTGAACTCTTCCGGCACAGACAATCTGAGCAAGTGCTAGGGGGATGAGGTAGAGGAGGGGACAGCCCTCTCCCAGCAATGTTACAGGTTGAAATGATAACCCCTTAACTTGAAAGCTGTCTTGAGAACAGACTCAACTATCAGGGTCAATATTTGCCAATATGCTTGTGACCCTGTCAGCTTTGCTTCACCTGCCTGTTGTCTTTGGGAAAATCCTAGTGAAGCATGCTATGGAGCAGATGCTCTGAGAATGAATTCTAGGGGCAGTAGCCAGAGGGAGAAACACAAATCAAAACTGGATTGCTTAGGGGGCACTGAGCTTCTGTGAAGGGTGATGGAAATATTTGGAAACAGATAGTGCTGATGGTTGCACAACATGATAAACGCACTTAACGTTACTGAATTGTACATGTAAAAAATGTTGAAATGGCAAATGTTTTGCTATATGTATAGCAAATTAAAACTCACCACAGTTAAAAACAAAACAAAACTGGATGGTGAGTTTGGCCTTTATTGCCCATTAAAACTGATTACATGAGCTTTCTGAGAAAGGTGTGGGTACCTACTCTGTTTTAATTTTAGTCTCCTTAGGTTAGCAACAAACCCCAGAGTCCCTGGATGACTCTTCAGAAGGGGCTGGAAAGGGTAGTATTTTGACGCAGAGGATCAGGCCCCTCTCAAACCACCATACCCTGTAAGCACCCATACACTCCAACCTCCACCTTCTTCAAAGAGCCAGGCTGGCTGTTAGAAGCAAAACCAAAAAGGAAGAGTGATCTTAGCTTTCCCACCTTGTCGAATGATAGTGGTTGGCTCTCCACCATGCAGACTGGCTCTCCCAATAGAAGGTCCACTGATGTCAGTCCAGTAAACCATCTTGTCCACACAGTCGAAGGCAAGTCCAATGATAACTTTATCCTGTAAGTGAAGACAAATGGTGAGAATGGTTCACCCACAAGCATCTGAATAACTAATGATGCTGAGAATCTTTTCATGTACTTACATGCATTTGAACATCTTTTTTCTATGAAGTGTCTTCAAGTCTTTTTCCCATTTTAGAATTTTTATTATTGAGTTGTAGGAGTTCTTTAAATATTTCAGTTAAAATATTTTTTCATATTTATATTATAAATATATAGTATGTCATATATATGTATATATGTAAATGTGTATATGTATATATGTGTGTGTGTATGTCTGTGGTGTTTTTAAAGAGTAAAAGTTCTTAATTTTTATGAAGTCCACTGAACCACCCCTCCACCATCCCATCTCAATTCTCTGCCTATTATGGCCTCAAAAGGCATTTAGCCCCTCCCCCTTAGTTTTGGGGAAAAGTGACTCTCACAGGGAATTTAACCTATTTCCACTACCTGAGAGCATGTGCTAGAGGCTACAAAGGAAGACTGACTATCATTTCTCAAGGAATTTATGTTTTCAGTGAGGCAACAGGAGAGCACGAAGATCACTCATGAATTCATTCGACAGATATTTTTTGAGTACCTCCTATGTGCCAAGCACTGTCCTAGGGTCTGTGAAACAAACACCTCTAGGAAACAGACAATTTCCCATATTCTGGTGCTTATATTCTTGGTGGGAAGATATATATTAAACAGATACATCAATACTTAGTATATCAAGGAGAGCTGAGGGCTATGATGAAAAATAAGCAGCATAAGGAGATAGAGAATAGTGGAGGGTACAATTTCAGAGAGGGTGATCAGGGAAGGTCTCTGTGGGAGGTGATGTTTCAGCCTAACTTTGAATGAAGTGAAGAAGTACAAGTGTGTGGGGTGAAGGGGGGAGTAGGAGGGGGGGTGAGAAACCGCCAGGCAGAGGGAACAGCATGTGCAAAGGCCCTGAGACAGGAATGTGCTTGGCATGTTCAAGGACCAGGCAGCCAGAGGGGCTGAAGCTAGTGAGAGAGGGGGAGAGAGGCAGGGAATGGGGTTGAAGAGGTAGCTGGAGACTGGATACCGTAGGCCTTTGAGGGCCATAGAAAGAACTGGATTTTGCTCTGAGAGAAGGGGAAACTCACTGGAGAGTTTTGAGCAGGGGAAGGACATGAATCCAATCAAACAGTTTTACAAGAGGCTTTTGAAAAGCATTTCTATTTTGGATTTATTTTTTTCTCTGTTCATGTTCCCTCCCTGATCAAAAGAAGAAGAGGGTATGGCAATGTGTGGTGCCTTTGATGGGGATGAACGCAGGAAGAGAAAATGGGGAGAACACCAAGCAGAGTGAGGAGAGAAAGAAGAAGAGAAGATCTGGGTGCTGGGTCTGGAGAGACAGGATGGCACAAGTGGCGTTTCTACCAGAAGTTTTCCAGGAGGCTCTGCCGCCACCACTGAGGAATGAGAAGGATTTCTGCCTGACTTCATTCATAGGGGCAGAATGACCCCTGCCCTCACTCCTTCTTCCCTCTCTATGGCCCCCGGGACCCCCATCCACTGCTCCGGCAACTCTGACCCAATCTCGGCACCCAGAAACTCCGCAGGTCTGATGTCTGGCCTCTTGGCAGGAGGTCAGGATTGTGGAGAAAATAGAAGGGCTATTCAGAAGTGTCCAACCTCTAGCAAACGGGTAAAAATGTCCAATTCACGAGATGTATTTTTGAGGCTTTTAAAAGCCTCTAAGCCAAAGCTTGTTACCACCTCTGGGCAGATATGAGGATCTGCGGCTGAAAGATGAGTCCCTTTATTTTAGTAGGAATGGAAAGATCAAACCCAGCAGATGCACCCAGACAAAATACAAAGCTCAAATGAAACCCTGCCCAGGGGGTCAGATCCCCATAAGGACTTCCTGTTTCTGCTCCCACCTCACCCGGAGCCTCACGGCAGCTCAGGAAGTACAGCACCGCCACCTAGAGATGACCCCAGGTCACACGGAATGATGAGCCCCCTGGCTCCTGATCTGACTACCAGCCACTAGTCTCTCCAGCTCATCCGAAGCGGAGGCTGTCACTGTGCACAACGAGCCGGCACTCACCGGGGCATGAAGTAGCGCCTTGGCTTCGGTTTTCTTCATAGTATTTCCCTCCAGGGGGAGGTGCTCTATCTTCCCAGTCTGGGCAAAGAGTAAGTGGGTCCCGGGCGGCAGGGGAATCACGGTGGTAGGAACTGCGGGTCCGTGGTGAGTCGGGGGCGCCACTGTACTGAGACCTGTGGGAGGAGATGCCTGTGAGCAAGGCCAGAGGGTAGCGAGAATACCCAAAAGCATGTGTGCGGGTGTGCTCACCGCCACAGGGTTGTTGTAAAACCAGCTCGCAGAAACTCCTGTGGCTGTTTGCTCTTTGAATTCTAAAATTGACCCAGCATCTACAGGACCGTGGGCATAAATGGGAAGGAGGCAAACGCTGCAAAGATGAGAACAGTGCCACCACCAGTGGCGTGTCTACGGTATTGCACCAGCCCTGGGCATGTGGTGCCACTGAGCAGTTTCTGTTAACCCGCTATGGCCCACCGTCCTTCCTCAAGCATGGTAATGTGTTACTAAAGATTAACAAGCTTGACTTGTATTTTTGAGCTGATATTATGATGAAGTTATCAACAGAGGGGTGTCAGACATTTGGACAAGGGCGCAATTTTAGTGCCTGCCATAGGCGTCGTTTTCTGTAGATACACCACAGGCTGTACCTGGTTAATAGAAACTGCTCAGTAGCGCCACATGCCCAGGTCTGGTGCAATACCAGCTATACCTGCCATACCCTAGTGATGTCTCTGATGAAGGAGGTCCTGGGCAAGGGCTCAGGTGGTCTCCACCACCCCTGCGATGATATGCCAACACAGAAATATCCAGAAATCTTACCTCCTCCTACAGAGCTCACCCCTGGACCCCAGGCACAGATAACCACCCTGCTATCAATTGTCAGTCCAGTAAACCAGGTCCCACGGGTTATTTCCACAAAGCACATTTTTGCACAGAAAAGAGGAAAAGGATAAGAGGAGAGGGAAGGTGAGGAGAGGAGAGATTTCAGGGAAGGGGTAAACGAAGAGGGGGATAGGGAAGAGAAAAGCAGAGGGGAGAGAGGTTGGAGAGCAGACAGAATGGGGTTTGAGCCAGCAAAGCAGTTCAAGATTCAGGGTCAGGCAGAAAGCGCCCCTGTTGGATGTCCAATGAAGAAACACACGTGGCTGGCAGGCCCCGTGAATGCAGGTATTCAGGCCTCCGTCTGGGCCATCCTTGTACTTACATGGGGGCTGCGCTCCAGGCCTGGTCCTGGTACCTTCGATCTCACGGCCATCCCTGTCCACGCACCAGCAGTGGCCGGTGCTGCCGTGGCACTGAGTGGGCGCATAGTACCCATGCTCGTCACACTCGGGGACAAAGAACCCTGAGGGCCTGGGCTGCTGCACGTCCACGCCTGCCGCCCCGAGAATGTGCTCACGCTCCTGCTGGCATCTGGTTTTCTCTGCTTCTGTTCAAGAGGCAGCAAAAGAAGGGTCGGTTAGCTCTGCATCCAACCCTAACCCTAACTGTGAATCACCACCACAGCTGCTCGGTCAGTACAGAGGGTGTTTTTGTTTTGTTTTAATTCTTACTGTGGTGAAATATATGTAACAAAATATTTGTCATTTCAGCCATTTTTATGTGTACAATTCAGTGACTTTAGTTATAACCATCACCACTATCCATTCCCAAATTTTTTCATCATCCTTAACAAAAACACTGCGGGTTCGTGGGTGGCACAGAGGGTTAAACGTGCTGACTACTAGCGGAAAGGCTGGCAGTTCAAACCTGGCCAGAGGAGCCTTGGAAGAAAGACCTGATGATCTGCTTCTGAAAGGTGAAAGCCTTGAAAACCCTATGGAGCAATTCTACTCTGTACACATGGGGTCGCCATGAGTCAGAATTGACTCGAAGGTAACCAACAATGACAATAAAAACTTTGGACCCTTTAAACAATAAGCCCTCACTCCTCCCCACCCCATGGTAACCACTAATAAACTTTGGTCTCTATGCATTTGCCTACTGTAGATATTTCATATACATGGGGGTCATACAATATTTTTCCTTTTGTGTCTGGTTTCACTCAGCATAATGTCTTCAATGTTCATCCAAGTAGTAGCATGTATCAAAATTTTGTTTCTCTTTATGGCTGAAGCACTGAGTTGTATCTTAAGGACTTTTAAGTTTTTCTTAAATTGGTTCTCTTTATCACCTCAGGCTTCTTGATTACTCACACTGAGTCAAGGCTAGAGATTTTGTAGACCAAAGATCACAGGCTGGGTTTACCAACATTTATATGTTTCCCTTTAATCATGTCCAAGTGTTTGGCATGAAACTTGATGTCTACACTGTGCAACTCAGATCCCAAAGCAGGGAAATACTTCTATATCTGTGGGGATTGCTGATGAGAAGACTATTGTCTGGGATAAACAACTCCCCAATACAGAGTTATAGCTGGAATCCCTAGGTGATGCAAATACTTAATTCTCTCGGCTACTAACTGAAATGTTGGTGTTTCGAGTCCACCGAGAGGTGTCATAGCAGAAAGGCCTGGCAATCTACTTCCAAAAAACTAGTCATTGGAGAGGTGGGGCCAAAATGGCAGAGTAGTCAGACACTTCTGTGGTCCCTCTTAGAACAAAGACCCTAAAAAACAAGTAAATCGATTATATATGACAGTCTAGGAGCCCTGAACACCAAAGGCAAAGTTGAGGAATCGGACTGAGTGGCGGGGGGGGGAGAGACAGTTCAGAAGCAGCGAGGAGTTGCCAGACCTGACCCAGTGGGAACCAACACCCTGCAGGCCAAATCGGCTGGTGTGTGCAGTGAGGCAAGCAGTGACGCTTGGGACATGTTTTCCACATTGGGAGAGACCAAGCGGCGGAGAGTCTACACAAGCCTACAGAACCAGGGAAAAGCAGCACTCAACTGGCAAAAGATAAGTACATGCGTCTAACCCACCATGTGGGTCAAAAAACACCAGTTCAGGAAGAATCTCTCTCCCATTTACCTTCCTCCTCCCTGCTCTACACCAGGTCCCTGACTGGCTTTGGCAACTGCCGCGTCCCCTGGGCCAGAAGTAGGACCTGTCATACACCCTGAACCATTCTCCCAGCCTTGGAGAGGGAACAAACTAACAAATGGAAAAAATAATATGCCAGCTCCACTAAGCCAAGAACTCAGGGCAGGCGCAGCTCCTTTGCCTAGGCACAGGCATAAAGGGTCCACGGACTTTGAATGCCTTTCACCCCTGCACAGACCTGTGTGGGCCCATTTCAACAGCGTAGGCCCTCATTAGCACAATATAACAGGATATATACCTGAAGCCTAACTTAAACTGTATCAGCTATATGGCGGATTGGCAGGTTCATGATATTTGACACCACTCTGCCCATTAAGCAGGATACTCACCTACCCAAATCAGGGGCCTGAAGACTGGTGGCTCTACCCATGCCACCTAGCCACCTGCGACAGAGGTCCAAGAATAAGTGGTGCCTCCCAGTCCTCATAGCCAACAGCACTGGGTGCTCATAGTCCAGCTGCAAAACTTATCCACCTATGCACTGTAGGCAATGGGGACACACTTTCCTCCCAGAACACCCAGGGGCAGCTGTCAGCCCCCTGCCTTGCTCAGCACGTGACCCCCTACTGCAGCCAGATACCTGTGCCTAATCCAATCACTCTGCCCATCTAGGACTGTAGGTGAGGGCCTGCACCACACACTTGCTGACCAACTACCTGGACACCTGAGCTGAATCCATACAAAAAAAGTAAATGGACTCCTGGGCTCACATACCTAGTAACGGATCACACCACCTGGTGACAGGACATTAGACCTTCAAAGATGCCAATAACCAAACTAGCTCACAAGAGCAGCTTATGTAGGCATATCAAAACAAAACAAGAAGCTAGGACACAGTAAGCAAACATAAAATAAACATAATAACTTATTGATGGCACGGAGACAACAATCATTATCAAATCACATAAAAAGGCAGACCATGATGGCTTTAGCAAGCTCCCAAAACAAAGAATCAAGAAATCTTCTGGAGGAAGAGAACTTAGAATTACCAGAGGTAGAATAGAAAAGATTAATACACAACTCTTCAAGAGATCAGGAAGGATATCAGACAGAACGCAGAAGAATCCAAGGAACACACAGACAAAGCAATAGAGGAAATTAAGGAGATTCCAGAAGAGAATAATGACAAATTTAACAGGCCGCAAGAATCCAGAGAGAGACAACAAACAGAAATCCAGAAGACTAACAATAAAATTTCAGAATTAGACAACTCAACAGAAAGTCAGAGGAGCAGAACTGAGGCAATGGAAGTCAGAATTAGTGAGACTGAAGATAAAGCACTTGACCCCAACTTATTGGAGGAAAAATCAGATAAAAGAATTTTAAAAAATGAAGAAACCCCTAAGAATTATGTGGGACTCTATCAAGAGGAATAACCTATGAGTGACTGGAGTACCAGAACGGGGTGGATAACAGAGAATAGAGAGAATTGTTGAAGATTTGTTGGCAGAAAACTTCCCTGATATCATGAAAGATGAGAAGATATCTCTCCAAGAAGCTCATCGAACCCCACACAAGGTAGATACCAAAAGTAAGTCAATAAGACATAGTCAAACTTGCCAAAACCAAAGATAAAGAAAGAATTTTAAGAGCAGCTAGGGATAAACAAAGTCATCTACAAAGGAGAGTCAATAATACAAAGCTCGGACTACTCAGCAGAAACCATGCAGGCAAGAAGGCAATGGGATGACATATATAAAGCCTTGAAGGAAAAAAAATTGCCAGTCAAGAATTATATATCTAGCAAAACTGTCTCTCAAATATGATGGCAAAATTAGGGCATTTCCAGATAAACAGAAGTTTAGGGAATTTGCAAACACCAAATCAAAATTACAAGAAATACTAAAGGGAGTCCTCTGGTTAGAAAATCAATAATATCAGATAACAACTCAAGACTAGAGCATAGGACAGAGCAACCAGATATCAACCCAGATAGGGAAGTCACAAAAATAAATCAAAGCTAAAACACTGAAAATAGGGAAACAAAGATGTCATATGTAAAAGATGACAACATTATAACAAAAAAGAGGGACTAAAAAATGTAGTCATAGATCTTTCATATGGAGAGGAAGTCAAGGCTATATAAAGAAATAAAAGAGTGGTTTAAACCTAGAAAAATAGGGGTAAAAGTTAAGGTAACCACAAAGGAAACTAACAATCCTACACATCAAAATAAAAAACAAGAAAAACATAAAGACTCAGCAAATACAAAATCAACAACAATGAAAAAGATGAAAAGAAAATACATAAACAAAAATGACAGCACAGAAAATTAAGTGGAACAAAGAAACTGTAAACAACACACACAAAAAGACATCAAAATGACAGCACACTAGACTCCTACCTATCAATAATTAGGATGAATATAAATGGACTAAACGCACCAATAAAGAGACAGAGAATGACAGAATGGATAAAAAACATGATCCGGCTGTATGCTGCCTACCTTAGATTTAAAGACACAAACAAAGTAAAACTCAAAGGATGGAAAAAAATATATCAAGAAAACAACAATCAAAAAAGCAGGAGTGCCAATATTAATCTCTGATAAAATAGACTTTAAAGTAAAATCCACCACAAAGGTTAAGGAAGGACACTACATAATGACTAAAGGGTCAATATACCAAGAGAATATAACAATAATAAATATTTACGCACCCAACGACAGGGCTCCAAAATACATAAAACAAACTCTAACAGCATTGAAAAGAGAGATAGACAGTTCCACAATAATAGCAGGAGACTTCAACACACCACTTTTGGTGAAGGATAGAACATCCAGAAAGAAGCTCAATAAAGACACAGAATATCTAAATGCCACAATCAACCAACTTGATCTCACAGACATACAGAACACTCCACCCAACAGCAGCCAAGTATACTTTCTTTTCCAATGCACATGGAACATTCTCCAGAATAGACCATGTATTAGGACATAAAGCAAGCCTTAACAGAATCCAAAGCATTGAAATATTACAAAGCATCTTTTCTGACCATAAAGCCATAAAA
>NW_004443957.1:2657059-2736125 GCF_000243295.1 Trichechus manatus latirostris | reverse complement strand
ACCACAAAAAAAGAAAATTACAGACAAATTATCCCTCATGAACATAGATGCAAAAATCCTCAACAAAATTCTAGCCAATAGAATTCAACAACATATCAAGAAAATAATTCACCATGACCAAGTGGGATTCACACCAGGTATGCAGGGATGGTTCAGCATTAGAAAAACAATCAGTGTAATCCATCACATAAATAAAATAAAAGACAAGAACCACATGATCTTATCAATTGATGCAGAAAAGGCATTTATTTGATAAAGTCAAACACCCACTCATGACAAAAACTCTCAGCAAAATAGGAATAGGAGGGAAATTCCTCAACATAATAAAGGCATTTATACAAAGCCAACAGCCAACATCATCCTAAACGGAGAGAGTCTGAAAGCACTGCCCTTGAGAACAGGAACCAGACAAGGATGCCCTTTATCACCAGTCTTATTCAGCCCTGTGCTGGAGGTGCTAGCTATAGCAATTAGGCTAGAAAAAGAAATAAAAGGCATCCAAATTGGTAAGGAAGAAGTAAAAGGATCTCTATTTGCAGATGATATGATCTTATATGCACAAAACCCCAAAGAATCCACAGGAAAACTACTGGAACTAATAGAAGATTTCAGCAAAGTATCAGGATACAAGATAAACATAGAAAAATCAGTTGGATTCCTCTACACCAACAAAGAGAACTTCGAAGAGGAAATCACCAAATCAATACCATTTACAATAGCCCCCAAAAAGATAAAATACTTAGGCATAAATATATGATATTTGATATATCATAAAAGACCTATACAAAGAAAACTACAAGATACTACTGCAAGAAACCAAAAGAGACCTACATAAGTGGAAAAACATACCTTCCTCATGGATAGGAAGACTCAACATTGTGAAAATGTCTATTCTACCCAAAGTGATCTACAGATACAATGCAATCCTGATCCAAATTTCCAATGGTATTTTTTAATGAGATGGAGAAACAAACCACCAACTTCATATGGAAAGGGAAGAGGCCTCAGATAAGTAAAGCATTACTGAAGAAAAAGAACAAACTGGGAGGCCTCACACTACCTGATTTTGGAACCAATTATACCGCCACAGTAGTCAGAACAGCTTGGTACTGGTACAACAACAGATACATAGACCGATGGAACAGAATTGAGAATCCAGATGTAAATTCATCCATCTATGAGTAGCTGATATTTGACAAAGGCCCAAAGTCCATTAATTGGGGAAAAGACAGTCTCTTTAACAAATGGTGCTGGCATAAGCAGATAACCATCTGCAAAAAACTGAAACACGACCCATACCTCACACCATGCACAAAAACTAAGTCAAAATGGATCAAAGACTTAAATATAAAATCGAAAATGATAAAGATCATGGAAGAAAAAATAGGGAAAGTGCTAGGAGCCCTAATACATGGCATAAACAGAATACAAAACATTGCTAACAATGCACAAACACCAGAAGAAAAACTAGATAATGGGGAGTTCCTAAAAATCAAACACTTACGCTCATCAAAAGACTTCACCAAAAGAGTAAAAAGACAACCCACAGACTGGGAAAAAAATATTGGCTATGACAAATTCGATCAGGGTCTAATCCCTAAAATCTATAAGATACTGCAAAACCTCAACAACAAAAAGACAAATAACCCAGTTAAAAAATGGGCAAAGGATATAAACAGGCATTTTACCAAAGAAGACATTCAGGCAGCTAACAGATACATGAGGAAATTCTCACGATCATTAGTCATTAGAGAAATGCAAATCAAAACTACAATGAGATACCATCTCACCCCAACAAGGCTAGCATTAATCCAAAAAACACAAAATAATAAATGCTGGAGAGGCTGTGGAGAGACTGGAACACTTACACACTTCTGGTGGGAATGTAAAATGGTACAACCACTTAGGAAATCGATTTGGCGCTTCTTTAAAAAGCTAGAAATAGAAGGACCATATGATCCAGCAATCCCACTCCTTGGAATATATCCTAGAGAAATAAAGAGCTGTCACACGAATAGATATACGCACACCCATGTTCATTGCAGCACTGTTCACAATAGAAAAGGACGGAAACAACCTAGGTGCCCATCCACCGACGAATGGATGAACAATTTATGGTATATTCACACAATAGAATACTATACAACAATAAAGAACAACGATGAATCTGTGAAACATCTTATAACATGGAGAAATCTGGAAGGCATTATGCTGAGTGAAGTTAGTCAGTCACAAAGGGACAAATATTGTTTAAGACCATTAATATAAGAACTCAAGGAAAGGCTGAAGCACAGAAGAAAATATTCTTTGATGGTTACGAGGGTGGGGAGGGAGGGAGGGGGGTATTCACTAACTAGACAGTAGACAAGAATTATCTTAGGTGAAGGGAAGGACAACACACACTACACGGGAAGTCAGCACAACTGGACTAAACCAAAAGTTAGGAAGTTTCCTGAATATAACCAAACACTTCGAAGGACAGAGTAGCAGGGGCAGGGGTCTGGGGACCATGTTTCAGGGGACATCTAGGTCAAATGGCATAACAAAGTTTATTAAGAAAATGTTCTGCATCCCACTTTGGTGAGTGGCATCTGTGGTTTTAAAAGCTAGCGAGTGGCCATCTAAGATGAATCAATTGGTCCCAACTCACCTGGAGCAAAGAAGAATGAAGAACACCAAAGACACAAGAAAAATATTAGCCCAAGAGACAGAAAGGGCCACATAAACCAGAGACTCCAGCAGCCTGAGACCAGAACTAGACGGTGCCTGGCTACCACCAATGACTGCCCTGACAGGGACTACAATAGAGAGTCCCTGATGGAGCCGGAGAAAAGTGGGGTGCAGAACTCAAATTCCAGTAAAAAGACCAGACTTAAAGGTCTCACTGACACAAGTGCGACCCCGGAAGACATGGCCCCTGGACTCTCTGTTAGTCCAGAACTGAAACCATTCCTGAAGCCTACTCTTCAGTCATAAATTAGACTGGACTATAAGACATAAAATGATACTCATGAAGAGAGTGCTTCTTAGTTCAAGTAGATATGTGAGAGTAAATGGGCAGCTCCTGTCCGGAGGCGAGATAAGACGGCAAAAAGGGATGGGAGCTGGTTGAACGGACACGGGAAATCCGGAGTGGAAAGGAGGAGTGTGCTGTCACATTACAGAGAGAGCAACGAGGGTCACATAACAATGTGTGTATAAATTTTTGTATGAGAAACTAACTTGAGCTGTAAACTTTCACTTAAAGCACACACACACACACACACACCAGTCATTGAAAACCCTACAGAGCACAGTTCTACTCTGATATACATAGGGTCACCATGAGTCGGAGTTGAGTTGACAGCAACTGATTGATAGCTGGCTCACGCTAGCTAGGGAGTCCAGCCACCATAAGGACCAGGCCAGCAGCACCTCTTCAGCATCTACCATACAGAGCGATGCCCAGGCTTGGGGGTAGTCCCCACTCTCCACTCGACTGACGGCTGAGAGCTATATTTCGGCCAACCTGCACCATGCCGTAAGTCTCTCCCTTCCAGGCCTTTCCACGTACTGTTCCCTTTGTTACTACCTCCCTTGCACCCTCCTCCCCCAACATGAATCAATAATCAGCTTAGGCACTAACTTCCTTCAGGCAGCCTTCCCAGGCTCCCCAAGCCTGGGCCTGGTGTCCCTCCTATGAGCTCTCAGAGCACTCTGGGCTCACCAGCACTGCAGCTCCTATCATACTCAATGGGCTGTCTTCTTGTCTGTCTCCTTGAGCGGACTCTAGGCTCTGTGAGGGAAGTAATGGGCTCTCCTTAACTGTTAACTCAAGAACCGCCTACTGGGCTGGGGGTTAGAGTTGCAAACCAGAATAAAACAGAGGGCCTGCTCTCAAGAAGTTCACATTGTAAAGGGAAGAGGACAGGTAAACACAATATTACAATTCAGGGAGTGGGGGGGGGGGGGGGTGGAGGGGCAGGATCCCACTAGTGCCCTGAAGAGATTTTCTCCACAGAACAGAGTACCTCAGTGCTTTTTGTTGTTGACTAGAAATGTGCTATACAGCTCTAGGGCAGAGGTCAGCTGACTTCTCCTGTAAAGGTCAAGAGAATAAATATTTTCAGTTTTGTGGTACATGAGATAATAAAATCTCTGTTGCAGACAATACGTAAATGAACGAGTGTGGTTATATTCCAGTAGAACTTCATTTACAAAAACAGGCAGGGGGCCAGATTCGGCCTGCTGGCTGTAGTCTGTCAACCCTTGCTCTAGGGCATTGCTAGTTATGATGGGGGGAAATACACATACACACACACACACATATACATACACACACACATATATCCACGACCCATCTGTTAGTTGGTCACACTGTGCGGTAGCTTGCATGTTGCTATGATGCTGGAATCTACGTCACTGGTATTTCAAATACCAGCAGGGTCATCCATGATGAACAGGTTTCAGTGGAGATTCCAGAATAAGACAGACTAGGAAGAAAGGCCTGGTGATCTACTTCCAAAAATCAGCCAATGAAAGCCCAATTTACCAAAGAATATTGCCCAAGACTTCAACTCAGTTACTCTGTACATGTCATCAGGAGGGACTGATCACTGGAGGTCACGTTTGGTAAAGCGGAGGGCCAGCGAAGGTGAGGGAAATTGTCAGTGAGATGGACTGACACGGTGGCCACAAGAGACTCAAGCACACCAACGATCATGAAGATGGCGCAGCAGCAGGCGATGTTTAGTTCTGTAATACGTGGGGTCACTATGAGTCAGAGCTGACTCAACGGCAACTAACAACAACTATGTGTGTGTGTGTGTGTGTGTTACACATCTCAGAGAATTTTGAGCCTGAAAATGTTTTTATTCTCAGCTCCACCACTTCCGGGGTTACCTTGGTAATGTTAACAATGCTCACTAAGCTGTACCGCCCTCGGCTGTAGAACAGGAATAGTAGCAGTAACCAACCTCACAGTATTATTTTGAGGAGTGAAGAGTATATGGCAGTGCACACAGAGGGGACTTTAAGGTCAGCACTTCAGTGTTCACTTCTGACTGTATCTACCCGGGGCAACACAGTGACTTTCAACTCATGTGCTGCTGATGAACGTTTAAAGTACCTTTTGTCTGTGCCATCAGCTCTCGTGTCAGCCTGCCTCATGATGAGGCTGCTCCCTTTATTAGAAGCAGTGAGCATGCCAGAAAAGTGTTCATTGAATCTGGCAATGGAAAACTGTGTATGTTTTTTCTTTTGTCCCAGAAGCCAACATAGAAAAAAAAACAAAAAACATATTTGATGTGGGAAGAGCCAAACAAAGATATGAAAAAGCCATCTGGTTGAGAACAAAAATGTTGATTTTTGTTCACTCTTGGACATAAAACTTGGTTACTTCCTGTGACCCCAATACTCCCCAGCATGTTTTCTCCTTTTCAGAATGGGCAACTGAGGGCTTGACATAACTAACGCCATAATGAACCTATAAGTTTTTTTTCTTTTTCTTTGCCTTCTCCCTTTTCACATACCTTCGTTAATGGCTTTGTTTTGCACATACCTTTGTTAATGACTCTGTTTTATGACTTAGGATCCCCCACAGGAAGAGTAGAGCCCAGATGTCAGAGACGTTGGTATGATAAAGTCTCTTGAAATTATCTTGGAGTGAATAACAACACTTCTAACCTTTGTAAAAATCATATGTAAACTCTAATGTAAAAATGGCTTTTGGGACTCCCTAAGCCCGAGTTGCTGCTGGGTCCCCCAGTGGTGTACACTTCCTAAATTAAAACTTTTTCACTCTTTCTGACTTGGAGTGTGTTTCATTGGCTCGACTGCTCTAGAGCAAAGACCCTATTCTGGTAACATTCCTCAATATCTTACATTTGTACAGGGTTTAAGAGTTTCCATATAAGCTGTCCCCATTCACATATATAAAACAAACCAAAAAAACCCCAAAATACAAAAACAAAACAAAACAACAACAACAAAATGTTGCCATTGTCTGAGTTGACTCAGATCCATGGCACATGTGTCCAAGTAGAACTGTGCTCCATAGGGTTTTCAATGGCTAACTTTTTGGAAGTAGATCACCAGGCCTTTCTTCTGAGGTACCTGTGGGTGGACTTGAAGCTCCCACGTATATATTTTATTCAATTCTCACTATAATCCTATGAGGCAAGCATGTATGCTTTTTACACCAAATGAGAAAACTGAAGCTCAGAGAGTTATGGGAATCCCCTCATGTGACAGAACTAGTAAGTGGTACAGCTCAAACTAGAACCTGGGTCTTTGGATTCCTCATCCTGCACCTGTCCCTCTGTGCTGCAGATCTCCTGCCACCCATACTCTCAGTGTCCAGGATAACACTCACACACACTAAACATGTCATGTCAACAATGATATACATATGTTAGCTTAACACACTCAAATGACAAAGCCTCACATTGAAATTACCTGCGAACTCAAAGACTCCCTTTCCTGCCGTAAACGTTTGTATACGGTGCTGTTTTTCTAGCTAGAAAATAAGATCAGTGTTCTGTGTACTGTCAACTAAACTTTTAAGGAAACAGGGGTTGTTCCATTTCGTGTAGCGGACAGCTTTGTGTTAATGTGGTGTCTGGCCAATATACAAAATCTCAAGTAATCTAGAATTTACAGTGTAACTTTTAAGTGCTGTATCTTGTACTTAACAAAAAGGGAAGGGGGTGACCTCAGTCGTGACTCAGGAAATGGAATTTCAAGTGTGTTTATGGAAAGCTGTGATATCATCGAATTTCCTGGGGTGACTTGGCCAGAAGGCAGGAGGGAGCAGCCCAGGGGCTACAGCTGGTGCCCCCTGCAGAGGGCCACAGCCCCCGTGGAGAATTTCCCATTAAGGGTCTGGTGGGTGGGGTGGGGATGGGGTAACAAAGACTTCCTGAGCTTGTCTCTGGTTGATAAAATGATAATTCAGACAAGATTCTTCTTACTCATCTACTTTGATCTGCTCAGGCAAGGGAACACTCAAGACCTGATACTTATCTGAGGATTGGCAGAGATCTTGGGGTGACTTTTCTCAAGGTGGGGACAAAGGGAATGAGAGGAAAATGAAACAGAGGGAGAAGCAAGAAGAAAGTACATTCCTAATATTTTGATTTGCACTCCATTCCCTTGCCTGATTAAATTTCTTTCTCCATGTTAATTCAAATAAATGACTCTTGTAGCCTCTGATATACTCAGCAGAGTCAAGGGTGGGGAGGTACTCAAGAAATGTCAAGTCTCTCTGGGAAGAGAAGACATAAAGCAATGAAAGAACCTCTGGAGCTACTTAGAATGGAACTTCTTGGGGTGGGGGTGCCATTTATTCAGTCTCTTCCTGCATGGAGCCTGGGGCCCCAGGGGGGTCAGCTGCTCCTGGTGGCAGTGCTAACAGAGCATGCTCTCCCAAGTACACATGCCTCGGGACACGGGGACACGGGTTTGGTGAACGATGCCTGCTGTCTGCTCAGGCCAAGACTTTTCCGGCTCGCGCTGCCTTGTCTCATTAGCTGCCAAACGCACACTTGCTAGTCTGAGATTGCCAGACTTCCAAGAATGGGAATTTACGAGTGAAGGAAACAATGCCAACCAGAAGTGCTCTTTATCCTCCGGTTACTAAAAAAAAAAAAACAAAAAACCATTGCCATCAAGTCGATTCTGACTCATAGAGACCCTATAGGACAGAGTAGAACTGCCCCGTAGGGTTTCCAAAGAGCACCTGGTAGATTCAAACTACTGACCTTTTGGTTAGCAGTCAAACTCTTAACCACTGCGCCACCAGGGTTTCCCCTCCTGTTACTAAGGGCCTACTAATAACAACAAGACCAGTGATCATGGTAATAATAATGAAGATCTACTCATTAACTCTCCTCAGAGTGCCTTCCCAACCTGTGCCCACCAATCCTTACAGCACCTGGGAGGAAGGAGGACCTCAAGGGAGAGAAATGAACTAGCGATTAGAAGAGGCAAATAGAGAGGAGAAAGCAGAAGGGTTATAAAACAGCAAGGAAGAGAAAGTCCACTTCTAGCCTACATGTCGCCTCTTTTGTCATCACGGGAAATGGCATCTTTGAGTTTTACTCACCTTGTCTCCAGGCTCCCTGCTCCCGGCCTCTCCCCAAATCCTTCTAGTGTAGGACTGACTTTAAAATCACTGTGCTCATTATCTCTCTCAGTCCAAGAACACCATGGATCCTTGGATCGTTCATTTGTGTTATCGGCATTTACTGAAACCTGCCATAAGCATGGTAGAATTGTTGCCTTCCATGTGGGAGACCTGGGTTTGATTTCCAGCCAGTGCACTTCATATGTAGCCACCACCCATCCATCAGTGGGGGCTTGCGTGTTGCTGTGATGCTGAGCAGGTTTCAGTGGAGCTTCTAGACTAAGACAGACTAGGAAGAAAGGCCTGGCGATCTACTTCCAGAAATCAACAGATGAAAATCCATGGATCACAACAGTCTGATCTGCAACTGATCACGGGGATGGTGCAGAACCAGGCAGCATTTCCATGCCATCATGCATGGGATAGCCATGAGTCAGTGGCAGCCAACAACAACAAGCTATGAGCCAGACGCCCTGTAAGCACTGGGGATTAGAGCTAAATCAGAGAGTCCTTAGAGTGCAGAGTCTAATGGAAAAGACAAAGACCCTGACCGTGATCACGCAGTGTGTGAAGGCGTTGACAGTAGACTGAGCTATGGGAACAGAGAGGAGGAGCACCTCATCCGGCAGTGGGTGGGTTAAGGGCTTAGCTGACACTGTGGGTGGTAAACCTGTGGTGTCTCTCATATGTGCAGCCCGTGGCTCAGCCCAGCAGCCTGTGTGTTTTAGCAGATTGACTTAAGGCTGGAGGTCTTCAGGCTGTGAGAGGAGGAAGGAGAAGAAGCCAAGAAATTCCGGGTATCGGTGAAAAAGGTTGACAGGATACAGCCTGAGGTTTAGTTGGAGAGGACTCTCAAAAAAAAAGAAAGGATGCAGTTGTCTTTTCAGCTGATTTGGAAATGAGGCCATGTGAGAGCTATAAGGGAGGGAGGCTGTGGTCAGGACTACCATTGGACGTTCTCCAGCCTCTGGAGGGCCCTAGTTTTCAGATCCTTCACAGCCTGACCTGCCCCTGCCTGCCTAACCACCTCCTATTCAAATCCTACCCAGCCTTCAAGGCCTAACGCAAATCATCCCTCTCCTCCTTCTTTTCCTAACTTCTTAACTTCTCTCGCCCACCTGGATCTTTACTCCCAGCACTAGTTACCATTCATTGATTCACTAGTTGTCTCAAGTGTTCCCTTTTCCTGCCCAATTATAATGCAAACTCCTCCAGAGGGGAGACATTTCTTTTCATGTGCCGAGTACAGGAGCAGGAGCCTAACAGATACTTAAGAAGTATTTAACAATTGATCCCGGCTATGCTTTCAGTTGGAGCCCCTAGGTAGTGCAAACTGTTAACGCGCTCAGTTTTAACCAAAAAGTTGGAGGTTTGAGTTCACCCAGAGGTACCTTAGAAGAAAGGCCTGGTGTTCTACTTCTGAAAAATCAGTCACTGAAAACCTTATGGAGCAGTTCTACTCTGATACATGTAGGGCTGTCATGAGTTGGAATCAACTCAACGGCAACTGGTTTTTTATGCTACTAGTTAGCCTGGGTGCCTTGGACAAGTGAGCTTGTTTCTCTAAATCCCAGTATCCTCACCCATTAAATGGATCTAATCATACCACTGCTAGAAAATGGTGGAGCCAGAATGTGAACTCAGCTCTCTCTGGCTCTGAGGCCTGTGCTCACCCTACCACATGATGCTGTATACCTGCTCAGATGTTCCCTCCCCGGAGCTCCACTACCAGAAAAGACCAGAAAGGAAGATCCGCCAAAGGAGACTGAAAAAAATACAGTGATGTCAAAAACCAAAACCAAGAGGAGTAGTGCCCTGGACACCAAACGATGAACATGTTTCAGGAAGAAAGGTGAGATAAATTGTGCCAAATGCTACTAAGAAAGGTGAGGCCTGAGATCTAACAAACTGAGGGTCACTGCTGCCTTTCACTGGGGTGGTAGAAGAAATAGCCCTACCGCAGTAGTGCAAGAGGGAATGGAGACTCTGAGAAGATGGCACTAGAAGTGGCAGCCTAATTTTAGAATCTACTTACAGGAAGAGTAGTTAGAGAGCAAAACCAAAAACCCATAGGTGACGTTTACAATGACGTGAGGTGACAAGGTCATCCCATGAACCCCAAAGCAGAAGCAGGTGAAGACACACCACTGATGGCCACAAGAGTCACCTGTATCAGTGACTGCACGGAAGAATGCAGAAGGAAGCAGCAGGGCATCTAACAGGTTTGGAACCATCGACAGGTACTTGCTAGAAAGGATAGCAGGCCAGTGTGAGAACAGCAGCTGAAACCAGGAGGATTTTTCCTTACTTCAATAGTAGGTGAGTGCAAGGGGTCAGAGCTAAAGTATGAAGGGGCTGGAGGAGTCTTAAAAAATTGTCACAGAGTCAATCTGACTCATGGTGACCCCATGTGTGTCAAAGTAGAACTCTGCTCCATAGGGTTTTCAAGGGCTGACTTCTCAAAAGCAGATCACCAAGCCTTTCTTCTGAGGTACCTCTGGGTGGGTTTGAACCTCCAACTTTTTGGTTAGCAGCTGAGCATGTTAGCCATCTGCACCACACAGGGACTCTTGAAAGAGTCTAACCAAAAAACCAAACTCATTGCTGCTGAGTTGATTCCAACTCATAGCAACCCTATAGGACAGAGCAGAACTGCCCCATAGGGTTTCCAACCAAGGCTATAAATCTTTACAGAAGCAGATTGTCACATCTTTCTCCAGTGGAGTGGCTGGTGGGTTCGAACCACCAACCTGTTGCTTAGCAGCTGAGCACTTTAACCACTGTGCCACTAGGGCTCCTTTGAAAGAGTCTAGTCTCTATGAATTCTCAAAACTGATCTGCCTGGGAGGACCCCACACTGAGGAGAAACTGCTGGAAGTAAAATAAAAATTAAGCAGGCTGGGGACAATAGCAATAGAAAGACAAAGAAAGAAGAAGGGTAGCAGAGCCAGAAACTCTCAAAAGCAAGTTGAAATATATTCAAACACTTCGCCAAAAGAACAGAGGAGGAGGCTCTGTGAAATTAGAAAAGCTTTCTGAATTGAGCCTTCTTCTAAAGTTCAGGAAAACTAAATTCATATAAAAATGAGCATCAGAAAAGCATGGAGGTCAAATGACATACAAAGTGAATGTGAGAAAGAGGAGAATAAGGAGTAGAATAATAACTCTAGACAATGAAAGCTAGCCTTCAAGACATGCTAACAGAACAGATCAAGGCTGTAACCTTCTATTTCAAAATAAGCAAAAGGATATTAAGAAAATGTTGTAAGACATGAAAGAACAAAATAGATCAGAATTCAAAAAACTCAGAAATTATCTCTAAAATCTATAGGAAAATCCAACACCTCTCCAACAAAAAGACAAATAATCCAATTAAAAAAATAGGCAAAGGATATGAACAGACACTTCACCAAAGAAGACAGTCAGGTGGCTAACAGACACATGAGGAAATGCTCGCTGTCTTAGTTATCTAACGCTGCTATAACAGAAATACCACAAGTGGATGGCTTTAACAAAGAGAAATTTATTTTCTCACAGTCTAGTCCAGTAGTCTAGAAGTCCAAATTCAGGGTGTCAGCTCCAGGGGAAGGCCTCCTCTCTCTGTTGGCTCTGGAGGAAGGTCCTTGTCATCAATCTTCCCCTGGACTATGAGCTTCTCTGTGCAGGAACCCTGGGTCTAAAGGATGCACTCTGCTCCTGGCACTGCTTTCTTGGTGGTATGAGGTATCCACTCTCTGCTTGCTTCCCTTTCTTTTTATCTCTTGTAAGATAAAAGCTGGTGCAGGACACACTCCAGGGGAACTCCCTTTACATTGAATCAGGGATGTGACCTTAGTAAAGGTGTTACAATCCCATCCTAATCCTCTTTAACATAAAATTACAATCACAAAATGGAGGACAACCACACAATACTGGGAATCATGGCCTAACCAAGTTGATGCATATTTTGGAGGGGCACAATTCAATCCATGACACTTGCAATCACTAGCCATTAGAGAAATGCAAATCAAAACCACAATGAGATACCATCTCACCATGACATTACTAGCACAAATAAAACAAAAAAACAAAAAAACAAATGTTGGAGAGGCTGTGGGGAGACTGGAACTCTTATGCACTGCTGGTGGGGATGTAAAATGGCACAACCATTTTGGAAAATAATACGGTACTTTCCTAAAAAGCTAAAAATAGAAATACCATACGATCTAGCAATCCCACTCCTAGGAACATATCCTAGCGGAATATGAGCCATCGCACTAATAGACATATGCACACCCATGTTCATTGTAGCATTATTCACAACAGCAAAAAGATGGAAACAACCTAAGTGCCTATCAACAGATGAACGTATAAACAAACTAGGGTACATACACACAATGGAACACTATGCAACGATAAAGAACAATGATGAATCTGCGAAACATCTCACAACATGGATGAATCTGGAGGGCATTATGCTGAGTGAAATAAGTCAATCACAAAAGGACAAAGACTGTATGAGACCACTATTATAAAAACTCATGAAAAGGTTTACACACAGACAGAAACAATCTTTGATGGTTACGAGGGGGGGCGGGGTGGGGATGGAAAAACACTAAATGACAACAGGTAAGTGGTAACTTTGGTGAAAAGGGTAAGACAGTACACAATACTGGGGAAGACAGTACAACTTGACCAAGGCAAAGTCATAGAAACTTCACAGACATATCCAAACTCCCTGAGTGACCGAGTTACTGGGCTGAGGGCTGGGAACAATGGTCTTGGGGGACATCTAGCTCAATTGGCATAACATAGTTGATAAAGAAAGTATTCTACATTCTACTTTGGTAAGTAGTGTCTGGGGTCTTAAAAGCTTGTGAGCGGCCATCCAAGATATGTCTACTGGTCCCACCCCATCTGCAGCAAGGGAGAATGAAGAAAACCAAAGACACAAGGGAACAATTAGTCCAAAGGACTAATGGACCACAACTACCACAGCCACCACCAGACTGAGTCCAGCACAACTAGATGGTGCCCGGCTACCACCACTGACTGCTCTGGCAGGATCACAATAGACAGTCCCAGATAGAGCAGGAGAAAAATGTAGAACAAAATTCAAACCCTGAAAAAAAGACTAGACTTACTAGTCTGACACAGACGAGAAACCCCAAGACTGTGGCCTTCGGACACCCTTTTAACTCAGTACTGAAGTCACTCCTGAGGTTCACCCTTCAGCCAAAGATTAGACAGGAGCATAAAACAATAACAAACGTAGTTCAACCATGTATATGAGACTAAATGGGCACACCAGCCTAGGGGCAAGGACAAGAAGACAGGAAGGGACAGGAAAACTGGACAAATGGAAATGGGTAACCAGAGGAGGAGAAGGGGAGAGTGTTGACACGTCACGGGCTTGGCAACCAATATCATGAAACAGTATGAGTATTAATTGCTTAATGAGAAACTTAATTTGCTTTGTAAACTTTCACCGAAAGGACACACACAGACGTGAAGTGACAGAATTTAGGAAAGAAGTAGAAATAAAAGAAAAATAATCATTTCAGAAATGCAGACTAGAAGGAACACAAAAGTGAACAAACACAACAGGCTATGCTTTAAGAGAAATAGAAGGTGGAAATGAGGAAAACATTTAAAACAAAAATAGTCTAGTAAAATTATTGGACTTTTTAGAGAAAGAAAATGTCCTCTAGGCATCCAGGTGAAAAGGAGGGAATTATCTTCAGGTGTCATTAGCATGTCTGACAGCTATGTTTTATGTCAAAGGAATACTTAAGAGATTCAAAAACAGAAAATGTAAACCAAGGAATATAGTTTCTAAGAGCCCTTCCTGAGGAATCTAATAGAACAAATTTCTAACAATCAAGTAACTACAGAGACATTGACATAAGGACTGCTAACAAGCATTAAACATACAGTTACTTTTTGAAATATAAACTAAAACAAAAAACCCAAGCCTGTTGCTGTTGAGTTGATTCCGACCCAAGGCAGCTCCATGTGTTAGAGAGTAAAACTGAACTCCATAGGGTTTTCTTGGCTGAAATCTTTACAGAAGCAGATTGCCAGGTTTTTCTTCCATGGCACTGTTGGGTGGGTTTGAACCACCAATCTTTCGGTTAGTGGTCCAGCACAAAACTGTGTGTGCCACCCAGGGACCTTGAACTAAGACTAAATAAGGATTAAACAAGAGAGAACATAGATGACGTGGTTACGTGCTCAGGCAATGTAGACAGAGTATAACTATAAAAAAAAACTGTCACAGAGTCAACTCCGACTCATGGTGACCCCATGTGTGTCAGAGTGGGGAGGGCGTGGACAGCATATGCAAACGTTTTTAAACTGTTCTCAGAAACTACATTGGTGGTGGCAGTATGAGTATTGTCATTCTGAGACTGTTGTCTGTGTAATGTGGGATAAATGAGTATTCATGGTATATTATCATTCTTATCATTCCCTGTGCCTCTGAGAACCTGGATTTTGGGTGTGAAGAAAGGAAATAGGGATGTAATCTAGAAGAGGTTAAAGGAAACTCCTGTATTTGAATGGGAAATATGAATATAAACTCATAAGGCAGTCCTAGTTCTGTCTGAGCATCCCTAGCACTTAGACGGTGGTCCTGCAATACCACTTCCCACAAAAGAAACCAGGGCTTCTTGGAGAAATGGCTGGTTCCAGTTCTGAGGCAGGAAATATGCACTATGAGCCTAGCGCATCTTGCCACATCAAGAATTCCCATTAGAGATGGAAAGGGTAAATACGCAGGATAGAGGAGACAACTACAGGAATGGCAATTCCATCTCAGATAAACACGTTAATGTTGACTGAAATCTTATAATTTGTAACTTTGTATTTAATTTATAAATTTGTTTTGATTTCATAGTTATATAAGAAGTTGACAACTAGCTTTATCTACAATGAAGAAAATAATCTAAGCCAACTCTGGAGGCCTTAAAACCTTTTCTTTTTTTAAAAAAAAAAAACAAACCTGTTGCCATAGAGTCGACTCTGACTCATAGCGACCCTATAGGACAGAGTAGAACTGCCCCATAGGGTTTCCAAGGAACACCTGGTGGTATTTGAACTGCTGACTTTTTTGTTAGCAGCTGTAGCTCTTAACCACTATGCCACCAGGGTTTCCTTCTTTTTAAAAGGGTCTATATATTATTCAATTTTGAGGAAAGACTGCTATGGAAAATTCTTTTATATAGAGTTTAAGAAACCTTTTTGTAAACTAAGAAATTATTCAGGTTTCGTCTTCCTTACTTATAAACAAAGCAGATAACTTAGAGAATTTCTAGACCCCTTTCAGATCTCAGTGGAAAATTCAAGTTTTCTCACATTGGGTGTGCTCGAAATAAAACACAACAGAAGCATAACAAAAAGTGTAACACATTAAACTGGTCTTTAGTTTTCTTTCCTTTAAGTAATATTAACCTAAATGTTTTCATCTCTCTTTGCAGCCCTACTTTCTGAACTCTTTAATTATCTTTCTGTGAAAGTACATAGTGCCGAACTAGATACTGTGTGCTGGTAAGTGTAACTCGTGCCAAAGTATAAAGAGAAGTGATCAAACATTCGCCGGCTTGGTATTTGCCCTTGAGGACAAGGCTTCACATCTCTAGCTCAGGACTTTTAATACCCCTCTTTGATCGTCTAATATCCTAAGGTACAAAAATCTAGCCAATTACACTCCCTCAGAAGTTGTCCAGGCAAGAAGAGTGGCTATGGTAACCAGCCTCCAAGATGGCCACCAATGATTCCCACCAACTGGTATTCACACACTGCTGTAGTTCCTTCTAGCACTGTAAGAGGGTTGATCTGTGACTAATAGTATCCAGGTGAAGTGACAGTATGTCACTTCCAAAATTAGGTTATAAAAGACTGTGGCTTTCATCTTGAAGACACTTAGGCAGCCCTGTGGAGAGACCCATGTTGCAAGAAACTGAGGTCCTCAGTCCAATATCTGTGAGAAACTGGGGCCTGCTGAGATCCATGTAAATCCTTCAGCCCCAGTGAACTTTAGAGAAGATCATAGCCATGGACGACATCCTGACAGCTAAGCCACTCCTGAATTCCTGACCACAGAAACTGTGAGAGGAGTTGCTAAATTCTGGGATAATCTATTAGGCAACAATAGATAACTAATACAGTGGCTTTCAAACTTACTGACTATGACCCACAGAAAGAAATGCATTTACTTGGAAACCCAGAACACATACGTGCACATGCACCTCTCCATGCACACATATAGGCTCATATGCAAGTATTCCTTCATGAAACAGTACTTATTCTTACCACATATGATGTACTCTGATATTTTCTTGGCTATTGTTTCCTATCTCGTTCCATTCCATTTGAAAGAAAATGATAACCGTGATCCAGTAAACTGGTTTCACAATCCATATGTGGGTTGTGGGGAGGAGTGCAGAGGAGAGAGGGGGAAAAGCATCATTTCTTCTGCTTCACCCATCACCGGTTGATGCTACAGCTGCCATGACCTTAACTGACTCACCTTCAAAGAAAGTCTAGTTTTGTTTTTTTAAACTCTTTCCCTCTGTACGCAGTAGATACCAAATAGTGCTTACTGTTTGACCCTGTGCTTCACTATGGTTGGAAATAGGATTGCTGATGACATTACAAATTATTTTTCTCTCTGTAATGTTTAATAAAATACTTTAGTCAGGCAAATTAGAAAAATACGATAAAACCTCTATATTCAGATTGCAGCTAAAAAGTAGAACATTAGAAATACAAGCCCCGTGTGTAACACTCCCCAACCCCAGCCCCCTCTCTCCCACTATAGAAGTGATCTTTATTCTAGAATTTTTGTTTCTTATCCCCATGCACGTGTTTTATAGCTTTCTTCCATATAGATTATACATAAAAACCAAAACCCATTGCTGTAGAGTCAATTCTGACCCACAGCAACCCTATAGGCCGGAGTAGAACTGCCCCATAGGGTTTCCAAGGACTGGATGGTGGATTTGAACTGTCAACTTTCTAGTTAGCAGCCAAGCTCTTAACCACTGTGCCACCAGGGCTCCTGTACATACATATGTATAAGAATAATCTTACCTATATACCCATCCTCATACAGGTTTAAATTTTACATAAATGGCATCATCCTGCATATATCCTTTTGTAAATTTTTTTTTTGTTTTTGCTCAACACTGTGTTTTTGAGATTTATCCATTAACTCTAGCTCATTCATTTTAACTGCTGTACATTATTTCACTGTATGAATGGACCTACAGCCATTTGTCCATTCCTCCTATGGAAGGCCATTTAGATTTTTTCTATTACAAACAATACTCAATGAACATTGTTATACATTTCTAGCGCACATTCTCTCCTGGGCATACAACTAGATTGGAATTTCTTAAGAGAACAGAATTAAATGCATAAACAACCTTGGCAAATAGCTATGATTCGTTTTATCTCTGTCCCGTCTTTATATGCTAGCCTACAGTCTGGACTGTTTCTGTTTAGTAAACAGAGCCATAAAGAGGAGGCAAGCAGTCAGGTTAAACACATGAAAAATCAAAAAATGAAACATGCTTCTTTTTGAACTGGAGATGTGAAACAAGCCAAGGGAAATAATGAACTTCAGTCATTTTTAATGGCTGCTGGAATGTTTTGACTTGAATTATCATTAGCTCTTCTCTATATAACCTGCCTCCCAGAACCTATGGGCAGAGCCAGTTTTTACCCATATTTTCAGGAACAAAAGGTGGGCCTGCCTGGGTTCATCTAACTCAGGGGTTGGCAATCTTTTTCTGCAAAGGGCCAGATAGTAAACATTTCAAGCTTTGTATGCCTATGAATAAGCATGGCTGTGTTCCAATAAAACTTAACAAAAACAGGTGCTGAGCCAGACTTGGCCTGCAGTCTGCAGTTTGCTGACCCCTGATCTAAGCTGAAGAAAATAAATTTAGACCAGCAGCATGTAATATTTTACCTCAAAAGTCAAACTTCGATCTGGTTATTTTTCTCCTTTTAGATCAGTAACTATGCTAAAAACTTGTTATACCCAGTCCTAGTGAGAATGTAGATAAATACTTCCATATACTGCTGGTAGGAGTGGAAATTGCTTCATTCATTTATTTCTTCAACAGCTATAAGTAGCTGTGAACCCCATGCTCTTCTGGGTATTGAGGATATAAAAATAAAATGCATATGCACCCAGTCCTCAAGGCACTCAGGTTACTGAAGGGGACAGATACTTAACAGTTATTAAATGTATAGAAAAAGTGGTGAAATGAAAATTTCCATATATCTTATTGATAACATTTATAGAGGCATGAATATATCTGGCCAACAACAGGAGCTGTGATCAAAACTAAATGACTCTATTGGCTAACTCCAGCCTGAGGTGTCAATATATTCTTAATGTCGTGTCAGGATACTGTGCAGTTTAGATGACAGAATACAGATTTGGAGTCCATTGAACAGACCTAGGCCTAAATCTTCGTTCTAGCATTTACCACCTGTGGGATCTTGACCAGACTTTTATCTTTTTAGGTTTCAGCATCCTCCTGTGTAAATGGAGAGAGTAACAGCACTTACCTTAAAAAGACTATGATGAGCATTACATGAAATAGTGTGTGTAAGGCCCCTAGCACATTGCAGCTTCTGCACAAATGGTAGCCGTTTATACCCATTCATTCAACAGCATTTGTTGAGTGCCTCCCATGTATCTGAACTCATTCCAGAGACTGCCTAAGAGCTATCATTATCCTTATGGTCTAAGAGCTATCACTCAAGTCTCCGATCAGTGGATAACTTTACAAGTTGCATAAATCAGGTCAGGTATAACAGGTAATACAGAGAATTCTATGGGGTCCTCGGTCACTAGTGGCCCTTCACCTCCACACCAAACCCAGCTGTATTCTCCATAACTCTCAGGAGCCAGTGCTTTACCCAGAACTTGTTGCTCAAATCATAGCCCCTCCGGGATGACCAAATGCCAGGCTGCCGGCACAGTGATGTCCATGCGAAGGGCTCCCCCTGGAGTTGTGCGGTGCACAGCCTGCGTGGCACTGTGCTGCAGCCTGTGTTTGGATCGCCTGTCTCAACAACTCTTAGAACCTTCCACGGAGCTCCCACGTCTCCACCTCATATCCTTTCCCAGGGCCATGTACTCAGTACTCACGGACATGGCAATGGGGTACCAACTCCAAGTCTCCCCTGACCTTACCCCCAGGCACGCAACGGAAGCCATCTCCCTGGTAACCAGGCTTGCACTGGCATGTGAAGGAGCCTGGAGTGTTGTAACAGAAAGCGTCAGGGTGACATCTGCTCGGCTGGCACTCATCCACATCTGCAAAACAGCAACCAGGCCCAGGGACAGTGAGGTTTCTTCTGGAATTCACAGTTTACAGAATGCTTTAAGTCACTTGCTCAACTCTCTGGGAACCTGTTTCTGATCTGGGAACGGTGATTTAGAATCACTAAACATCAGTTGGAGCCCTGGTGGTGCAGTGGTTAAGAGCTACGGCTGCTAACCAAAAGGTTGGCTGCTAAGCAGCTGCTCCTTTGAAATCCTATGGGGCAGTTCTACTCTGTCCTATAGGGTCGCTAAGAGTTGCAATTGACTCAATGGCAATGAGTGTGAAACATCAATTACCAAGACACTAAGGCCCAATTTCTAGCTATTCAGCTTACAAATGAGCTACACTTTAATGATTATTTTTTCATGAAAAATAAAATTTGCAAAAGGAAGAGAGGATTCTTTTGAATCATAAAATGGTCCCCCCGTCATAAATGAGAGCTTCAAAAATGTTTCATCCTGTGGTGCCTGTGCATGATGGAAAAACTTCAGATGACAGAAAATTCACAAGTTCAGCAACAAAGAGAAAGTACCTCAGAAATTATCATCTTGGAAAAGTTTATGCTTTTCATAAGTACTTCATTGTATTGCTATTGTTGTCATTATCTGCCGTGGAGTTGGCTCCCAACTCATGGTGACCCCGGGTACAACAGATTGAAACATTGCCTGGCCCTGTGCCATCCCCATGATTGGTTAGGGATCAGACTGTTGTGATTCACAGGGTCTTCACTGGCTGATTTTCAGAAGTAGATCGTCAGGCCTTTCCTCCTAGTTCATCTTAGTCTGGAAGCTCCACTGAAACCTGTTCAACATTATAGCCACACGCAAGCCTCCAATGACAGACAGATGGTGACTGTGCATGAGGTGTACTGATTGGGAATCGAACCTGGGTCTCTAGCAGGGAAGTCGAGAATTCTATTACTAAACTACTGCCCCCACTCGATTGTATAATGTTAAGTAATTCTGCAAATCAAAGAGGCCTGGGGTACTGTGTTCACAGGTTATCTTACCTAAAATTAAAATTTGCTTTTAGAGCTGCCCAATAGCCAACACTGAGCTGATCTCAGGTCTGAAAGCTTCTCTGCAGTCATTTATTCAATAACGGAATTTTGCTTTTTCGGAACACCAGGTTAGAACAGTCCAGTTGAATGACTATATATATAATAACCCGTTGCCATCGAGTTGATTCCAACTCACAGCGACCCTACAGAACTGAGTAGAACAGCCCCGTAGGGTTTCCAAGGAGCGGCTGGTAGATTTGAACTGCTGACCTTTTGGTTAGCAGCCGTAGCTCTTAACCACTGCACCACCATATATCTTATTAAATAAAAGGCTGGACTTCAAGCAATGTGCATGCAAGGACTGTTTGTCTTTTTATGAAAGACAAACAATATCCTCAGATCCTAGCAGAGAGCAGGTTGTCTAACTGCTGCCTGAAAAAGTCACATACAGCAAAGCAGTAGGGGAGGCCAAGTGCCTTCACCAATGAGAACAGCCTCCAAAAGAAAATGCATAGTTCAAACTAAGAGAGATATAGGACGCAGCCCATTCACCCAATAGAGTGAGGATTATGTGGGAGCGAGCGGGTAAGGAACATATGAGAGTTAGCACATGGGGGACTTTTCAGGTCTTTTTTTGGTACAGGGAGAATCAGCGTGAGTACCCACCTTGACAGGCCCGGCCATCCCCGGAGAAGCCTGGCAAACAGGAGCAGCTGTAGGAGGAGCCTCCAGTGTAGATGCACTGGGCCCGCTGGGGTATGTCACAGTCGTGGAGGCTACTTGTACAGTAGTTGATGGGGCGCTGGTCTACAACAGCTTTAGAACAAAAGGTCCACACACAATGTAGTATGAGAGAAAGTCCCATGAGCAGACCCAGCAAGCTCCTGCCATACCAATGGTTTAGTCCACCAGGCCCTCTAAAGAGGGACATTGCCCAGCCCCCAGACCCCCAGGCTTCACCCCTGCTCACCACTGGTCTGACCCAATGGCTTTCATCCCGTGTCCTCCCACCTGGATTCTGCCTCTTGCTATTCTTTGTAGACCAACACCGTGGTTGGCCTTTCAGCCTAGCTTCCAACCTCAGACCCCCGGGCTCTGTCTCAGGCCACTCTCCATACCTGGCCCCATAACAGGTCCCAAGAATCCAACTTCCCCTCACTCTGAATGTGGATTTGGAACATGTGCAGATGTACACATGTCCTATGGCAACTATTAGTACAGAGTTTAAAGTAATTGAGCCTTTATTATGGCGTCTCCTAGCCTTTTCCACTCTGTGCAGGCAGAATATTCACTATGAATGCCTAAGCCAAAGTCACCCACTTCCCACCAAGGAAGAAGAAAGATAACTTCTCCATGGCAGTGAGAGGGTGTGGTGGAAAGAGAGCGGGACTTTGCGGCAGCCCCGGGTCTACACCAGGTACACTGTGTCAATCACATGGCCTTGGGTAAACCATAAAACTTCCCAGAGCCTCATGTTCTTCCTCTGTCAAACAGGAATGACTTCCAGCATGCTAAGCAGTGAGGCACAACTTCTGACCACGCCCATTCAACCAATGAAAGCTGCACAGCTGGAATGGAGGCTTAGAAAGGAGAGAAAATTGGCTTCGGAATTAGAAATAAAAAGACTGTAAGTTGGGGTTTAACTTTTCTACTCCCTTCATTTCTGAAGAGAATTCTAGAAAAAGAATGTGCCCTGCCCCAGGGCAATCAGACCCAGCGCAATCACAGTGGTTGGAGAGATCCATGTGGAGGCAGGTCGAACAGTGGGATGGGAATAGCAGAATAAGGCAACATGGGAGAAGGACGGAGATGCAAGAGGAAGACGGGCAAACCAAGGGAAAGACGTCACCAATAAGGATGAAGAAAGGGCAGGGTACCAACTATAGTTGCTGTTGAGTTGACTGCAACTCATGGCAACCCGTTGTGTGTCACAGTAGAACTGTGTTCCATAGGGTTTTCAAGGGCTGACTTTTCAGAAGTAGATCACCGGGCCTTTCTTCCAAGGTGCCTCTGGGTGGACTTGAACCCCCAACCTTTTGGTTAGTAGCTGAGCGTGTTAACTTAGGGACTAAAAGGGTAGGGTGCAGACCTCTAACTAAGTCTAACAATATGACTGGCAAGGGAGGAGAACATGAGCACTGGGTGAGGCTTTCTTCATGTCAGCGTTTTGCTTAAGGCTGGCCCTATTCCAGCTCCAATGGTATGGCTGATGTGTAGTGTTGTGAGGGGTCAGTGGGAGCTACGCTTTCCCAACACTCCATAAGCCAAGCCAATTATCACAAGGCTGTGTCCACTCAGAGGGGCCACCTATGTCTTCACACAAAGGTGACTTCTAGGCAAGCTGAGGCCCATCTTTCTTTCATATAAACATATTTTGCATGTTTCAATTAACTGTAAAAGTTTGCTTCCAGTGAAAAAGAGAAAGCCACAAGTTTATAGAAAATATCAAATATGGAAGCCTCCTCTGGTAACGGAATAACAATCCAGGTGGACAGATAATTACCCCTGGCAAACCCACATGCCCAGCATGAGCTCCCAGCCCACGAGGGCTCAAGCGGGGTCCCTAGCAGTTAGCCGGGGACAAAGCCTGCCTCCTAAACTGCTGGGATTCTTTCCTCATTCTTCCTTTCTCTGACTCAGAGGGAAACCTTCCTAGTCCAGGCTTCCAACCTAGGATACTATCTTAACAAGGAATTCCAGGAGAGGTGAGACCGACCAGTGGCAGAGCCAGAGTTTTAGGCAGACTTGGTTTTACAGTTAGCCATCTCTGCACAGTATGTCTGAAAACAGCCTATTAAAGGGTGAAGAGCTGAGTGGGATGGAATGGCATGGGGTCAACAGGCAGCAGGAGGATCAGGAAACTGAACGATGCTAGAGCTGACAGGAGCTTAATGATCATCCAGTAGTTTCCACATTTGTTTCTGAGCAACGGAACCTATTTTTTTCAAAATCTTACTCAGAATTTGATATAGAGGAAAATGAAAGGCTGGAGGTAGGGGCTAAAGGACAAGAGCCTGCCCACTGGCTGCCCTGTGTTTTCCTTTGCAGCCCTTGGAGGCACATCCAAGGGTTCCATGGGACACAGCTGGAAAATCAATGACCCAGCCCAATCACCCCATTTTCCAGATGAAGAACTGAGGCCCTGAGAAGTTAAGTGTCTTCCCCTAATCAAATGTCTGGGAGTGGACTTTTTCACACCACCTGTCTTGCACAAGGCTCTGACCCTCCAGTGAGTATGGAAGTCAGGAATAGAGTCAGATCCAGAAACCCAGGCCAGCAACCCATTCTGAGGACAGCCCACCTCACACACCTGACCCAGGATGAGTCTCAGTGACTACACCTCACCACCCAAGGGGCACAGCACCCACCACCCAAGGTTGAACCAAAATGTAATGACAGTGGAGCACTGCCATGGGAAGTCTACGTTTGAATCTCCTCCCCTCAAAAGGCAGAGAAGGAAGTCAGGTTGAACACACACAAGTAGATGTTCTCTACTGAAATCTGAAATCTCAACTCTGTGAAAACGCAGCTGGCCTCCCTCAGCTTGCAGATGTTTGGGTCACACTCAAAATCTGAGAACTGCCTGTTCCCTCCCGCCCTCCAGAAACCACCTCAACCCGGGACCTCAGTGGCTTCACTTGAGCTTCAAGACAGAGCAAACAGAAAACATGGGTAAACAGTGAGGAAGGGACAAAGAGATGGCTCACGGATATCGTAAGAGAGGAATCTGTTTTAAATTAGGAAGAAACGCTGAGTTCAGATCTCCCATTCCACACACTGCCCTCCAGACCTGGAAATCTCCAAGAATCTTTGAACTTAAAATTCTTGGAGCCAACAGATCAACGTGCGGCAGTAGGATGAAAAAGAAAAACTTAAACTATCTGGCTCTTGTGGTTGGCCCACCACCACCACCGTCACCGCCATCACCATCATCATCAACCAAAAGCATAATTAACCTACTTAACAGCATCAACTTACTTCAATAAGGCTAAGAAGTCATGTTACTCCCTGTGGCTTGTAAAAATAAAGTCCATAAATAGAATGCCTCCAAATGCAGTTTTAGATGTAAACGAGGTAGAATTCAATGGAAGACAGGTTAATGATGCAAGTGTCTATCACAATAAATGCTGGGTGCGTTCCAGAGAGAACACATGGAGATGGGTCAAATACAATGTTTTGCTTTAAGTTATTACCATTAATAAAATTCCACCTACCGAGTATTAATTGTATAAAGACTGTGCTAGAAAGAATTCTAGCTGCAACATTGAAGGTTTAAAAAAGAAAATCAAACATATAAAACAATGTGAACAAGAAAAAGGAAGAAGGCTTGCTGTAGTCCTCTCAGTATGAATCCCAAGGCCACTGATTATAAGCAGAAACAAGCCTTATTGTTTTAATAGCTATTAAAGGTAAAATGAAAATAATTAAAAAGAGTTTTGTAAGAAGCAAATGAATGCAAATGCTTGCAAGCCTCTTAAAATGAAAGGTGAGGTGACGGTATTCTTAATGTAGGTAGCAACGCTAACTTGTTCCTTTACCTCTGATTCTCCATGTACTGGAGGACAGAAATTAAGTCTGATTCCTGCGTGTAAACAGCCCTCCCAAACTGCGGAACTGGCACCTTCATCTCAGTCTGGCGAATCACCTGGGACAGTACTATTTAAACAGGAAGTAATATACACCATATGAATCAATCTTTTGAAAAGTTATCTAGACAACTTACCCACACACGTTCCCTCGTCGGAAAACCGATAGCCCTCCATACACTCACAGCGGAAGGTTCCGGGGTGATTATTGCAGATGGCATGGCTCCCACACACCGAGGGCTGCTCAGAACATTCATCGATATCTGCAGCAAGTTAAAAAAAAATGCACACTTTTTTAAACCTCTTCAAACTTCACTGAATATAATAAAATGGAAAGCAGATTATCTCTGAGAACAGATCAGTTTTAAAAAGAAAATTTCCTATATTCCAAAAGTAGTGTTAAATAAGATTTTTTTTTTTTTCTGTGCATAACTTTGTTGAAAGCTCCCAAGGCCCTTTTCCTAAGTAAGCGTGTGCTCTGCTACCCCCCTCTATGTCTCCCAAGTTAGGTGCTGAGCCTGGGACCCACAACAACAGTCACGAACATCAGATCAGCAAATACATGTTAGAAGGATGGAGAGACAAGTGTCTGGACTTTGAATAAGGTTCCTAAACTAGAGAGCATATTTAAATATGGCTATTATTATTTGGGGAAACCCCGGTAGCATAGTGGTTAAGAGCT
Organism: Trichechus manatus latirostris; assembly: GCF_000243295.1. NCBI lineage: Eukaryota > Metazoa > Chordata > Mammalia > Sirenia > Trichechidae > Trichechus > Trichechus manatus. The sequence continues at coordinate 2,710,426 of NW_004443957.1, read as the reverse complement.
ACAACTGCTAACCAAAAGGTGGGCAGTTCAAATCCACCAGGGGCTCCTTGGAAACCCTACAGAGCAGTTCCACTCTGTTCTATAGGGTCTCTATGAGTTGGAATCGACTCGACGGCAACGGGTTTTGGTTTTTGGTATTATTATTTGGAGCCCTGGTGGCACAGTGGTTAAGAACTTGGCTGCTAACCAAAAGGTCAGCAGTTTGAATCTACAGCCACTCCTTGGAAACTCTATGGGGCAGTTCTACTCTGTCCTACAGGGTTGCTATAAGTCAGAATCAACTCGATGACAACAGGTTTGGGGCCCTGGTGTTGCAGTGGTTAAGAGCTCGGCTGCTAACCAAAAGATCGGCAGTTTGAATCCACCAGCTGTTCCTTGAAAACCCTATGGGGCAGTCCTACTCAGTCCTATAGGGTCACTATGAGTCAGAATTGACTCGATGGCAACAGGTTTATTTTTATTTAGGAGCCCTAGTTGTACAGTGGTTAAGCGCTTGGCTGCCAACTAAAAGGTCAGCAGTTCAAACCCACCAGCTGCTCCACGGGAGAAAGACATGGCAGTCTGTTTCCATAAAGATTACAGCCTTGGAAACCCTGTTGGGCAGTTCTACTCTGTCCTATATGGTCACCATGAGTCGGAATCACCATGGCAACTAACAACAACATTGTTAGAAAAGGAATCCCTTGGTGGCACAAATGGTTAAGTGCTCAGCTACTAATGGAAATGTTGGCAGTTCAAATCCACCTAGAGGTGTCTCAAAAGAAAGGTCTGGCAATCTACTTCTGAAAGGCCACAGCCTTGAAAACCCTATGGAGCAGTTCTCTGCATACATGGGGTCACCATGAGTCAGAATCAACTCAACAGCAACTGGTTGGGTTTGCTTTTGCTTTATTGTTAGAAAATATTACCTTTCTCCAATTACAGTTACAAAGAAAAGTTGAACAATTTAAAACAAAATCGTGTCATTTTTACTGCTGCCTAGAGCTCACTGGACTAAAAGGAAAGCCATTAACTCAAACTACTGTAAACGATCTAGTAGGGTGATATCCTTTCATATGACAATACTATAGCCATCAACCATAGGATAATGTAGAACAAAAAACATAGATTTGGAGTTGTACATACCTAGGTTCTAATCCTGCGTCCTTCAGTTACTAGCTGTGTGATCTTTTTTCTCCCCCTTCCTCTAGTGGTTATTATCTTTACATAATCATTTTATATAAAGCAAATGGCCAGCACTGCCTATCCCAGCTTGCCTCTCTGTCATTGTGGCCAGTTTCACTAGTGACGTGTACTTCCACCATCTTATGGGAATCTCTGTAGCTATGTGGGAGTTCCTGGGTGGTGCAAATGATTAACACGCTTAGCTGCTAATCAAAAGGTTGGAGGTTTGAGCCCACCCAGAGGTGCCTCAGAAGAAAGGCCTGGTGATCTACTTCCAAAAATATCGGCCCTTGAAAATTCTATGGAGCACAGTTCTACTCTGACATACATGGGGTTGCCAAGAGTTGGGTCAACTCAACTGTAACTGGTTTGGTAGCTATGTGACCTTGGGCAAGTTACCTCACTATTCAACCTCTGTTTACCCTTGGTAAATAAGCATAATAATACTTATCTTGAGTATTATAGATCACAGACAAGGGATGTAGGCCAGGAGAATACCTAGCATGCTCAAGAAACATAGTTACTATTATAATTATTGAGATTCATCCTATACCACCAGCCATGGTGATGGATGTGGCTGATTCTGGGAACACGTCTCTCCGATGGCCACTAGGTTTTGGGGGCCAGTCTGTGGTTACTGATTACAGCAAGGCTGGTTAGCCAAGCCAAGAAACTGAGCTAACCTGTCATTACCTGGTGATTACCGGTCCACTGATGGGTTAAAACGAACACATCAGACAAAGTCCCTCCCATACCAACCCCATACTCAGAGTGTACAGTTACTTCTGGGATTTCTAGAACCCTGAGATAAATGTGAGGAAGATTTCACAATGGCTGGGACCACACAACTCCCCTCCCTGCTGTACCACCCATGCCTTTTTGTGAATTTTTCACACTTGGGAGATAAAGGCCATGTGCCCCCTCAGATCATCAGTCTAGCTAGTCCCTTTACTGGAGAAACAAATGCTTATTGGAATAACATTGCACAGGACAAACATTCTTGCCACATCAGTCCCATAATTTGCCCTTTACCAAGGCAAAAACCCAAACCAAATGATATTCAGCTTTTTGAAAGTATTTGAAATGTGTTTTCTGTGAAATGTTTAAGACACAAGATCTAGACAAGCGGTACAGCTGGAAGGTCCCGGAACAGGGCCCCTCCTAAAGTGGCCTCTCCCACAAGTTGAAGCTGGAGGGGGACGCTCATCAAGCGTGGACTGCAGTGCTCCAATCTACCAGCTGCTGCTCCAGCGACATGGGAGAAAGAGCCCATTCTGGCTTGCGCTCTCTCACACCACAGATCTCAGAGGACATTCCCTGCACAGATGCTCTGGACACAGTGTACAGACTGCAGGGTTCCATGACTCAGACGTGACTGCCAAAGTACAAGAGCAGAGAGCAGCAGTTTTCAATCAAGGGGACAAAGCCAAATCACCAGGGGAACTTTTTCAAGCTCTAGTCCCTCTAATATGGAGAGGGAAGCTGTGTGTTTTGAAAAAGTTTTTTTTAGTGATTAGGAGCACACTCTTCCTTCAAGCCCTATCTGGAAAGCCAGTGGCAGATAGGGTCTCGGGGACCATGAGATGGGGGCAGGGTGGTCCCTAGCCCAACCTGTACCTCTATGCAGGTCGACAAATGTACATCAGGCTGAAAGATACCTTTTCTTTAGAGACAAGACCCTACCAATGTCTCTGCTAATATCTCATGGTCCTTGCACTATGGAAATTCTTCCTAATGTCTAAGTCAAATCCTTTCTTCTGTAAATAAAAGGAGCTCTGGTGGCACAGCGGTTAACCACTCGGCTGCTAACTGAAAGATCAGCAGTTCAAACCCACCAACCGCTCCTTGGGAGAAAGATGTGACAGTCTGCTTCTGTAAAGATTACAGCCTTGGAAAACCTACAGGGCAGTTCTACTCTGTCCTGTAGGATCGCTATGAGTTGGAATTGACTCAACAAACAGGGGTTTGGCTTTTTTTGTTTGTTTATTTTCCGTAAATTAAGGCCAGGACTTAATCCTTTCTTTAGTAGAAACAGTGAATTACTGATAACTATCTCTCATAAAACAGCACAGTATTCACTTGAAAATTATTATTATTACTCAATATCTGGCCAACTTCTTCTCTGGAAAGGATTTCCTTGTCACGTAAATCACTCTCAGACTCAGTCAGAAAATCGTAGATTGTTCTTAAAATTACTGCTTCCCCTTCACCGAACACAAAATAAAATACGATTTAAAAGACTTACCGCTTCCTTTTTGTCTTTTTACAGAGTGGCTACTTTTCCCATATTTTCTTTTTTTTATTGTACTTTAGATGAAGGTTTACAGAACAAATAGTTTTTCATTAAACAGTCAGTACACATATTGTTTTATGACAATGGTTAACAACCCCATGACATGTCAACACTGTCCCCTCTCAAACTTGGGTTCCCTATTACCAGCTTTCCTGTCCCCTCCTGCCTTCTAGTCCTTGTCCCTGGACTGTTGTGCCCCATTGGTCTCATTTTGTTTTATGGGGCTGTCTAATCTTTGGTTGAATGGTGGACCTCGGGAGTGACTTCATTACTGAGCTAAAATGGTGTCAGAGAGCCATACTCTCGAGATTTCTCCAGTATCTGTCAGGCCAGTAAATCTGGTCTTTTTTTGTGAGCTAGAATTTTGTTCTACATTTTTCTCCAGCTCTGTACAGGACCCCCTGTTGTGATCCCAGTCAGAGCAGTCAGTGGTGGTAGCCGGGTACTAGACTCAGTCTGGTGGAGGCCGTGGTAGTTGTGGTCCATTAGTCCTTTGGATGAATGTTTTCCTTGTATCTTGTTTTCTTCATTCTCCCTTACTCCCGAAAGGGTGAGACCAGTGGAATATCTTAGATGGCTGCTCACAGGCTTTTAAGATCCCAGATTCCCATATTTTCAACAACTGTTTAAGTTTCTCCAGTTTGTCTCTTCTTTCAAAGGGCAGGCTCTTTGAGAAGAATCTCATGATCGGTTTGTTAAATACCTTGAGTGTACTCAAAACACACTCAACAAGAGATTAACCAAAACTCTCTCTACAGACTCCAAACTGAGAAATACTGGAAAGCCATCCTGGCAGGGTCCAGAGCCCTGTGATTCAAATGTAACTTCTCTCCCGACTGGAGACTCACTCTCTGATGTCTCACCCAGACCAGCCTTGTTTGGGATGTCACATGTCATTATATCAATGTTACACACACACTGCATCACAAAGGCTCATCCTTGTAGACAGGATGGGCTCTCTTTCTCCTCTATGGCACTTCCCACATCAAAATAATACATGAAGTGATCTGCTTAATGCAATTTCCTATGAAAAGCCTATTGTCTCGGTGCATTAACACTTTGAGGCATGTTCTGTTGATCCAGAACAATAAGGAGCCTGACTGAGAAAACATCCACATTCCACGGTGCTAATATGCCAGTGCAAGGACTAACCACAGGACAAAAGCAGACCCACATATGGCTACCTGTCTTCCTCGGGGAGGGCGTCAGGGGATTTTCTGTGAGTGCAACAGACTACGGAAAGCATGGCTGGCCATGTCCTCTGAAGTGAAGCCCTCTCGTGATGACAGGTCACAGGTCACCAGCAGCAGGCTGGGGTATCTCTATGCTACAGTCATATTCAGCTGACTTTGAAGTTGAAAGGGGCGTGGTGGTTCTGTGCTAGAATTTTCACCTTCCACAGAGGAGGCCAGAGATAGATTCCTGGCCAATACACCTAATGCAGCACAGCCACCACCCGTCTGTCAGTGGAGGCTTGCATGTTGCTGTAATGTTGAACAGGTTTCAGTGAAGCTTCCAGACTAAAACAGACTGGGAAGAAAGGCCTGGCAATCTACTTCTGAAAACCCTATGGATCACAACAGTCCAATGGCATGCAGTTTTTAGGAGTCAGGAGCCAACTCAATGGCAGCTAATAACAACAACATGAAGTTGAAACAAGGTGGCATAAAGCCTGAGGATGGATTTGCTTCTGCTGGAGAAATGGGGGCAGTCTATCCCCACGTGATGTCAGTCATCATCTTCGTGGTCCTGAGCAGGGGTCCCTTCATGATGTACATTGCGTCAAGCTGGCCTAAGCCAATTTAGCCATCCAAAGCTGTCAGGGTCTTCTGGCAAAGACTAGGAAACTCTGACGATTAGAGGTAAGTGGGAACTATGTCTCCAGTTGACATGTTACAAAGAAGGCAAGTCTCAGGCTGAATTCTACCACATGTACACATTCTTAGCAAGCAGGCCAGGCCATTATAGAACCTGTTCTTGTAAGCACCGAGTCCCTGCTCTCCATTATTTCTGGTGCTTTCAAAAGTTCACTTCGAAACAAACAAAGCAATACCCTGATGGCAGGACCTACTAACCTTCAAGTTAAATCAGCAAAGCAAATCCTCCAATAAGTAGGGGGTTGGATTGCAGACCCAAGTCTGTTCCAGAGCTATGAGGCTGCTGGGCTCACCCAATTCTTCTTCTCCATAGGGTTTTCAATGGCTGATTTTCCATAAATAGATTGCCAGGCTTTTCTTCCGAGGTACATTTGGGTGGACTTGAATCTCTGACCTTTCAATCAGCAGCTAGCTAAGCGCGTTAACCATTTGTACCACCCAGGGACTTTCTTATCTTTATAGCCAACCATGTATCTGTACACCACTTATTCACCAGGAAACTTATTTCTAACATTTGCTGTGTTAATGAGGGAGCTGTGTTGCAGATTTAGGCAGCACTAGTTGAAGCATTTGGAGCCCTGGTGGCGCAGTGGTTAAGAGCTTGGCTGCTAACCAAAAGATCAGCAGTTTGAATCCACCAGTCGCTCCTTGGAAACTCTATGGGGTAGTTCTACTCTGTCCTATAGGGTCACTATGGGTTGAATTGACTCAGTGTCTATGGGTTTGGTTTAGTTGAAGTATTTGAAGTTCTTGCAGTCACTGCCTCTGGTGGATGGGTTCTTCCCTTGTGGAAGTGGATTAAAATTAAACTATACTTACAAGCATGTAAACATCAAGTTGTCTTCACAAAAGTATATGAAATTAAATTATAGATGATAAAATAAGTGAGAGAAAGTACAGCGATACAGATGCTCAATCAAATCCTGCTTTGTCATGTGCTCACTTTAATAACTCTCAGTTTTTCAGAGTTGGAGAATTCGGTGAGATGGTGTTCACGAAGCACCTAACTCAAACAGTGCCTGTAAACTGTAGCTATAGTTGTATCATCAGAGTTCTTATAAGCAGCACTGTCTTCAGCTTCCCTCTGTATCTGTGCCCTCATAAGGTGGGTGGAGAGTGAGCGGCCTTGCAAATTCTCTGCTGCTTCCAGTGGGTCCGTGTAATCACAGACAGACAAGGGCAGTACTTAGCACCACCGAGGAAGCCTGAGTGTGTCCATCAGGATTCGTCCCACCGGGCTTCCCAGCTCCCAGGCACCCTTGCCTCACCCAGTCTTACAGAGCCTGACCCCTGACCCCCAAAAGTCAGACTCGATGCCGTACCTTGGCAGGTCCGCCCATCTCCTCGGAAGCCGATGGAGCACTCGCAGGAGAACTGTGTGGCGGGGCCGGGCCGGCACGCCGCGTTGGTGTCACAGCCATGAGTGCCAACGTAGCAGGGGTTCTGAAGGGCGTCAGGGGAATCGTCTGCGAAGGCAGAGACATGTAAACGGAGTGAGTATTCGAGAACTCTTACAGGTTTCCTCCTTCCCCAGAAAGTCAGCCACGACTGATGACCAAGAAGGTGATCACCCATGAGCAGCACAGGGTCCTGGAACTGGAAACCGGCTGACTCCTCATGCAACCACCTGAGGGGAGCGATCCGTGAGCTTCGCCCCTCCAGCCCACTGCCTGTTTTTATGGAAACCAGCCATACCCATTTGCTTACATATGGTGTGTGGCTCCTTTGGGGCTACAAGAGGATGTTGTAGCTGAGAGCATACAGCTGCCAAACCTAAAATATTTACTAACTGGTCCTTTAAGAAAAAATATGCCAGCTTCTGATGTCTAGAGCCACAGCTTTAAAACGAGAAAGACTTCCTTCTGCTTTATGGAGCTAGATTAAGGACAAACTCCAGCATGGAGAGAGATCTAAAAAACTCAAAAAACAAAAAAGCATTAACACCCAGGCCACAAATGTATATGACCTCCAGACCTTAAAGATCTGGACAATGTGAAGTCTGACACTGAGATGTCATGGTCACTTCCCAACCCCAGCTCCTCCCGTGCAGCTAGGAGGCCCCTGGGCCCAGGCCACACACCCTTGATGTGCAGTAACAGGAGAGCGCGCTTCAGGCTCTGGGCCTACCAGCTGTGTCTCGATTTCCTCAGGCCCCGAGCACACGTTCCTTTCAAGGCTGAGTGTGAATGTGTTTCCAAAGCCCTGCCAAAGCTAGAACCCTTGAATGGTCTGCTCTGTAAGGTAACTCAATAGGTTGGCATTCTATACGATAGTGAAGAGGGCTTCACTTACAAGGACAGAGACACTTAGGTTTTCTAAGACTCACAAACAACAAGGTGGGAGATATCTGAGCATGTCCTCCCCCTTCTATAGACTGAGAGTAAGGGACTAAAAACAATGCACAGAGCAGGGATTTTGAACGTGTGGGCACAAAGACACACACAGGCGCATGCACGGTGCCTGATCTAACCTGCCGCCTCACTTACCCCTCACAGGACCGATGGAGTTGCTCAGAGCGTATCGCAAGATCTTCTCGTCCTGGTTGTACAGGACAAACACGCTGTCCACTGAGAGTTGCTGGGTGCTGGGCAGGGCGGGCCGGGCATCATCGTGGGTGCATTGTTGGAAGGTGATGGTCTGCCGCCACTGGTAGATGTAGGTGTGTGAGGGGGCAGTCCCGTCCCGCTCAGGCTCCGTCACAGTGTACTCCTGGGTGGAGGAGGACGTGATCACTGGGGGTGAGGGCCGGGGGAACAAGACAGGAAGTCAACAGAGAAATCCTTAAGGATGTGTGAGGCAAAATCTAGAGTTTTAAAACAATCAGCAGTCCTCCTTGCTCATGATGCTACCAGATGGGAGGGCAGGTGGATCAGGCAAAATGAGATTTAGTTCTGGAGAGCAACGCATTCTGTTACCTAGATTTCCCTTATGATTACTGGTACTATCTGTTGCTTCTTCTCATCCAGTGATTCTTAGAAAGTTCCTAAGACTCCCAGGACTAGGTGAGGGACTACGGTCCAGTAGAAAGAGCACAGATTTCGAAGGAGATACATCTGAGTTCACAGCCCCCCACCACAGTTGTGACTATAAGCCACTAACTTCTCGAGCCTCAGTTTCTTTTAAAAAATGGGTTTGAGCGGGGACTTGATGAGACAGTATGTAAAACTTCTAGAACTGAGCAGGCTAATAACAAGCATCGTGATGATCAGGAAGATGGTGCAGGACCAGGCAACATTTCGTTCTGTTGTACGTAAGGTCGCTATGAGTCAGAGTTGACTCAACAGCAACTAACAACCACCACAACAATACTATTACTAACATACCATTTACTGATCATTTACTATGTGCCCAGCAGCATGCTAACTGCTTTATATAGGCTATCTCATTTGGGATTCAATAAATAGTGGTTGCTCTACACAACCTAGATTAAGCAGTCTATGATATTAAAAATGAGAAACTAAACGGGTATTTTTCAGCCAATTTCTGAAAAATTACTAAAGGGCCATGACCAAACCTTGACAGAGAAGACAGTCTTCCCCAGTCAGAAGTCTGCTGTTCACCCATGCAATGAAACCCACAACTTCCTATTTAAAAAAAAGTATGAAAGACTCTTCATATTTCTGTGCACTGCTGCAGTTTTCACCATAATAGAAGCACAAAAGCCAAAGGATAAATAAAAAATAGTGTGGGCTGCTGCCTTCGTCCAGTTCTGCATGCAGGGCTGCCAGAAATGCCATCTGGTTACAGGCAGGCTGCAGACCAGGGTCCTATTCACTTTCCACTCCTCTCCCCCACCCTCATTCCACAGAATTAGAAGCCTAACCAAGCCGCAAAGCCTGAGTAATTGGTACAACCTTTCTGGACAGCAATTTAACAAGAGCCTTTAAAAAGTTCATATTGTTTGACCCATCACTTCTATTTCTAGGAACTGAGCCTTAGAAAAAATCAGAAACTTGGCCAAGATTTATAATGAAGATGGTACTTTAGCTTGTTATGAGGGGGAAAAATGAGAAATAACTTAAGCTTTAGAAAATAGGAGAATGGTTTAAATTAATAGCCATACGGTACAATAGTACAGATTCACTAAAAAGCATTTTCAAAGCCTACTTAATGAAGCTATAAAATATTCATGATTTGACATTAATTGAAAAAGAGAGAAAAATGTGGCATGATTATAATTTTATTTAAATAAAAACTCTATACTTGTCTCTAGATTATATAATAATATCGCATCAATGTTAAATTTTTATTTTGATAACTGTACTGTGACCACGTTTAAGAGAATATGTTCTTGTTCTCAGGAGAAACACATGAAGTATTTAGGGATGAAGGATCATGATGTCTACAACTTACTCTCAAATGGTTAAGGGGGAAGAATACACATACACACACACACACACACACACACACACATATTTAACTTTATATATGTGTATGTATATATGTATAGTGGCACAAACAGTTAATGCACTTGGCTGCTAACCGAAAAGTTAGTGGTTCAAGACCACCCAGAGGTGCCTTGGAAGAAAGGTCTGGTGATCTACTTCCAAAAAAATCAGTCATTGAAAACCCTATGGGGCACAATTCTACTCTGACACTCATGGGGTTACCATGAGTTAGAGTCAACTCCATGGCAACTGGTTGAATGGCATGCATATGTATATATATACAGAGAGAGAGAATGATAAATGTGGCAAAATGTTAACAGGTAGAGTTGGGTAAATTATTTGTGAAAAGTTTCCGTACAATTTTCACCTTTTGTGTAAGTTTGAAATTATTTCAAAATAAAAAGATTTAAAAGCTACATATAAATGTATACTATAATAAAACTATTATCTTATTTTAACAATATATGTATATATGTTGGGGGAAAGGCTGGAAGGAAATACACTTAAATTTAAAAATGATTATCTCCAGGTTTTACGATTATGTTACGCTTACTTTCTTCCTTGAACTAAATCATCTACCACGCGTGTGTCCTATTTCTCACTTCACACCCGCGGAGGATGAAGCCGGCCCGCGCCCCGGCTCGAGAAGTGCGCGCCCTCACCAGAAGGGGAATAATGGTAGAGCTCCGTGTAGGGCTCAATGTGTACGGAGGAGCCGAACGCGATTTGCGGCACGCGGCCCTCCAGCTCCGTGTCGATGGTCAGGTGCCCATGCTCATCGATGCCGCTGAACTGCTGCTTGACGACCAGCTTGCCCGGGTGCCCCACGAAGGTTACCTCAGCCCGCCGGGTGAACTCGCCGCCTGCAAAACAAGATCGGTTTTATGAGCGCGGATTAGCTCGTTTCCAGGTCAACACCCACGGAACGCGCGGATCTCTCCCTGCCCGCCCAGGGCTGACACAGTGGTCACAAAGGGGACCGTGGTGGTAGGGCATTTTATCTGTGCATGAGTTAGTTTCGTTGGTAGACCACGAGGCTGGTAAAGCTTGGCCATCATGTGGCCCAACTGAGCCATCCAGAGAGGTGAGAAGATGCTTCCTTTCCAGACACGAGCCAACCTCTAAGGCACGTTAGTACCAGGCGCTGCTGGAAAAAGCAGTGTGACACCCAGTTGTGCTAGGTACTGGCTGGTAAACTTGAACCATTACTTCAGCCCTCTGAACCTCCATTTCCTTATGACAATACAGTCTATCTTGTAAAAATTAAAGAGATAAAGTGCTCTGCAAATTGTGCTCTGTGAATTGTGGGGATGATTGTTCTAACAGGTAAGTCCTGGTGAGGTGTGTGAGTTGCTCAGTGCGAACCATCACCAGTACAGAAACCCACCTTAGGGCCACCCACTACTGGGGCTGGCTCAGGAATGGCCCTTGGTCTATACAGGGCAGCTACCTCAGCCACACAGAAAATACTTGTCCCTTCTTCGCAGGCCTGTCTTTTCCACATTTGGATACTTCCATTATAGCAAGGTTTGGCAAACTACACCTTGAGGGGTAAGTCTAGTCCACTGCCTATTTTTTGTACAGTCCTTGGGCTAAGAATAGGTTTTCCATTTTTAAATGAAGAATAATATTTTATGAAATTTAAATTTATAATATGAAATTTAAATTTCAGTGCCCATTAATAAAGTTTTATTGAAACACAGCCACACTCATTCATTTATGACCTAAAATATTTAGGCAAAGCTTAAAATATCTAGTATTTGCACAGAAGTTTGACAACCCTTTGCACAAAAGTTTGACAACCCCTATTTTATTGTGACCCAAGTCCCAAGTGGAGTCCCTGGGTGGTGCAAACAGTTAATGTGCTCGGCTGCTGACCGAAAGTTCAGAGGTTCAAGTCCACCAGAGGTGCCTGGTGATCGACTTCGGAAAAATCAGCCAGTGAAAACCCTAGGGAGCACAGTTCTACTCTGACACACAGGGGGTCACCACGAGTCGGGGTCTACTTGATGGCAACTTGTTCCTGGTTAACTTTTGGAGGAGTTAACAGTGTAAAGCAGAGTGATCCACTTTCAGCGGTCTCCATTAGCAAAGGAGTGGCTGAGGCTCAAGCTTGGCTCCAGCAGTGGTGAAGGCAGGTCGAGGTAGACAGAGATAGCAGCTGATGTATCTGTGCCCCGGCAGAATAGGCTTCAGGTCCTGCAAGTAACTGGTGATGTAGGCACAGGCTCCTACCCACCCTCCCCAGCTGTTTCCAGGAGTAAGCCTCTTTCTTACAACGGGGGGCTGGCCTCAGCAAAGCAAGGGACTGTCTGGGGGGAGAAGCCAAGACCACACTAAGGAAACATCCCACAAACAATCTGCCCATGTGCCTGCTAAAGATTGAACTTTCCTTGTCTGTGCACAGTCTCTCTAATGCTTCAACTATAGAGGAGTCCCTGGGTGGTGCAAACATCTTGGCTACTGATTGAAAGGTTGGCAATTTGAGTCCATTCAGAGGCACCTTGGAAGAAAGGCCTGGCAATCTACTTCCAAAAAATCAGCCATTGAAAATCCTATTGAGCACAGTTCTACTCTGACATACAGGGGGTCACTATGAATCACAACTCAACATTAACTGGTTCGACTATTGATAAAAAGCATACAATTCAAATAGTTTTCAAGGGAATATGCTGAAACTCATTTGCTTTAATCAGCCAGTGAAAAGGATGAGCACAGGAATGTGGAGGGCAAAGGACATCTGAAGGATGGAGACCAGCAGGGACAGAGGACAGAAACTTAAGGAAACAAGTTTCTTAAGACTCATAAGGATTGTGTTTATTAGGCTTAATCTACCAGCTAGAAATGACTGATTCCTTTTCTCCTAGCAAATACTGAGAAAATGTCAAATATCAACTTCAGATTAGTTCTGAATTTAGAGGCAGGCTTTAATTAGATTGAGGAAACTAATCAGCTGCACACTTGTGGCTGTGAAGATACATGAGCTGATGCCATTTGTTTGGCCAGAAACTTGTATAACACACCCATGAAATCTCCCCTTGATAGAAATGCAATGCCAGGGAAGATGGGTGATGGGGGAGTTATTGCTTACTGGGTACAGCGCTTCTGTTTGAGGTGATAAAACAATTTTGGAAATAGATGATAGTGATGGTTATACAACATTGTGAATGTAATTGATGCCACTGAATTGTATGGTTAAAATGACAACTTCAATATTACATATGTTATTACCGTTTGTAAAAAACACAATGCCAGGCTGTCTCAGTTAACACATATTAATGAAAAAATTATGTGATAATTTTATCTCAACCTCTTATTCCAAGGGCAAAACTACAGGTTTCTCTTTCTATAGACACAAAAGGAGCCACAACATGCTTATCAGTAAGTTGTTTGCCTACATAGGGTTCCCTTTCCATTCACCCCCAGACCCCCCAGGCTCCACTGTGTGGCCTACTGATCTTAATGTAGGATATAAATTACCAGTGATGCTGAACCCATTCTTGTATTTGTCCTGCTCCACAGCAAACATCCATCCAATGATGCCTCCCACGGGGGCCAGAGGAAGCAGGGAATACCCAAGGGTCTCAGGAATGGTGCTGATGGCCGTGTAGGAACGGCCGTGGTTCATCACGACGTAAGAGTGGAGGTCGGTGTTCTCAAAGACAATTGGGGTCTGGCTGTTCCCCACAAAGATCCTTCCCTTCACTTTGCCGTTAACTCGCTGAGGGGACCCTGAGAGAGAAACAAAGAAAGGAGGCAGATATTGCTGTCAAGTCAGCCTTTCAAAAAAGAATAACATGTCTGTTATGACTGGATCTATTCATGAAGAAAGCGAAGAGGCAAGACAGCACTGGGTAAGTGGCTCTAGAATAAGTGAAAGTTGTTTTTCTTCCCAAGAAAGTACCTACAACTGTGCGCCACGGGCCTTCAAAATCCCAAAGTCCTTGCCTCTCTTCTGTGCTGACTGATAACAGACAAGTGAAAGGTGGCTCCAGCATAAGCTGCTGTGTGAGCGAGGAACTTCAGGGGCAAATAGAACAACTTTAGGAGAAGAACAATATCGTGGATGATCTAGAACCAGGGAGGCTATATCATTTATCACTTTCGAGAGTAAAAGGGGAAGAGTTAGCAATTTCACTGGGACCACAGGGCTAAACTGGGGTGGTCCTGGGGAATATGGGACATTTGGTGGCCCAATCTGTAAAACACCTTATTAAGCATCTCTGACTCGAAAACAACCCAGGGTGAGGACTGGCAGTCTGAATCCCAGAGCCTCATCCAGCCCAACCCAGAACACAGAAGGGCGTGGGTGGACATCACAGGCCGTGCAAACACGCCCTCTGAAGCTAAACCAGCTTGGTGGAATGGGGTTGTGTTTGCTCTTGATTGTTCCACTTACAATCGGGGCAATGTCAGTGGGCTCTCCTATGGCAAATTTCATGCCTTTCTTAACAAGCTGTCAAATAGTATAACCAGGGTGGCAACATCTTTATTTAGAAAATATATATTAATAACACATGTTAGCACATAGCTGGGGAAAATATGAAGAGATGGACACAAAACTGTTAACAGTGGTTAACTCAGAGCAATCCAGTGAATTTTCATTTTCTATACTATACATTTGTATAATGTTTGAATGTTTATAACTTGCATATATTATTGTTTAATCAGGAAAAAAATAAGATCTTAAGAAATTAAGTTGTTCTTGTTGTACTTAGTCATCTTGGTGCTTTTATAACAGAAATACCACAAGCGGATGGCTTCAACAAAGAGAATTTATTCCCTCATAGTCTAGTAGGCTACAAGTCCGAATTCAGGGTGCCAGCTCCAGGGAAAGGCTTTCTCTCTCTGTCGGCTCTGGAGGAAGGTCCTTATGATGCACCAGTCTTCCCTTGGTCTGGGAGCATCTCAGCACAGGAACCTCAGGTCCAAAGGACGTGCTCTGCTTTCTTGGTGGTATGAGGTCCTCGACAATCTGCTTGCTTCCCTTTCCTTTTATCTCTTGGAAGATAAAAAGTAGTGCAGCTCACACTCCAGGGAAACTCCCTTTACATTGGCTCAGGGATGTGACCTTAGTAAGGGTGTTACAATCCCACCCTAATCCTCTTTAACATAAAATTACAATCACAAAATGGAAGATAACCATACAATACTGGGAATCATGGCCTAGCCAAATTGATACACACATTTTTGGGGGACATAATTCGTAATTCAATCCGTGACATACTCCAAAAAGAAAACTGAAGGTTACCACATGACCCAGCAATCCCAGCTCCTAGTATATAACTGAAAATTGAAAACATTATGTCCAACAGAATTGAAAACATATGTCCATGCAAAAACTTGTACATGAATAGTCTCAGTAGCATTATTCATAGTAGTCATAAAGAGAAACAATCCAAATGTCCATCATTTGACGGACGGATAAACAAAATGTGGCATATCCATACAGTGGAATAGTGTTTGGCTAGAAAGAAGAATGAAGTGCTGACACATGCCACAACATGGATGAACCCTGAAAACATTATTCTGAGTGAAAGAAACCAGACACAAAAAGACAAATATTGTATGATTCCCTTTATATGAAATGTCCAGAATAGGCAAATCTACAGAGACAGAAAGTGGATTAGTGGTTACCAGGGGCTGGGGAGTTTGGGGGAATTAAGAGTTGACTGTTAATGGGTTCCTTTTTTGGGGTGATAAAAATGTTCTAAAATTAGATAATGACAATAGCTGTACAACTTTGTGAAATGCTAAAACCCACTGAATTTTGCACTTTAAAAGCATATGCAAGTATCTAAAAAGTAATTGCAGGATAGAACAAGAGATAAAACAAAGGTCACTGTGGACTCTTCAGGTTTGAGATAGAATTAAATTGTCAGTTACCGATTGTGCGTATCTTCTTTTTCTTCCTAGATTATAATTTACTAGGGACGGGACTTTCATTCCCAACTTCCTCCTGGGTCATGGCAATATTCTACACATAGTAAATTCTCAGTAATGCTTGTTGAGTAAACCCCAGACAGCCAGCCTCACACCTGGGCATCGTCATGGACCTTCTGACGACTT
This sequence comes from Trichechus manatus latirostris, assembly GCF_000243295.1. Taxonomy (NCBI): domain Eukaryota; kingdom Metazoa; phylum Chordata; class Mammalia; order Sirenia; family Trichechidae; genus Trichechus; species Trichechus manatus. The sequence goes on along the minus strand of NW_004443957.1, from coordinate 2,694,635 downwards.
TTTGCTCTGTTTAAAATGTCCAAGCTGCCAAACGGGGCTACTGAGAAGCCAGAGTGTAATCCTGCACACAGATTGTGTCATCACGCTGGGGAATGCTGCAAAGTTAGCAGACTAACAGCAAAAAAATGCACCCCAGGAATAATTACAGAAACAAGCAGGAAAGCCAAGTTCAGGAAACCAAACAAATTCCTTTGCACTCAACTTTGAGCTAGAAACATTTTTTAAAAGTAGTAAGAATCCAACAGGTATTTCAACCACACAACTATTATGGGGCGCATATGTCATGTCAAAATCTGAGCAGCACAGTCTGTCATATCTAAGCTTGCTGCCAAACACATACTGCTCAGCATTGCGAGCTCTGATATTTGGCATGCGAAGAGCTAATGAGGTTGCTCTTTAAGAAAAAGCTTTCATTGTGGATTTTGGAAGCTTCTCCCAGGGTGGGAGAGTCATAAAAGCCAAGCCTGAAACAAAGAAGCAAAGGCATACCATTCCTGGGGTGGTGGGATTGGAAAGAAAAGAGAAAACACATTTAAAGAAGTTAAAAACATCCCAAAAAATTAATAGGGAAAGTATACTAAATTTTTTCTTTTATCATGGTGGTATTAAAAAACTTACCTAATCTAAATGTGACCCAGAAAGAACCTATTATTTCTTTTTTAAGTAAATTAAAATTATAACTAATTTAACTATAACTATGGCATGGGATCTGAAAAAATAGAAGACATTCCTCCAGCTGGATTTTATTTTGTCAAAATTTGCAAAGCAATTGAAGCTTCCCACTAAACACAGAAGAAAAATGACCTGTGACACAGTGAGGCGACTTGTTGGCATCTTGGCATCCAAGGGCACAAATGATCAGTACAGTGGGGTTATTTTTTGTTCTGTTCTCGTGTGGTTTTAATTCTGGTGTACAGCTCCAGGTTCTCATAGTCAGGGTCCCTGGGTGGTGCAAACGGTTAAGCACTCACTAACCAGAAGATTGGTGGTTCAAACCCATCTGGAGGTACGGCGGAAGAAAGGCTTGGCAATCTACTGAAAAATCAGCCATTGAAAACCCTGTGGAGCACAGTTCTACTCTGCAATACATGGGATTGTCATGAATTGAAATAAACTCATGGGAACTTGTTTGGGTATTTTGGGTTTTTTTTTTTTTTTCTCATAGGTCTAACTCTGAATAAACTGGTATTCCCTAGACTTGTACAGAGAGGTTTCCTCTGACCATCTGCGAGTATCAAGACTAGCTGATCCTTTTGTGGGCAGAGTCCAGACTGATGTAGTCTCACTGCTGAATCCAGTTGAGAGTTATCCCCAGAATTGGTATGGTGCTCTAGAATTAACTGGTGCACCCCTTGTGCTCTGCCATAACCACACTATGATTTCAGGGGCACGAGGGGAAGGATGACTGGAATAAACTTTCCCCACTACAAACGCTGGTCTATGCTAGCCCTTTGTGGTGCTGCCAGGGTTTAACAGCCATTACGACAGATCTGTGAACAATACTAAATAAAACTTGGAACACTCAAAAGACAAAGGCATAGAAGAGGTTTGAAAGAAACTGAGGAAAATGAGAAGCATTAACAATTCCTGGTCCAGGCTGCATAATTTCAACACTTCAGCCTTTGCCCCATGCTTTCGGCAGTTTTGAAGATGGACTCCAAGTGGTTGTCACCTTAGAGATGGAGAAATGGCACAGAAAGAGACCTCATTATCTTAGGATAATGGACATTCCATGAGGGATGCCCACTGGCAAAGTATGAGGAAGAACAGGGAATGAGAGATGAAACATCACTGCCGTACTAAAAACATTACACACCTCCAGCAACTGGGGTCAAGGCAACATTTAGAAATAAGCACTAAACAAAAACTCCATCCCCATCCTCTCCCCCACCACAAATTTAACATTAAAAAGCAAGTTACCTTCGGCAACACACTGCCTGCCATTCCCAGTATAACCAGCAACACAGCTGCAACAAAACCCAGTCGTGTAGTCCCTGCACTCTGCGTGCACGGAGCACTGATGTCTGTTGGTGGCACACGTCTGCCGGGAATCAGTGTTGTAGCTGAAAACTGAGCAGAGAAAATAGCACACCTGTAAGGGTCTCACTTGACTACAGGCATACCACACAGGTGCATGGCAGGCCTGCAGGAATTTACACGTGTTTTAGGCAATGTCAAAAGACTCACCATGGAAGACTACATCCATTGCATGTTGCTACTTAAACAGTAATGTGGCTGAAACAACCCAGGCAAATGGGTCTAAAAGGAGTTTGAGAAATCACAGGGAGAATTATTAAAAATTTCTAGAATTTAATGTATGATTGGATCAATGTTAGGGTATTGCCATTCAATAGCAATCTTAGGATGTTATTCATCTAATATGGTCCAAAGGATCCGGAAGGATCTTAAAATATTTTTTTCTTGGTCCCCACTTCTCCCCAAGGGATAACTCAGAAGCTCATACATGCAAAAGCTGATCGGAAGTAATCCCACAGTCACACCTGGTCTATAAGCCTTTGATCCAAGGAACAAAACTAATTTCCCCCTAAAAGTCTTACCTCCCAGGTTCATTTTATTAGAATTATGAAACTAGCTCATTAAATTTAATAATCCAGAGCAAATTAATATGGGATGTAGTTCAAAAGCACAGGAGGGGATGGACTTTTAAGGGGGATAAAAATCCAATTTGTAATTGACTGTTGAGTGAAGCTAAAAGTCAAAATTTAACCCCAGGTAGATTCTATTACTCCTGCATATTTAGAAGGGAATTTCCAGTGCATATAAGGATGGCATTTGGAGCTGAGAACATGTGGACCTGGAAATGAACACACATGTGGTGCCACTGATTGTTAAGCTCCAGCTGTATATCCAGCTTTTCAGCGGGTCCATTATGGCCTGCATATCCATGGGTGACCACCGACATAACACCAGGAATACACTGTGGTCTACAGAAGACTGATCTTTTTAATAAAAGCAGTGAAATAACTTAAATACAAGGACAGAAAAACATCTGTTTTAGGCACATTTTGGGTTCAAATCTAGGCTTTTACCAATATCCAATACTATACAGTCATATGTTTGGGGTATAGATGGCCTTGTTTAAATGTGATTGCTTCCAAAATGAGAACTTCAGAGATGCCTAGGTAGGGTGGAAACAGGATGAGACTCAAAACTCAACCACTGCAAGTAAACACACCCAACACCTCTGGGGAGATGACCTCGAAACCTGGCTGTAAGAGGCAGATGGCCATGTGCTAAGGGACGCTGGTGTCAGCAAGGAAATCCAGGGTGCGGCGTGTACTGGAGGAGGACTGAGACAAACTCATTTCCTCATTCTGTCTCCTAATGGCAACGCCGCCATTTCTGTGCCTCAGTTTCCTCCTCTCTAAAGTAATCACACCACCCATTGCCACCAGATCTTGTCCATGCTTTGGGACACTCAATAAGAACAAAAATGTATGATTATTGCTAAGAGATAAATCAAAACAAGTAACCAGAAATAAAAATGAGTGAATAATGTGGATGGGCTACACTTTTCTGAGGGCCTTATGAAAACTTCATAGCAGAGGCAGTAAAGAGTCTTAGTCCACATCATTTAAATGCATGGACCCTCCCATTTATATGAATTTTAATGGATTATAAGGTAACCTGAAGAGAAGAAAATAATGAACACAATTTAGTTTGAATATCTCTTGTAAGACAAATTAAAGTGTACTGGGGTTCAAACTGTCTTCCTCTAAAAACGTAGCAAAAATCTGATATAATATGTTCGACTAGAAGACACAGAACTGTAAAACTAGCTTGAAAAGGGGGATCAACGTATTTTATATTCTTTATCTTCACAAACCAACTCGGAAACTGATATGACCTGGGAGGAAAAATAATCAGCCGTTCTAATTTCAAAGCCAAGAGGAAATAAATGTCAAGGATAAGCTCTTAAATAGCCAAAGGAACTTCTAAATGTTTTTTCAGGTGGATGAATATATTTCTGGTCTTAGAAGTCACAAATAAGAAAATCTGACTTTCAAAATAATTCTAAGGCACTTTTCTCTTTAAAACAGACAGAATGGAATACTAGGAAAAAAAGACATACTCAACAGTCTCCATAGCCACAGCCCTAATCCCAAAAGGCTATCTGGATTTTTTGACACTATCAGGCCTATACACCAATGCTCTGACTGTGAAAATTTCAGCCCCTAACTTCCCTAGGTTCTCATTCTTACAAATCACCATATAATGCACACAACTGACATTCCCTCCAGCAGTACTCCTGTCTGAAACTTGAGTGTCTGAATATGTACCAAAATGCAACTTAAAAGGCCTTACCAACTCCTGTCTCCTCAACTTCATCCACATCTATCACCTGTGGGCGCTGCTGGGGAAACCTCTCCACCGGCAATTTGAAAGACCTGGTCCTCGCCGTGGGAAGTTCAGGGGGGCTCTCAGTTGCTACGCGGCGGGGGGAGAGTACACTGGGCACATGGTATGAGTCAGTGTCTCTCCTTCCCAGAGTCTCATAGGGGAAGAGTGTAGTGGCCACGTCCTCCGGGCCCAGCCTCATCACTGGGTCATAATCTTCATCCTCCTCTTCATACTCTGCTCCATCATCGAATCCATGGTTCACGTCAGCAGGTACCACACCACTGGCTGTGGCTGGACTCCCAATCTCAAACACCCAGACGCCCTGCTGCCCTGAATTGCTGCTCCTAGGGGGAAGGACAGGCCTCTTGGAAACAAGTCAATAACCCACAAAAAGACCCCACCATCCAAGCAGAAGCGGCACGTGGGATCTGTGTCCATGTGAAAGCTACTGCCTGCTTCCCGTACAGCTGGGGCTGGAGAGTGAGCTGAGCAGATGTGGTCATGTCTGGTTATCACAGAGCTAAGACCTTCCTGGGCTACTCTGTGGGGACTTATCCAAACAGGCACAGCCCTTGCACTGGCTTACTCAGCCACTGGAGAGCTTCAGTCTAGCCCTTGAAGTTCGATTCATACTAATAGTTGGTTAAATGCCCTATCATATAAGCAACCTGTTGCCTATTCTCTTTCCATGGCATGGTTTATTAGAAATCCCAGCTCCATCAGGTGAAGGATCTTGGACAGGTCTGTTTACCTTTCTGTGTTCAAAGGTTGTAGTGAGAAGCAAATACATATAGAACCAAAGGCATTTTATAATTATCAAACACAACACAATAACCTGAATTTCTATCTCTTGCTGCACTATTTTTACTGTTCTTAAGTATCTATGATTAGAAAATGTTCCTATCAAAAATGATATAAATGACCATCTTATGTAATAAGATGGAAAGAGAGGACATAACATTACTCAGAATGGGTCTTTGGAGAAAACTGAGCAAAAAATTGGGGTGGGATGGAGAATGAAGAATCGAGAAAATCTTCCAGAAATAGGACATCTAACCAACCTGCCTACCTCAGAATCAAGTAAAGGCAGTGGTGTGTGAGAGCTTGCTTGTACTAACTCATGAGAACCAATTGTTAAATTTGTGTTTGCGAGCCAGTTATTAAAAAAATTACAGCAATTGTAAAAAATTACTTACACAATATTACAACTAAATACATTCAACAAAAAACAAAGATAAATACTAAAAACTCATCATATCCTAATTATTTTACTATTCTCTTTATCTGTGCTGTTGAAGTTATTTAAATCAGGGCTTTGAATAGATTTGAACTGGTTCAGTCGTGGCTGACAAAGCGAAACCGGAACAGACCTGAATTTTTACAATTTTCGTGATCTGGAATGGTAACTTGAGCAGGAAAAACTACAGGTGGAAGCCATGGAATGGGAGACTCAGAAGAGGCATAGTGAGTCCTTCAGGAGCCTGATGCATGAGATTGGATTTTTGGCAGGACTGTGGAGAGCAATGTACACAGTCAGCTGTCATCTTTGAGTGATGCACCGTTTCCCACTTTGCACAAAATCCACCCGGCAAGAGATTTAGTTGCTATGCAACGCATACTCTGCCCTTGTTTTTCAAGAGGGAGATTAAGTTTCTAGCAGGGCTTTGACCTGTAATTTCTCCTGTTCCAGTTACCATTCCAGTTCACCCGAATTCTAAAAATCCAGGTCTGTTCCAGTGTTGCTTCCTTAGCCATGACTGAACGGGGAAGAACCTGTTCAAAGCCCTGATTTAAATATATTGTATCTGCATGGTGGAAACACTATATCATATTATGTAATGATGCACTGCTTCTCAAGTTGGTGTTGAGTGACATCAAACTAGTAGCTTGAAATTTGCCACAGTAGGAGTATTTACACCACAGAAATAGGCAACTGCTATAAATCAGGGCTTTCCCTGCCACACCCAGAAAACTGGTTGTTGGGCATTTATGGGCACACTACTAAGTAAAAGGCAGGCAAGTTTTAGGCTAGATTTGACAATATAAAATTAGGGGAAAGGGGGAGTTTTTTAAAAAATTTTTACAAAATAACAGGAAAGGAAAGATTTCAATTTTAGAAAAATCAGTCTTGGCTTCTCCTCCTTTTACCAAATTCTTCAAAATAACCTGAGAAAGCACTGTTTTTGTCGTAAGAACAACACTAATCTATGGGGGAGGGGGAAAAGGTTTTCTGTCTCAGGTTCACAGAAGGACATAAGTTTGAATAACTCATTTCTAACTTTATACTTACAGGGGAAATGGTAGAAACTGTTTAAAATAAGGATGATATCTAAAAAATAGGACACTTGTTCATCCTAAGAGTATATTCCCTTGATCTCATCAGAAAAAAAGTATTGCATAATATAAAAACTAGATACAAAATTTAAATCCATAGGAAGATTTTTAGGTAACATTCTATAAAGCCCATAACATTATCCTTAAGAAATGATAATCTTGTTAAGAGAAGAATCTACTGAAGAACAAAGAAAGCATACTTGGCCAAGTTTTCAATTGATTCTCTGTCATTTGCAAATATATTATAAGCACCATCGCTCTTCCATATGAGTCCCACTAAACCTTGGCTGAATGCAACCACAGCGGGAACTTGGTTCTCATCCTTCTTTGAGTATGCCGTATAGAACTGCAGACCATCTTCTGGATAGAGGAAAATGGCATAGGAGCTGGAATCGGAGGAGGCCAGAACAGCCTGGAATGTGTTTCTCTGTGAAGATGAGTTAAAATTCAGTTACTCAGGAAAAGAATCCGGAGATCTTATAATGTGTTATTCACCAGAAGCTCTTTATGAAAAGTACTGTAAACAGATGGCAGTATGCTTATCTCATTCTAAAAAAAATACTCTCATAGCAAGGACCAAGTACTAAATTCCAGGATAGCGCCAATGAAATATCTCTAAAGCCATGTAACTCTAAGATCATGGTAACTTTAGATGGTGGCCTAAATCTCATCCAACGTAGGAAATTCTTAGCCCTTAGAATTTGTTTCCGTGGCCATTAAACATATTCAACCTTAGTCATCATTCAGCAAATATTTATTGAGCCCAAGCATCATACAGTAGAAAAAAATGTGAGCTTTGGGAGAAAACAGACCTGGATCCGAATGCTTGCTCTACTGTCTGTTGGTTGTGTGACCTTGGGCATGTTACTTAAGCTCGCTAAGCATTGAGTTTTGCATCTGTAAAATGGAGATAAAACCACCTACCTCATAGATGTGTTATGAAGACTACATGAGATAACCTATGAAGGGCCAGGCACAGAGAAAAGTACTCCATAAATGTTAGTATCTTTCCTATGAGCCAGGCATTGGCCTTAACTCTGTGGAGACACAGAATAAAAATACACAGTCCCTGAACTTGAGAATTTACTGTCTCGATGGAAAGACTGACCTGTGAACCAAACATTACAAAAACCTGGGGCTGGATTCTATAACAGGGATGGGTGAAAGAGCTAGAGGAGACTTAGCAGGAAGTGCCCAACGCTAAGGAGGATGGGAGTGAAGAAGGCAGTGGTTGATCAAGGCCTCACAGAGGAGTCAAGTCTGAACGAACAAACAAGAGTTCACCACCTGTCAAGAGGGTCAGGGAAAGGACATCGCAAGTAGAGAAGACAGCATGTGCAAGAGAGTACAGTTTCAAAAGAGGAGGAGCATGATCAGGGAGTTGCAAATAATTTGGTACAGCTGCTGCACAGGACATGTGGAGGAGTAACAGAAGATTAGGCCTGAGAGGCAGCGAGCGCTCAGCACCAAGGAATTGGGCGTTTATCATGCAAATAAAAGGGAGGCACTCAAGAATTTTGAGATTTTAAGCAGTTTTTCAAGTACAGCACTCAGAGAGAGAACAGCTGTCAAAGCAAAATATGTCACATAGGCCCATAACAGACTTCCCAAAGTCCCACATAAAACACACGTGGGACGTAATGTGTTTTATCTGAGGGGGGAAAAGTATGGCCAAAAAGGTTTGAGAAATACTAGGTTAACATTAAGCAGGTTTCTTTACTGCAGGACTTCCCAGTGTGAGTCTCCAAGGAGGCCTCTCTGAAGAACTATCTTATAGGAATAGTGTTCTGGGGTAAGTACTTTGGGAACAACCGCCATTTAAATGCAGAGATTTTAGACCTTTCAAGTTTCTCTCTACCCTGTAATCATATAAAAATTAAATGGTGGAGATAAATTATTTTTCCAAGAAAAATTGAGGAATGTCCTAAAGTCACTTCAAGGCCTAGGAGGGCTTCTTGACCTACCCAAATATTCCCCTTCCTTCAAGGGCAAGTTCAACCTCTGCAGCCTTTCCTGACTACTGAGCTCACATGGACCCCACCTCTGAATTCTGATAGCACTTGTTTTCTCAACCACGCATGGTGCAAACGATTCTGATCTCCCCAACTAGAGTGTAGGGTCTTGTCTTTATCTCTTCACATCCCTCGGGACCATGTTGTTATTTTAAACCCATCACTTCATATTTCTAGCTTCTCTATTTAATTAGAAACCACCCTCTCCCCATAATTTGCCAACAAAAGTAAGGTTATACATTTTAAAAACACAGGTAGGGGATGCTATTTATCAGTCCTATTCTTGTCGGATACCAGTCTTCTTAGGAGTTGGCTTTCTTTTATCTAATCATCACTGAAATATAGTTATAAAGCCCTTGTAGATAAATTTTGGAACTTTTTGGACCTGCAATAATCAACCTAGTAGATTTTGCTTTGGGTTTCCTATTTTTACCAATAACACAGACATGATGTACATCACAGTAGCACAAACCAGAAGACCAAAGAGTGTAAAACCAATCTGTTAGACTATTTGCACTTGTACCTGCATGAGTACTCACCTTGCCTTCCTGGGCAGGGTTCCTGCTGGGTCCTTGGTAGGGGGCCACAGATTCCCAAGTGACAACCACCACACTACTGGGCTGGAAAGAGACTTCTGGGAATCCTCTCTGGACACACACTGCTGCCAGCTGAGTGACAGAAGGGGACAAGTCCTCTCGATAATAAATCTTCCCAAGGCCATCTGAGGTGTCCAAGTCAGCCAGGAAAGGGGCGACAGCCCCAAAGGTCGGTGGGAAGACTCCAGGATGGGATTCCTCAGCTGGGGGCTGACTCATGGCGATGATGCCATTTGTGGTGACCTATACAAAACCAAGTATGGTTAAGGGAATACAAGGAAGACTGGAACTCACTCACAAAGTGTTGTCACTAGGTACCCAGAGTAGGTTAAATACAAAAGAGTTTGAGAAAGACATGATCCCAAATTTAACAACTCAGCATTGTTTTTCTAGGCTGTAGGGTCTGGGGGAAAGAGCACTGGGCAAGAATCATAAGACCTTGACTCTGCCATATACCAGTCACAGGACCTTAGGCAAGCGTCTCAACTTTGAGTCTCAGGCTTCCTCATCTGTGCCTTTCTTACCTCAAATAGGATGATGGGAATAAACGTGAAAGGGAAAAAGCAAGTACTAGTCAAACACAAGTCATTATTACAGCCTTCATTAATTTATTCAACAAACTGAGTTATCCTTACGTACCAGGACAGACACGGTAGGCCATGCCACTACCACGACTAGGATGCCTACTATCAGAAAAATGGAAAATAACAAGAGTTGGGCAGGCTGTAGAGAAACTGGAACCTTCATGCACTGCTGGTGAGATTGTAAAATGGTGCTGCTGCTGTGGAAAATAGTTTAGCAATTCCTCAAAAAATTAAACAGAATTACCATATGACCCAGCAATTCCACTCCTAGGCAGACACTCAAGAGACTCAAAAGCAGGGATGCAAACAGGTATGTTTGCACCAATGTTCATTACAGCACTATTCACAATAGCCAAAAGTGGAAACAAACTAAATGGCCATGAACAGACGAATGGATAAACAAAATGTGGTATATACGTACAATGGAGTATTATTCAGCCACAAAAAGAAACAAAGTCCTGATACATTCTACGACATGGATGAGCCTTGAAAATATTATGCTGAGTGAAATAAATCAGACATAAAAGGACAAATACTGTATGATCCCACTTACATGGAATACATAGAACAGGCAAATGGCATAGAGACAAAAGTTTATTTGCAGTTAACAGGGGCTGGGGGGAAAGGGAATGGGAGCTATTGCTGAATCCATTGCTGTTGAGTCGATTCCGACTCATAGCTACCCTATAGGACCGAGTAGAACTGCCCCATAGGGTTTCCAAGGCTGTAAATCTTTATGGAAGCAGACCACCACATCTTTCTCCCAGGGAATGGCTGGTGGGTTTGAACCGCCAACCTTTTGGTTAGCAGCTGAACACTTAACCACTGCACCACCAGGGCTCCTTAGGTACTGAATTTCTGCTTGGACTGATGCAAAACTTTTGGAAATAGATAGTTGTGATAGTCACATAACATGGTAAATGTATACAATGCCACTGAACTGTATCGTTAAAATGGCAAGCTTTTTGTTACACATATTTTACCACAATACATCCACTTGCAGTCCTCCCGTTCAAGAGACCCACAATCCACAGGATAAACTGAGGGACTGAAACAAATCATGACTATACAATAAATAAAAAGTAAGTAAAATGTCAAGAAGTAAATATGTTTGGGGTATTATGGCATTACTAATTATTTTGAATAGCTTCATGTATTAGAATAATAGCTAACACTTACTGAATGTTTACCATGGTCCAGGAATCTTATTAGTATCTAATCCTCAGAATAACCCCATAACACTAGGTACTACTATTATCCATATTTTTCTGATGGGGAAACTGAGGTAAGTTAATTAATTTGTCCAAAGTCACCAAGTATTAACGGACAGCACTGGGATTTGAATGTAGGAAGTCTGATTCCAAAGCTGGCCTTCAAGCCTTCTTGAAATCAGTTACTGGGTGTTATTACTGTTTCTAAAAAGTTATTACTGCTCTTATTCAACTAAAACCCACAGTCCTTGGGAAGATGGGAAAGAAGTCAGTGAGATATAGTAGCAACTCTGCCCCATGGTGGTGGGGACACTTGGACCCTCTAGGGTTATGCTAACGGATGAGGCTCTGACCATCTTCTCATATTCTTGTGAGTGCACAATCCACTGAGGAAATAGAATATGGCTCTAATGGTCTTTTTACTTAGACAATCTGATTTTTTTTTTAATTCCCTAATTTTACACTTCAAGAGGCTGCATCATAAGCAGGTTGGAAAAATAGAAATCTGAAAAGCAACTCAATTGTCCAGGAGTTGGCCAGAAGGCCTGTGGGTTTCCCAGGCTGCTTATTTCCCCCCATCCTCCTCCCGCAGCCTTATCCTTCAGTCATTTCAGACCTCATTACTAGCAGAGGGCAGTGGGGTGGGTAATTAGAGAGGAACTTAAAATCAAGCACTTGCAATATGCCAAGAACCTGGTTTTAAAAAAGGTTCAATGTGATGGAGCCGAAGTGTTCCATGTCTTTTCCACCATCCATCTGTCAATTTATTGTACTGTGGTGGCTTGCATGATGCTATGATGCTAGAAGCTATGGTACCCGTATTTCAAATACTAGCAGGGTCACCCATGGTGGACAGATTTCAGAGCTTCCAGACTAAAACAGATTAGAATAAAAGGTCTGGAGATCTACTTCTAAAAATTAGCCAATGAAAACTCTATGGATCACAACTGTACGTTGACTAATATAATGCTGGAAGATGAGATCCCTAGGTTGGAAGGTACTCAAAATACACAGTGGATGCAACAATGGACTCAAACATACTAACAATTGTGAAGATGGTGCAGGACTGGGTAACATTTCGTTCTGTTGTGCATGGGATCACCGTGAGTCAGAGTCAACTCAACAGCAACTAATAACTGGGAAAAGAACGAGAACTTTGGGAGTTAACTGTGGATTTAACAAAACCCTCTCTTTTTCATCAAACTCCACAGGCTGTCAAATCTTTAGGCAACATATTTTCCATCATCACCTGGCTCTAGCACTAATTTTCAGGACATAATGACAGGCTGCAGAAGAGAGAATCGGGAAGGAATTCCACCCAGCTGGTCTCTCACCCTCTTCCAGCACTACAGTATTGCACAAACATCCCAACTGGATTTACATGTGGGAGCGTGGGAAACGGCTCACTTTCTCAAGCCACTAGAAGTTGGCAGTGACCAGCTGCTAGTGGGAAGTCATCACACAGAGACCACATATAGACAAGGAGTTCTCAAAAGAGGTTTTCAGATGCAATTTAAATTGGTCTAAAAAATTTGAAAACACTCCTGATGTCTTTTATTATTTAGAATCTGGGCACAGGAATGTGTCTCTCTCTTCACAAGGAGTGCTTTAGGAATTGAAGTTTTAGACATGTATCATGAAGTACTGCAAATGCTCTACCCAAAGGTCATATAATCATCATAGTATTATTATTGGGAAATCATTATTCAGCCAACTTTACTGTACCTTCAACTCAGTCATCTGTGATAATGAAGAAAGAAGACATCAAAGCTAAGTGAAATTAGGAGAAAATTCAGAAGTTTCATTTGATTCTTTAGCTTTAAACTTCTCCCTAGTAAACTTTTTTTTTTTTTTAAGATATATCAATTAATTGTAAACTTGATTGACAACAATAGTACCTTACACTTGGGTGCAAGTTTTTTTTTGCAAAGTCTTCAAAGACCATGATGCCCCTACCAGCCTTATTCCTTTTCTTTAACTTTTGGAAGTGCCATTGAGCAATTCAGTGGTCAAAGGGCAGGGAGTACAAAGGAAACGGCCTGAAATGCACTTAGAGGGTACAGACCCAGTGTGCAGTCCCTACGGGGACTACATTGGGCACCCCAGGGGAGTTCCAGCAACTGCCCAAGACTAATGCCATAGCCGCCATTCACCCACTTGCTTAAACCAGGAAACCTTCCTCTTTCTCGCCTCCCACGTCCTATATGTCCTACCTCCAAAGTAAATGGTACTTCCTCCATCCCTACTACCACCGTCTAGTCCAAGCCACCATCATCCAACAGGCCCGGTTGGAATGGGCTCCTAACTGGCGTCTCAGTCCTAAAGACATCCATCCTGTCCCACTACAATCACTGCTGTCTCCCTGCCTCCTCATTCACATGACTGGCCCTTTCTCACCTTCTCAAAGAGACCTTCTCCTACCATCCAAGTGCTGGTTCCTTCTCCCTTCCCCCACTCCCACTCCAGAGATTTACATGTCAGCCCCTATTTGTTTTTTCCACTGCCCACCCCAATTTGTAATGATTTCACTTCATTTGTAGGTTCTGGTTGCTCTCCCCACTAAGCTGTGAGTTCCTGGGGGGCAGGGGCCATGCCAGTCTTGGTCACAGCAGTAGCTCCAGAGCTAACATACTGCCTGGCACATGTTATCCTGTCTCTTTCTGGCTTCATTCAAAAAACAGGGCAGGGAGGTTCAATACAGTATACAGCCTGCAGGCCTAGTTGGTTTAGGAATAATGTCCGCGAGTGAGCTCAGTGGGTCAGCGACATGAAGGACCACGGCATCATGTGTTACTGGAGGTCCTCCCAATGGACCACAACACTGATTACTAAAACAGAGCCTGCACTAAATATGAAACAAGTAACTTCAGTCTGATCAAGTCTCTAGATCACCTACCAGGTCACAGGAAATACAGGGGACAGATGAGGATGTTAAATGGCACCATGGGTATATGCAATCAGCAAAATCCAGAGTTCGGGACACTCTATAGGACAAATAACTCAATTTCTTCAATAAATAAATTGCAAGAAAAAAAGAAGTTAGGAGAACCCATAGATTTAAAAAGTCCTAAGAGACATATCCACCAAATGTGACGTGTGGGCCTTGTCTGATTCCTGATTTGAACAAATCAACTGAAAAGTAAAATAAAACAATTTATGAAACTCTTTGGATATTTGATGATAGTAGGAATTATTAATTTTTTAGAAGTGATCATGATTTTGCAGTTTTGTTGAAAAAAGCCATTTTTCAGAGATACATTCTGAAATATTTACAATGAAATAAAATGTTTGGGATTTGCTTAGAAATAATTCCGCTTAGGTGGGTGGGTGGGGGCAGTTAGGAGTAGCTGGGGATATAAATAAGATTAACCATAAATCGATACTTGTTGAAGCTGGATGATGAGGCATGGGAGTTCATTATATTATTTTCTCTATTTTTATATACGTTTGAAAATTTCTGTAATAAAAAGTTTTTTTTTTTAAAAATCGATAATGCGTACGACTGATCTAAAATTAGCAAGGACAGGCAGACAGCTTTAGTGTATTTTTTCCAGTTGTCATTTAGTTGATTCCGATTTAACATATAAATTGGCGCCAAAGTTCTCTGACAGGAGGAGGGCCTGTGGTTCATTGTCTCTGAATTCCTTCCTTCCTTCCTCAGACTTCCCTAGCCTTCTCTCCCATCCCCTGCCACTCCGGGACCAGGGATTGAGGAATTGTCTGTTGCACTGAGTGGGCTTGGCTGCATTAACGAGCAGGAGATGCTGGGAAAAGCAGATTTAGTCATTTAAGCTAATCAAACGTTACAGAGCCTTGAGGCAATCTGTGCAGTGCCCTGGGTTGAGAAACAAACAATGGTTAAACATAAGCATTCTCTAGCTGTCACCAGTATTACTTTCTGTTCACTAAGTTTGTGCTAGTTCAAAAATAATATGGATACAGGGCTAGATTTTAGTTTCAATATGAATGTTGGTGAGTGGAAGGCTGAAGTAAAAATACATGTATTAGAAAAAATCTAAATTGCTTACAATTCTCCAAACTTGCCATTTCCCCTATTTAGCACTGCCATGCTTTTGCACCTATGGTCCCCTCTGCCTTGAAGACCCTTTCTGAGCTCCGAGCCTTGACAAAGTCCCACTTCTCCTTGAGAAGCCTTGCCTGACCTTCTCAGGCAGGTTTTACCGCCTGGGCCTTTATGCCTGTGCCCCTATCAGCCAGGACCAGGTGCCCTGCCTCCTAAGCTCCAGCAGGTTCCTTGCTATGGATCACACTGCCAACCCCGCATGGATTGAACACATTCTGAAAAGCCCCTTTGAATTACTGGGAGAGCTAAACAACCAACCAACCAACCAACCAACCAACCAACCAACAAAAACCGTTATATTACCGTCTTCAGGTAACTCCAACTAGCCACACAATGCTTAGGTAAAGTTCTTGGTGGATTTGCATTAGCAAGTAAATAATATGCCATTTTTTAATTGAAAAACAGCTACTTCCAGCATGTTGATCAACTTAAAAAGTTCCCTGAAATCGTGCTTCTGACATCAGTTTACACTCAGAAAAAAAAGTTCCTTTAGCAAAGTCAAACTTCAGCTCAGTGTGGAGAGCACAACTTTTCGGTACATGGCTTTCCACTCACCCCAAGGGACACCCCAAACAATAGGGCTCTTCTGTAAGGCAGAACACGTCAATTATATCACAAAAGCTCCCAGGGTAAAAATGCCAAGTACCACATGGTCAACAGCTGGAGCCACTTATGCACAATTGTTTCAACCCAACCGACCTTAAGAGGATGGACAGACAGCTAACTCATAATGGGAGAGTGTTTCCCATTTTAAAAGCACTTCCTGTCTCATTTTCATCATCAAAGTGAATTTACAGACAGCTTGGTTCACTGAGAAAATCTAAATGCAGATACTCAATAAATTAAAATTCCATGTTAGATTTCTTATATTCAAATACACACTGAAGACAGTGAAACAACAGCCATCGTTTCAGACTTAACGTTAGCCTAGTAACAATCTCCAGGGCAGAAAAGCAGCCTTCTCCAAAGCACATGTGGCTACAGAATGCTTGAGTTAGGCACAAATAAGAAACAAATGGGCTAGTTTGAGAAGTGCAAATGATTATACTGAAAAGACATTAAAACTTGCAAAAGGGAACTCCATATGGGTGGGAGGCAGTGGGAATTTAAGGTAAAATAATTTAGAGTAAAGAATGGAAGGAAAAAAAAAACATTTACTGAGTATCTGCTAAGTTTGAGCCCCTTTACTAAGACTGTCTACGTTTTTTCAAATTCAATACAACCATCTGTCTTTTCACATCTACGAAACTGACAAGGAAATGATAAAAACAGTTCATTTAACTTAATGTCAAACAGCCCGCACATGATGGAACCGAGACTGGAACCCATGCCTGCTAGAGACCATAACCCATGTTTTTTCTCTTATATCCGGCTGCCTAATTTAGAGAAATTGGGGGCAAAAGTCCTGGACGTTGCAAAGCTTCGTGGGATAGCTTCACGATTAGAGATGGGGCAGCTAGAAAAAGCTGGAAAACAAGCTTTCTCGAAAGACAAACGGGATCTAAGAAAAGAAGATTTTTATAAAGAAGTCTAGTAAATAGTCAAGTCCATAATGGAATCAAGGTGGAAGTTGATTGATTTCAGCCTAGAGCCAAAGGTGATCTTGGGGCCTGATCCACTTACATGGTACTTTACAATTTACAAATTATTTTTACTCAGTTATCTCATTAAACCAAATAAAGTGGGCATTAGTATCATCTTCATTCTTCCTGGAGAAAAATGAGTTTCAGTTTGTATAACTTGCTTAAGAGAATCATACACTACAAGTGTCAGAAGAAAACTCCAAGTCCAGGATGCAAATTTTTTCCCATTAACCCAGTGGAGCCAGAGAAATGACTCTGGTTTGAAAGACATAGAGGCAAAAGGATTAGCAAATAAAGAGGAGGGGCGACCTAGGGGGTAATGATTAGAGGTCAGTCAGAGCCTTCAGCTTAATGCAGTTAATGTCTAATGAGAGAATTTGAATCAGTTACCCATATCTTCTGTAAGAAATTTCTACCTGCTTTCCAACATTTAAAAATGGTTGGGGTCTTTAAATTTTAACTACTAGTGTGTTTAACTACTGGTGTCACTAGGAGGGTGCGGAGGTCCGGACTGCACCCCCTGACACTGTCAAAGGGGGTGACACCAAAATGACCCCCCACGGTCTGCAGCGGAGGGAGGCCAGTGCTGCCAAGGGGAAGGCCACCAAGGCAGTGGCATCAGTAGGGTTGGTGTCACACACCCCAGTGCGGTAATTTGTCAACCCCCATCACCCACTGGTCAGGGTGTGGGGCAGCCTTGCCTGGGACAATGGAAGAGGGGAGGAGCTGCGGGAGCCGTGGGGGGTGTTACTGCCCTGGGTGACACCAACCCTAGTGACACCACTGGTGTGTTTATCAAAGAATAGGCAGTAGTGTCCTTGAGCACACCACACCAGGAAAAGAAGAGCAGGGAAAAGAAGAGAAGGGCCTGTTCCAGCCCTCCATCTCTGGAAGAAGCGTGCCCCTCCTTAACAACTTGGAGGCATCCAAGTATTACAACAACTCCTTAATTTGAATATTATAAATTAAAGGGGAAAATAAAGCATTCAGCTGCCTTTCCAGAAGGAACTATATTTCAGTATAACCCAAAAGCCCCAGTTAATGAAGAAAAGCTCTTCTTTATAGAAGTATGCCAGCTAATAAATGTAGAAACATTGAAAGAAACAAGTTAACAGTAAAACAAACTACCATTTTGCAATCCTTAATTTAATAATTGATTCAGGCAAAGATCTTCAATGGATGCTAAAACCATTAGGTGAAATGTTGATGGGCAAGAGGATATCTGGATAAGACCAAAGTATTATCCCACAGCTTACTTTCTGCTCACAGGAGAGGGACATAACTTATCACTGATATTATTTGCTGTCATCTCCTTAATACTAGTTATTAACTTTGGCATTGCTAGCAGAGCAATAAGCAGACAGCACTTGCTCCTGCAAAGAAATAAGAAATCATTAAATGTGACGTTTCTGTGGAAAAACTGGAACACTCACCCATTGCTGGTGGGATTACAAAATGGTACCGCCACTGTGGAAAGCAGTTTGGCAATTCCTCAAAAAAGTTAAACCGAACTAACGTATGACCCAAGGAGCGCTGGTGGTGCGCCGGATAAGTGCTCGACTGTTAACCTAAAGGTTGGCAGTTCAAACCCACTCAGAGGCTCCTTGGGGAATAAGACTGGTCATCTGCTCCCGTAAAGATTACAGCCTAGAAAACCCTATGGGGCAGTTCTACTTTGTCACATGGGGTCAGTATGAGTCAAAATCACCTTGATGGCACACAACAACAACATATGATCCAGCAATCCCAGATGTGAAAGCAGGAACGCAAGCAGAAGCCTATACAGCAATGTTCACTGCAGCATTTTTCACAATCGCCAAAGGTGAAAACAACGTAAATGTCCATCAACAGATGAGTGGATAAACAAAATGTGGTACATACATACAATGGAATATTCCGCAGCCATAAAGAGAAATGAAGTCCTGATACATGCCACAACATGGAGGAACCCTGAAAACACTATGCTGAGTAAAATGAGTCAATCACAAATGGACAAATACTGTATGATCCCACTTACGTGAAACAGGCAAATATAAAGAGACTTAAGTTTGGAGCCTGGTGGAGAAGTGGTTAAGTGTTTGGCTGCTAACCAAAAACTCCGCGATTCAAATCCACCAGCTGCTCCTCGGAAACCCTGTGGGCAGTTCTACTCTGACCTATAGGTTCTTTATGAGTTGAAATTGACTCAATGGCAACGGGTTTGGTTTTTTGGTAAAGTTTATTAGTAGTTACCAGGGGTGGGAGGAATGGGGAAGGTGGAGCCATTGCTTAGGAGCACTAAGTTTCTGTTAAGGGTGGTGGAATAATTTGGAAAAGGATGGTGGTGATAGTTACACAACATGATGAATTGAATCAATGTCACTGAATTGTACACGCAAAAATTGTTAAACTGGCAAATGTTTTATTAGATATATTTTTTATTTAAAAAAGTGATGGTCTCTAAGGAGGAAACTATAGTACTAGAGGCTAGGGTGGGAAAGAAACTTCACTTTTCACTTTTTTGCAAGTTTTAGAGTTTTTGTTTTTTTTTAACAATTGTATTACTATTCCCAAAATCCATTTAAAAATAAAATTGTACATGTTTTCTGAAGAAAAAAAAAGTTTAACCTGGATCTTTTTAAGGCTTTTGATACAATTACTAGTGTTCAGTAAATACAGGGATGGAATAACAAGTTAAACAGCACTGCAAGGAGATCATCAGTGAAACGCAGAAAGCTGGGCATTCTACAGCACAACTGGCAGTGATGCCTAAGGAAGCTGATGCCATGAATAAAAAGGAGGAGGACACTGTTCAAGATTAAAAGAGGCTTAAGAGACACAGCCAACTGTAATGTTTGGTCCTTTTCTGGATCCCAATCTCAATAAATCTTACAAAAGAGAACTTTGGGAGTATTAGAGAAATTTGATATGAATTGAGCATAAGTTGATAATAAACAAACAAACAAAAAAACCCAAACCCGTTGCTGTTGAGTCGATTTTGACTCATAGCGACCCTATAGGACAGAGTAGAACTGCCCCATAGGGTTTCTAAGGAGCATCTGGTGGTTTCGAACTGCCGACCTTTTGGTTAGCAGCTGTAACTCTTAACTACTACGCCACCAGGGTTTCCGTTGAAAAAAGGGAATTATTAATTTTGTTATGTGTAGTAATAGCATAGTGGTAATACAGAAAAATGCTCTTATTTTTTAAGAGTGCATACTAAAATATTTAGCTATAAAATGTCATAAGGACTGTAATTTACTTTAGATATTCAACAAAGAGAAATTAATAAAACAACATGGAAAATGCTAATAACTGTTACACGTAGGTAGTGAGTCTATGGGTGTTCATTATACTTGAAAATAGTACAGAGAAAATCCCCCTTTTGGGTGTGTCTGAACACATTTATGATAAAAAAAATTAAAGAAAAGAAAAACCTTTATTTGATGGCAAAGCAGTAAAGAAATGTGCTCCTTGGGGTCTGCAAATCAAAATTGTCACAAGCAAGGGCTGGAACCATGTCTGATGTCATTCACCCCAACACACCTAGCACAGAAGTCTGCACAAAACAGGGGCTGAGATACTGCTGAATGAGTGAATGAAGGGAAGAAAGTGATAACGAACGAGTGTTAAGAGCATGGAACGTGGAGTCAGAAGATCTGACTTCAAGCCCTGGCTCTGATATTTAAGCTATGTAAATCTGCACAAGTCCCTTGGCTCTGTGCCTCAGCTTCCTTCTCTGCAATATAGAGCTTATTGCCACCTGCTGACCTACAGCACAGGGCTATTGGTATCACTTACCTGACATACCTCACAGGGCTGTTGTGTGTCTCAAATGAAATAACATGGAAGCAAGCCTGCCTGTTTCCACCTCCCAAATACTTCTGGAACCCACAGCCCTCATCCACGCCACCATCACCACCTCTTACCTGGACTGTGGCAATAGGTCTTTAGCCCTGGAATTTGCCCTCTTCCCTCCTCCCCATCCTCCCAAAGTCCTCTACGCAGGAGACAGCATAATTTTTCTTTTTTAAATTTCTGTCCCTGGTTGGCACAGTCTGTGCTCAACTACTCACCTAAAGGTTAAAGGTTCGAACCTACCCAGTGGTGCCACAGAAGAAAGTCCTGGTGATCTGCTTCTGTAAAGATCACAACCAAGAAAACCCTATGGAGCAGTTCTACTCTATAACACACGGGGTCGCCATGAGTCGGAACTGACTGGATGGCAACTGGTTTTGATTTCTTTCTATTTTACCTTTTTTTGTGGTAAAATATATATATAACAAAACAACTGCCATTTCAACCATTTCTACATGTACAACTCACTGATATTAATTATGTTCATCATGTTGTGTAACCATCACTACTGTCTGTTTCTCAATTTTTCCATCACCCTTAACAGAAACTCGGTGCCCCTTAAGCAACAACTCCTCTTCCCCCACTCCCTCCCGCACTGAGGCAATGCAATTCAAAAAAAAATTTTTAATAGTGAAACTATGTATTAGAGAAATTTTCAAACACACACAAAAGAATAGCACAATGAATCCCCCAGCTTCAACAACTATCAACATGCTGCAGTTCTTGTTTCATCTATTCCTCCCACACTTGTATCTTTCTTTTTCTTTTATGAAATATCTTAAACAACAAAACTCCAGACATATTATTTTACCTGTCAGTGTTTCCTTATGCTTCTTTTCTAGAAAAGCACATTGTCCAAAAAAAAAAAAAGGTCTTTCTACAGTGAGTTTGTTTTAATCAGGATCCCACAAAGTCCTCACCTTGCATTTGGTTAACAAATTCCTGAAGTCTCTTTCATCTGTAACAGTTCTCTTTCCTCCTTTTTCTTCTATTGGAGAAAACGGTAATCTTTAACAGTCAAATCTCGTCACTCACCTATTTAGAAATCTCTTATGGCTTCCAACTGATTCACAGAATAAAGTGACAATTCCTAGCAGTCTTTCCTTCATTCAACAAATCATTACAAAGCGCCCGCCATGTGCCACAGGCAGTACTCTTAGAGCTGGGGAGATGGTGCACGTGGCAGAAACACCCTGCCCTCCCAGAGCTCAGACACTAACGGGGGAGAGAGACAATAAGCAAGTAAACAAATAAAGGAACAAGCTAGTCTTAGGTGGTTTTACATGCGTCGCAAATGGGGGTGGAACGATGAGACTGGGTCAACAGGGAAGGTGGCAGCCTTGGGAAGCTCTGCAGAGGGAAGAGACACAAAGACCTGGGATGGGATGAGCTGACTGTAGCCAAGGAACAGAAAGAAGGCCTGTGTGGCTGGAGGCCAGTGCCTGCAAGGGACAGGGTAAGAGAGGAGAGTGGAGAAACAAGCTAGGGCTGACTCACGTGAGGCTTTGAGGGTGTGTGGTGAGGCGCAATGGAAAAACCCTTGAAGGGCTTTAAGCTGGAGAGTGACAAGGTCTGATTTACAAGGCACTGCGGGACCTGACTGTGCTTAGCTCTCCAAGCTCATCGTGGGCCACTGTTCCTTGCTCACACTGGCGTTCTTTCTGTTCCTATGACATGCTAAACTCCTTCTTGCTACACTCTACAGGGTTCCACACTCTCCTCCCATTTCACGTGGCTAACCTCTGCTCATCCTTTACTTCCAGCTTCTGGCTAACTTCCTCTGAGAGGCCTCTCCTGGCCCCTGCACCACAGTATATCCCCACCCTAAATTTCTCCTTCATAGCATTCATTCCTATGACAACTGGTCAACTCTCTGTATAATTATTGGTTTACTGCCTGCCTTCCTTACTGGACTGTAAACTCCATGAGGGCAGAAACAATGGTCTTGTTTTCAGTCTGCATCTCCAAAATCTAGAACAGTGTCTGGCACTTTAGAAAGCAAATAAATATTTGTTGAATGAGTAAATGATGTTATCTTAACATTGTATTGCATTTAACGAAAGATAATACCCAGTGTTCTGAAAAATAAATGTACTTAGCATCTGGTCACTAAATCAAAGAATATTAAAAATAGAAAATAAAATGGACATTAGACACAATCTCATTGAACCTCTTCATTTTATAAATAAAGGAGATTTAGAGTAACAGGAAGCTGGAAATGAAATAATTTGATTTCAATTATAAGTTGGTCAACATGCTCAGCCAATTAAATCTTAGCCCCCATTGGAAATTAATAATCTGTCATTCAATATTTTGGGATTTGATCAGGGCCACTTCTAGACCATGGGGTGCAAACCAGAAACTGATGTTCCTTCCTCTGAGTGGCCCCAGTCCTACACCAAAGCTCAGGGCTTGGTGAGTGGCATGTGGGCTTATTTCAGCCCCTACTTGTCCCCTTGGCCAGAGTCCCTGGGCTGTCCACAACCTGCACAACCACAAGTAGTGGCCCTGGACTTGATCCACAATTCTGTAAACCTCCTGTGCGCAAGTAGGTGTGATAGCTTGATGAGTGATGTAAAGAGAGGAATAAGACACAATTTCTGCTCTAAATGAAGAAGAAAGCCATCAATTATCGAGCACGTATCACACGATTCACTACTCAAATACAGTAATTCAATGAATGCGCACAACTCCATGAGAAAGGCAATGAGGTCTCTATCTTAAAGATGCACAAACCAAAGCTTAAGATAACTTACTCAAGATCGCACACCAGTAAGTGGCAGCACAGGAATTCAAAACCACATCTGTTGGGCTCCAGAGACCACGCTGTTTTCCACACTACTTACTGATAATCTAGTTGAACAGATAAATTTAAGATACTTGAGATTTTGTTAATACATTATGTTCCAAATAAAACAGCGTTGGAGTTAAGAGTTTTGAGGACTGAGAGATCAGTGTAGTCTGGTGGCACCAGTCAATTAGGACTTCACGCAGAAGAAGGACTGGCGTTGGCCCTGGGAGAATGGGTAGATTTTGAGAGGTAAGAGAGTAAATTGGTACAGCAAAAAAAATCATCCAAGCCCAAAGTAAGACCTATTTTAGTTTTCTGGGAGGTATTGTAGCAAAGCTAAAAATAAGGGTGAGCCCCTGAATGCCAGGCCAAAGAGTCTGTCTTCCTCTGATGTTAGGATCAGGTGAGGGCTCTAAAGATTTCTAAACACAGCAAAAGTATGTTGGAAATAGCAAGATACAGATGCAAGGTCCGTTATGAAGGAGCAATGGACAGGAACTGGTGATTTGCTAAAATCTCCACCATGTTGCTCAGTCCAAAGGTCAGCTCTCAGTCCTTATCTTTCTTGGTCCATGAGCAGCATTTAACATGGTGGCTCACTCCCTCCTCTTTGATACACTCTCTTCATTTGGCTTCCAGAACTCCACCTTCTCTTGGCTTTCTTCTTACCTCGTTGGCCACTCCCTCCCCATCTCCTTTGCTGTCGCCTCCTCTTTTCCCTGATTTGTTGGTGGGTCCCCACGTTAGGCTTCTCTATCTACACTTACTCCCTTAGTGGAGTTCATTTAGTTCTCTTGTTTTAAATACGTCTATATGCCAACGGTTCCCAAATTTGTATCTGAAGCCCATTTCTTCCAAACTCCAGACTCATATATCCAACTACCTACTACATTTCACACCTCTGACCTTTACCCCCACAGAAACCTGCTCCACCCACAACTTTCCCCATCTAAACTGATGGCAACTCTGTTCTTTTAGATGTTCAGGTCAAAAACACTGAAGGAAACGTCTCTTTCTCCCACACCCCACATTCAATCTACAAGAAATCTTGTTGGCTGTACTTTCAAAGTCGATCCAGATTCTGACCACTTCTCTTCATCTCTTCTACCACTCTGACTTCAGAGACCATCACCTCCTGCTTAGATTGCTTTTTCCTCCCCAGTTGCCATCGAGTTGACTGACTTATGGTGACTCCATGTGTGTCAGAGTAGAACTGTGTCCACAGGATTGCATAATAGCCTGTTAACGGTTCTCCCTTTTGTCCTTGCCCCCTTACCATCCATTCACAAAGCAACAGCCAGAATGATCCTTTTAAAACGTAAGTCAGATCATGTTACTCCCCTGCCCAAAGCCCTGCAAAGACTCCTCATCTCACTCAGAGTAAAAACCAAAGTCCTCTGAAGGGCCACAGGCCCCTGGTGACATAGGTCCCCAGATGCCTCTCTGACCTCCTTTCTTCCCTTGCTCACATGGCCTGGAGCAACCAGGCACCATCTCTACCTTGAAGAAAATGTTCCTTCCACCTGGAATCCTCTTTCCCCAGATAACCTGCTTCACTAAACTCTCTACTTCCTTCACGCCTTTGCTCAACTCTCACTTTCCTGTTCTAGCTTTTCAAAATCCCTTAATCAACATCTCAGAATCAACTCAGCGGTGACTAACAACAACAATATAGTCTGTAATTTATTTACTATGTGTCATGGATTGAATTGTGTCCCCCCAAAATACCTGTCAACGTGGCTGGGTCAAGATTCCCAGTATTCTATAATTGTGTACCATTTTGTAATCTGATGTGATTTCCTTATGTGCTGTAAATTCAATTACTATAATCTAATAAGATGGCAGTTATACTGATGAGGTATACAAGATTGGATAGTGTGTTAAGCCAATCTCCTCTGAGATATAAAAGAGAGAAGTGAGCAGAGACACATGGGCGCCTCACACCACCCAGAAAGCAGTGCCAGGAGCAGAGCGGGTCCTTTGGACCTGAGGTTCCTGCACTGAGACGCTCCCAGACCAAGGTAAGATTGATGACATTGAACCTTCCTCCAGAGCCAAGAGAGAAAGCATTCCCCTGGAGGTGATGCCCTGAATTTGGACTTTTAGCCTACTGGACTGTGAGAGAATAAACTTCTCTTTGTTAAAGCCATCCACTTGTGGTATTTCTGTTATAGCAGCACTAGATGACTAAGACACTATGTACACTGTTTATTTTCTTGCTCCCACCCCATTCCCACTAGAATGTAAGCTCCTTGAGGGCAGGAGTCTCTGTTTTGTACACCTGTATCTCAGGTGCTGAATATAGTGCCTGCACATAATAGGCTCTTGATAAGCCTTTGTAGAATAAATGAATGAAAGGAAAGGGCAAAGCAGCCTCAAGCCAGTGTGAGAATGTTCATAAGGCACCATTAACAAGGAAAAGTAAGTGGCAGTGAAAGCAGGCAAGGGAAGGGGGAAGGGAGGTAATTCTCGGTTTGCCACATGGAACCTGAAGTAACCGACGGGATTCAGGTGGGAACATCTGGTAGGGCTTTGACATCTAGTAGTGAGCAGGAGAGAGTTCAGCTGAGACACTGCCACAGCAGGTAAAGCCATAAATGTTGCTGAGATCTCCAAAGAAAGGGAAAATTAAATGAAGGAAATACTCTATGATTCTAGGGGTTTCATAGTCTACTTGTGGACAGGCAGAATACAGAATGAAAGAAGCGAAGGAAACATTTACAATGAACACAGTACAATATAGATTTAGCTCACTTCCACAGAGGGGACAAGGAATGAGCCAGGTTGAGTGGACCTGGTGACTTAGAGAGATTCTGAGCTCCACTTATTCTGGGACTGGCTCCTCTATCAGAGTGCATTGCACAGGGCATTGCAATCACCCGTTTACCTGTGAAACCCTCACGACATCGAGAGTTCCTTGAGGACAGGAACCTGGTCATATTTAATGCCGTGTTTCACAGTTTGTAGCTCTAGCACCTAGCTCAGCCCCCCACACATAAGAATCTCATGGCAGAATGAAGGAGGAAGGGGAAAAACAGGAAGAGGGAAGAGAGTTGGTAGGAGATCTTGACGGATGAGTTCAAGTTAACCTAATTAAGACAATTTCCTGTATGGAAAGTGGAAGCTGTGTGTGTGTGTGTGTGACAGAGAGAGACAAACAGATAGACACTAGGGAGACTAAACAATCTTTAGCAAAGTCTTTAGCAAAAAGACTAAACAATCTTTTTGCTACGGAGGATGTCCTTTTAATATTTTTTCATGGCACGAAGGAGTTTATCACGAAAACAAACTGAACTTATTAAATAATAATTAGTCCATTTCTCTATTTCTATGAATCAAAGGCATAAATAACTTAATATGCAATAAAATCATGTTCCAGAAGTTCTATGGTCTACACAGCCAGTTCTGGTCAGCATGAGATAACCAGCATCAGTAAACTCAGTTGCTCAAATGCCAATGGAAGAAAACGTTTTTATTGTTCTGTATAAGCTCATTGCATTGTGAAGAACTCTTGCACAGGGAGCTCAGTTCACTGCTCAAGGCAGCAGGGCTCATGTGAAACATTCAATGGCTCAGTGATCTGGCTCATTAGATTTACAGATGGGACCTTCCCCTGCCTCGTGACCCAGGCTGGCGTCCAAAGAACAGCTGGTTTCATCTGTGACTGTGGTGACTTACCATCTAACTCCAAGAATAAGAGGTTATTTCAAGGACAGAATCAGACCTTATCATGTAGGGAGTCTCCCATGGTCCACAGGAGAAGTCTGGCAACCAAAATTGTCCCTCACCCTTCATGGAACACTTTCCCACAATACCCTTCTGCCTCTGAGCATTTCTTAAATTAAGGCCAAGGCATGTGATGTCTGGATACCAATACAACAGCAGCTCTTAAACATTTTGGTCCTAGGACTTATTTACACTCTTAAAAATTATTGAGGTTCTCCCCAAAGCTTGTGTTTATATAGGTTATATTCATCAATATAGTTATCATATTAGAAATTAAAACTGAGAAAAATTACATATTTATAATATTTAAATAATAACGAATCCATTACATTTTAATATAAATAATATTAATTTTTAGGAAAATAATTATATTTTCCAAACCAAAAATAATTAGGGGAGAAATGCCATTGTTTTATATTTTTGAGAATCGCTTTTAAT
This sequence comes from Trichechus manatus latirostris, assembly GCF_000243295.1. Taxonomy (NCBI): domain Eukaryota; kingdom Metazoa; phylum Chordata; class Mammalia; order Sirenia; family Trichechidae; genus Trichechus; species Trichechus manatus. The sequence continues at coordinate 2,667,077 of NW_004443957.1, read as the reverse complement.
AGAGTAATAGACGACAGCTAGATTCTCACATCGGCTTCTACATTCAATCGGTTGTGACAAATACCACATGTCATGTACTCTCTGGTAAACTCCACTGTACACTCGTGACAGTATGGAAGTATAAAAAGCAAATAACATCTTAGTATTATTTGAAAATAGTTTTGACCTTGTGAATTCTCTTAAGAAGTCTCCAGGACACCTGGGGTCCCTGGACTACACTTTGAGAACTTCTGGTTAGATCATCACCAATGGTATCCTTTTCAAGGGCTCCAAACTTGGCTCTCAGCTTTTTTTTTACTATCCTATTTCCCCTTGTGAACCAATGTCTCGAGATTTCCCCTGTCCTCCTCAGCCTGACTGCTCACTTGTGGGTCTACTGGCTACAGAGCAATTCTACTTTCTGGTCCCCTTGTTGCTGCCAAAGCTAGAAAGTCAAACCTGAGCTAACACCTTTTCTCTCAAGTCAGTCCCCAGCTACCTCATCACTCTTTCATGCCTCAGGAATAAGAATCCCTGACATGTCCCATCATGTGACCTGTCAGAAATCCTACTGATGCATTCTTAGTTCCCCTCTTCTCTCCTTGACCCCTTTTCTGCAGGCCTTTATCCCCATGTGTCTGGGTGAGCCGACAGCCTGATGGGACCAGTCTTCCTGCTTCCAAGCTCTCTCTTGGCCACTTGTCCATTCCATCTTGCAAACCACTGCCAGACTCACTAAAGACTGTCATGCCTTGTGACCAGCTATGGATAGCTTATCCTGCCAACCACCAAACTTCTAGCCATTCTTCGTGACCCTCCACATAGTATATTGCATCATTTGGAGCCAATTTTTCACCTCTGCTTGTATCCATACTCTTTGCCACTGTGGGTAGGGTGATCTGCCTTGTCCCTTGATTCTGGGCTCAACCACATGACTTGCTTTAGTTCATGAAACTTTAGCAGACGTGACTCAAGCAGAGCTTGCAAAAGCACTTATGTATTTCCACTTGCTCTTGTGCGCCTCTGACATCCCCATGAGAAGAATATGGCTAAGCTGGCCCTCTGAATGGTTGGTCCAATAGAGTTTTCAGCAACGACAGAAACATTCTATAGCTGCATTGTCCAGTACAGTAGTCACCAGCCAATGAGGCTACTGAGCACTTGTAATGTGGCTACTACAAACGAAAGGCTAAACTTTTATTTTATTTAATTTTAATTACTTTAAATTTAAATTGCTACTTATCGTTGGAGCCCTGGTGGCACAGTGGTTAAGAGCTTGGCTGCTAACCAAAAGGTCAGTGGTTCAAATCCACCAGCCACTCCTTGGAAACCCTATGGGGCAGTTCTGCTCTGTCCTATAGGGTCACTATGAGTTGGAATCGACTTGACAGCAACAGGTTTTTTTTGGACATATGGTTACTGGCTACCATATTACACAAAACAGCTCTGGAGGATGAGAGACATGTAGAACAGAACCAAGTCATTTTATTTGTCCCATCTAAGACCAACCTAGATCAGCCCACTACCACCTGATTCCAGACACATGAGCAATAAATAGTTATTGTTATATGCCACTGAGGTTTCGTGGTTGTTCTTTATGCAGCAAAAGCTAACTGGTACGTTCTATCTTCTGACCCCACCTGCCTATCCAGACAGACACCCCGTTCCAACAGAAACATTCTGTTCCGGTCGCATCATAACCCTCATGCTCCCAGCACATGCCCAACTTGTTCACCTCCTCAGGCATTTGCCACTGCAGCACCTCCCACCTGGAATGGGCTCTCCATTTCCCCTCCATCTACTGAAACTGGACCTGTCTTTCAAGTCTTAAATATAACCTCCTCTGTGGAGTCTTCCCTCACTATTCTAACCTACAACAAGCTTTTGTGTCCATTACCATATGTTTTAGGTGTGATGCTTGAAGGCACTATAAGTCAGACACAAACCTGGGAATCCTACCTTTGGCATTTAATTAGTAGTATGGTCTTAAGAAGGAGGCTCTGGGTGGCACAAACGGTTAAGCATTGGACTACTAGCCTAAAGGTTGGCAGTTCGAACCCAGCCGGAAGACAGGGCTGGTGATCTGCTTCCGAAAGATCACAGCCTTGAAAACCCTATGGAGCAGTTCTACTCTGCACACATGGGGTTGCCATGAGCCAGAAATGACTCCATGCCAACTAATCACAACAACATAGCTGTAAGACAGGAGAAGAACTGATATATTTGAATTGTGGTGTTGGCAAAGAATATTGAATATACCATGGACTGCCAGAAAAATGAATAAATCAATCTAGTAGAAATACAACCAGATTGCTCCTTAGAAGTGAGAATGGCAAGACTTCACCTCATTTACTTTGGACACATCATCAGGAAGGGCCAGTTGCTAGAAAAGGACATCATGTTTGGTAGAGGATCAGCAAAAATGAGGGAAACCTTCAATGAGATGGATTGACACAATAGCCACAATAATAGACTCAAGCATACCAATGATCAAGAAGATGGCACAGGACCAGGCAATGTTTTGTTCTGTTATACATAAAATCTCCATGAGTCAGAGCCAGCTCACCAGCAAGTAACAACATGGCCTTGGACATATTACTAATTTTTTTTTCTTCATTGAGAAAAAGGGAGGTTTATCTGAGGATCAGATAATGTAAAACTAGCAAATCCCAGTTTTCAACAAGGGTACTACCATGTTTACGCAAATAACGTGCACCTTCTACATTTGTTTGCCAACCTCGCCCTCTCCCTGTGAGGTATTTTCATAAGTGCTGCTATGCAAATTTTTTACATGTTGCTGTAAAAAAAATTAGCACAGCATGCTTACAAAAATACCTGGCAGGGGGAGGGCACAGTTAGTTGGCAAACAAACGGAGAAGGCATGTGTTATTTGCGTAAAAATATGGTAAGTCCATTCAATGGGGAAGGAACAGTGTCTTCAACAAATGATGCTGGCAAAATTGGATTTCCACATGCAGAAAAATGAAGCAAGGTCCATACCTCAAACCATACACAAAAACTAATTCAAAATGGATCAAGAATTTAAATAATAAATCTAAAACCATAAAGTTCTTGGAAGAAAATAGAGGGGCGAAACTATGGAAACTAATTTTTTTTAAATGCTAGATTATCAAACCCAGCAATGAATGCCCAAGCAGCAGAAGACAAAATAGGTAACTGGGACCTCATAAAAATTAAGTACTTATGTTCATCAAAAGACTTTATCAAAAGAGTAAAAAGACAACCTACAGACTGGGAAAAAAACTTCAGGAACGATGTAGCTGATAAGGGTGTAATATCTAAAATATATATAAAATTTCTACAACTTAACATCAAAAAGACAAATAACCCAGTCAAAAAATGGGCAAACAACATGAACAGACACTTCACTAAGAGGATATTTAAGCAGCCAACAAACACATGAAAGATGTTCATCATCACTGGTCATTAAAACCCCAAACCAAACCATGCTTGTTGCCATTGAGTCAATTCTGACTCTTAGCGACCCTACAGGACAGAGTAGAACTGCCCCATAGAGTTTTCAAGGAGTAGAAGGTAGATTCGAACTGCCCATCTTTTGGTTAGCAGCCATAGCTCTTAACCACTGCGTTACCAGGGCTCCATTAGAGAGATGCAAATCAAAAGCACAAGGAGATGCTACCTCATTCCCTACGAGAATGGCAATGACCAAAAAAACCCAGAAAATAACAAATGTTAGCAAGGATGTGGGGAGATCAAAACCCTTATCCATTGCTGAATGGGAATGTAAAATGGGTACAACCACTGTGGAAGACAGTACAGTGATTCCTCACAAACCTAAAAAAAAACTACCATAGGACCCAGCAATTTCACACCTAGGTACATACTCTAAAAACCAAAAAAACCAAACTCATTGCCGTCTAGTCGATTCCGACTCATGGCGACCCTATAGGACAAAGTAAAACTGCCCCACAGGACTTCCAGGGACCGGCTGGTGGATTTGAACTGCTGATCCCTTTTGGTTAGCAGCCTGAACTCTTAACCACTGTGCCACCAGGGCCCTGGTATATGCCGTAGGGACCTAAAAGTAACTCATGCACACCTATGTTCATTGCAACACTATTCGCAATAGCCAAAAGGTGGAAATAACCTACATGCTCATCAACAGATGAATGGACAAAGAAAATGTGGTGCATACATACAATGGAATACTACTCAGTCATAAAGAGAAGTGAAGTCCTGATACGTGTTACAACATGGATGAACCTCAAAGACATTATGCTGAGTCAAGTAAGTCAGTCACAAAAGGGCAAATGCTGGATGACCTCACTTATATGAAAAGACAAGAATAAGTAAATATACAGAGACCAAATGGCTATTAGTGGTTGCCTGGGGCAGGAGGGGGGCGGAAGAGAGGGGATTATTCTCTGGGAAGTAGTAGCTTTATGGGAAAATTCACATCGATTGAGGGTGATGGTTACACAATTTGATAAGTGTAACTGATATCACTAAGGGCACCAGAATAAGGGCAAAATAAGGGCAAAATGGCAAATATTGTGTTATATGTAACCTTATAACAACAACAGCAACCTAAAAAAAAAAAAAAAGAAGGGGCTAACGTCGCTGATACTACTTAAGTACATCCAAACACTTCATAGGATTAGTTCTGTTGTGTGGAATGTACAGGGTCATGGCTTTGTGGGACTGTCCAGTCAATTGGCCTAATAGTGTTTTTTGAGTTACTGTTCCATTTCCTAGTTTGTCGTGCAGTGCCTAAGGTCTTAAATGCTTGTGAGTGGGCATCCAAGATACAATAATTGGTCCCTATTTGCCTGGAGCAACAGAGGAAGAAGGAAATCCAAGAATCAGAGAAGGACCTGGACTGCAGGTCTAACTGCCTCCACAAACTACTGCCTCCTTATCCATGAGACCAGAAGAACTGGGTGGTGCCTGGCTACTATTACTGAACATTTTGATCAAGGGATCAATGGATGGATCCTGAACAAACGGGGGAAAATGTGGAACAGAATTTCAAATTCTTTCAAAATCCAGATTTACTGGACCTGTTGAGACTGGAGGAATCTCCAAATCTATCGCTCAGAGATTTTCAAACCATGAACCAAAATTATCCCCCAAAGTCAGCTTTAAACTAAACAACTGTTTAGCTAAATTAGTAAAGAATGTTTGCCATGAGCATTTTGCTCTGTTAAAGAATTATCTATATGAGATCAAATTGTCAACAGTAACTTTAAAGCCTAGATGAGAAGTTTAGGGGGTAGTGAGTCTAAATCAATGATGAAACAATATGGGTAGAGATCACAAGAACGGTCACACAACATGTGGAATGTCACCAATGTTACTGAACTGCACATGCAGAAATTGATGAATGAGTGTATGTTTTGTTGTGTCTATTTTCACAAAAATAAAAAAGTAAAAAAAAAAAAAAATAGTACATCCCTGGCACATATAAGTATACCCAGTCAATAACTGCTTTCTTTCTTGATGGATGTTCCTTTTATTTCCTGGTCTACTGCCCAGAACAGTGCATAGCTCCCTGTCAACTCACCTTCTCACTCAGTCATGTGAAGGTCTCCATCAGCTCAGAAGAGCACCTACCCAGTTACAGATTATGCTGGATGCTAACATGTGTCACCCAGATCCCTTTTCAGCTCCTAGGGATGCGGGCTTCAGTTGTCACCCCTCCTTGAAAAAGTTTGCCCCATCCAGGGGTACCCCTCCTTCCAGGGGAGCCCTTACCCAATGACTAATCAATGAAAGGTTACAGGGCCAGGCTTCTCACTCCAACTTGAGACAGCTCTGAAAGGCCATTCCAGTTTCAGACCTGCCCGTGGCGTTGGCTGAGACCTTCCTCGAGACTGCACTGCAGCTCAGCTTCTCCCTCTGCTCAGTCTTGCTTCATTCCCCTCCTTTCCACAGGTGTGTCCCTGAAGAGTTCCTCCTAACTAAACGATTGGTTCCCTAATCTCCATCTCAGAGTCTGCTTTCTGGGGAACTCAACCTGCAGCACACATATAAGATCCAAAAAGAGCTCTGGGATTCTTTCTCATTAAAATGCAGATTAAACCCAAATAGATGCGGAAGCAATGGTTTGATAAGAATCTCTCTTATTTTTTTTTTAAATTACGAATGGATGTTCCAGGTCTTTAGAAGGTAATGGGGTTAGTCTGATATTACAATTTAACACAGAGGTTCATAACCTGGGGTCCAATGACCCCCATAAGGGTTCCTGGATAGAATTCAGTGGGTCTGTAAACTTAGATGGGAAAAAAGAAATTACATTTTTATTTTCACTAAACCCTAATTCATATTTGGAGGAGCCCTGGCAGCGCAGTGGTCAAGCACTCAGCTGCTAACCGAAAGGTTCTAACCCACCAGCCACTCTGCGGGAGAAAGACGTGGCAGTTAGCTTCCATAAAGATTTTACAACCTTGGAAACCCTACCGAGCACTTCTACTCTGTCCTATCGGGTCACTACGAGTCAGAATTGATTCAACAGCAACCAATTTGTTGTTTTGGCTTAGGTGGCGCAAACGGTTTAGCATTCGACTAGTGACCAACCCACTCAGAGGCACCTGGGAAGAAATACCTGGCACTCTGCTTCCAAAAGGTCAAAGCCTCCAAAGCCCTGTGGAGCAGTTCTACTTTGCAACACATGGGGCCGCTATGTATCAAACTGACTTGGGGCAACTGCTTTGTCCTTTTTGGTTTTTTTTGTAACTGATATTTAGCATTTCCTTCCATTGTGAATGTAGACAACAAATCACAGTAGCAGCAGCACTTAGTGACTCTGTCCCTAATAGAAGTCACACATACATCCATGTTACATTATATTTGCTGCAGGTATCTTCAAATATTGTTTACAATCTTTATTACCTTGGAAATTTCAGTAATTATTAGACCCACTGTTAAATCTCCTGCTACATCTTGTTATTTAATGCAGCTAAAAATAAGCACATCTATTACTGCACAAAATTTTGAGTTTTTAAAAATACTTTAATGTGCATTTCAATGTAGTCGGTTTCCTTGGTAATCCCATGGATTTTATTTTATAAATTTAAAAACGTTCTTAGAAGAGGGTCTATAGGCTCCACCAGACTGCCTTACCGGGTCAGGGTAGTCAACCAACAAGGGCTATGCTCTCTGTGGACTGTGACGTTAGGACTCATCCTTTTTATGCAAAGCCGACAAGCTCCACGTGGGTGTCGCCCAGCGCGTAGTTTGCCCGGGCCAGACGGCGCGCACAGCCATTTCACCGGCAGGACAGGCTCCGGTCGCGTGTTTTGTTCTCCTTGCTTCTGGAATGCGCACAGCTTTTTATGAACTCCACATGGTGCGCGGCTAGGGAAGGCGGCAGCAGGAAGGGACCTTACCAAGTTGACAGCGTCCCACAGGCCCTGCCAGTTCTGAGGAGGCGCGGGAGAACTAAAGGTTACCTGGCCCCATTTCTCATTGGGGCCCCCCATGGTGACAATGCTTGGCCACAGGAAATTGGATCACCAGGGTGCCCTGCGTTCCAAGCCCTGAACTCTGGACTCTGAAACGCGCTCAACTGGAGAGCAGAATCATTGCCAAGACATATCTGGAGTTCTCTCGGGACTGTCGGCTACGTTCCGGGGCTGAGAGCTCGGCTTGGCCTCGGCACCCACGGGAGTCCCCATGCCCGCGCGCTGCTGCGCCCCAGCTCTGGCCATTCCCCGGGGAGGCTCCGCGCCCGCACCTGGCCACACCCGGGCCGGCCAGGTCCCGCCCGAAAGGCACCGGACAATGGCGAGCCACGAACCGACTTCCCGGCGGCGATTCTGCCCACAGCCGCCGGGGAGGAAACACCTCCCCAGGTCCCGAAGTCCTGGGGGTAGGGCCAGGGCTCACGCAGGGCCGCGCAGACGGGGCGAGCCGGCTCCCCACACCCGCGTGTCCCTCGGGGACAGTGATGAGGCGGCGGGGGCCTCAGGGCGCGACAGAGGCCGGAACTCTCTCTCGGCTCGGAGACCCAGCGCCGCACCCCGAGCCCCGATGGCCACCGGGTCCCTGCCCCCCGCCTGCGACGCCAACGTCCGTCTTGCTCCCCCGGCGACCCCAGCCCGCCCCGGGCCCTTCCTTCCGACGTCGGCTCCAGCCCGCGCCCTCCCTCCCGGCGGCGCCCACCTCCCAACCTCCCACCCCAGGGCGCACTCACGTAGACGGAGCCGATGTTGGATTTGTCGTAGAAGCGAAGCCCCCTGCTCAGCTCCAGGGCGGGGGAGACGCGGTCGTCGCCGGCCTCCAGCTCCAGGTCCCCCTGTCCGGGGCCAAAGGGAAAGAGCTCCTGGCGGCTCAGGCAGCCCCCGGGCCCTGCCAGCAGCAGCTGCAGCAGCAGCGCCCGCGTCCACGCAGCCCAGCTCCGGCTGCTCGAGGCCAACATGTTCCCGAACTGCTGTCCCGCAAACCCAGCGGCTCCGCGGCCAGGAGGCTGAGGAAGGGCGGAGATGTAACCGGACGCCCCTCCGCAGCCCCTCCACGCCTCCTGCCCCGGAACGTTTCCACCCTGGGAAATAGGGGAGGGGACCAAGGGGAGATGGGAGAGGGAGGGCCCCGCCCCGTCGACAGGGCGCGCCGCGGAGGCGGCCCAATGGCCGAGAGGGGGAGGGCGAGGGGCCGAATCCCCCAGCCTTGGCCGCAGCGCCTTGACCCCCTGCAAGGAAATGAGCGCTGAGGACCTTGTTTCCCGAAACTAACCCGATTCCCACCGAGCGGCCCCTCGGGGAGGTGGGAGCAGCGTTGTCCTCGGGTCAGAGCTAAATCGTGGAAAGCAGGCTATGTGGAAATGCCCTGGATTCAGAAACAGAGCCTACGCCAGTGCCTCCCGGCGGTGTCCGGAGGCCCGACTCGCGTGCCTCTGGTAGGAAAAGGGGTGGGTGTTGGAAGTTAGCAAGAACGGCTTGGGCCAGTGGCATGGTCATTTACTCATGCACGCATTCATTCAGCATTTATTGAATGCCCGGTCCTGGGCTAGGTAATGTGGAGTTTCCGCAAGAAATAAGGCCGCACTCCCTGAGACGTTTCGAAGATAAGACAAAGTCACGAGCGTATAACACACAGTTCAGTGTTACGTTGGGTGAGGTCCCTAAGTAATGAAGGACATCGGGGCTGGAATAATAGGCCAGCGAAAGCTGCACGTGAGATGTTGGGAATGGAACCAGGTCTTCCGGAAGGGATGGAATTTCAACTGGCAGGGGGGAAGGCAAGAGTTGAGCCCTGAGCAGGGAGGATTCAAGGCACCGTCCCCTAGTTGAGAACGTGCAGAGGGACTGTTCCAAATAAAGCTTTGAATGCCACGCATAGGAATTCGGACTGTCCCTAACAGAGAACTATTGAAAGTTCTAACAAAGGGAGATAAGCAATTTAAAGAGTTATGGTAAGTAATAGGTTGATCATTAATTTGGCACTGGGTTGAAAGTAGACACAGGAAGGTCATCAGGGAACTGTTAATAGGGGGGAAACCAGAGTGAGAAAGGAAGAAATGGGAATAGGGAAGAAATGCATCTATGAGACATTACAATGAAAGAAGGAAGAAGATCTGGTTATATAAGTTTGATATTGAGGCGAAGGAGAAAAGAAGTCAGATTTGGGCACAGGGTTTCAAGCCTTGAGTGTGTTGCCTTTTGAGGGGAGCAGGAGTTGAGGTATGTGTTTGGTGCCAGAACCTGTTAACTCTGAGGGGTCAGGAAGGTGTCCCTGTTTCCTGTTGGCAGCTAAAACTAAGGATTCAAAGACTAGTTGGAATAATTCTCCCAGAAAACAGAAAGTTCCATAAATATTGAGGAGGTGTGAGTTCTGAACCAGCAGAAAATATGAAGAAAAAGCGAATGAAACACACCTTCCAAGTAGAGAAAGGCGTTGGTCCACTTGTTGACATCTTTTTCTTTTAAATTCATTAGTCATCAGCGATGACATTTATCAAGTACTTACTAGTGCCGCATATTCTGCAGGTAGTAATTCATATCATGTTCACAATAACCCTAGGAGACTGGGGTTATTATCATTTACAAATGGCGCAGAT
>NW_004443957.1:2654340-2656959 GCF_000243295.1 Trichechus manatus latirostris | reverse complement strand
GGGTGGTTTAATCACTTTGCTAAGGTCACACAGTTGGGAGCCTGCACATGCCCCAAGGTAGTTCAGTCCCAAAGACCCTACACTTTTTTTTTTTTAATAATATTTTATTGTGTTTTCATTGAAGGTTTACAGAGCAGTTTTAGTTTCCCATTCAACCATTTCTGCACACATTGTTCAGTGAAACTGGTTACATTCTTCACAACGCATGAACATTCTCATTATTTCTGTTCTGGTTGTTTCGTTTTCATTATTCTAGTTTCCCTGTCCCCTTACATTCTTATCTTTTTTTTAAAGTAATTGTTGACTCTTTGGTCTCACATAGATTAATTTTTAAAGGAGCACGGTACTTAAGGGTGATATTCATTATGTAGTGAGCCAATCTGTTATTTAGCTAAGAGGTAACGTCAGGGGTTAGTTTCAGTTCAAGGTTTGAAGAATATCTCAGGGCAGTAGTCTCAGGGAGTCCTCCAGTCTCAACCAGCAGGTGTGTTTTTTGTTTTGTTTTTTAGGAATTGAGGTTCTGTTCCACATTTTTCTCCCATAGTATCAGGGTCCATCTATTATGGCCCTGATTAGAACGGTCAATAGTGGTAGCCTGGAACCATCTAGTTCTTCTGACCAGAGACCCCATTCTTACATACTACATTAAGTGGCCTCTTTATTGCTACTTTTTTTTTCTCTTGTTAAAGAGTGAGTAATGCTGTCTGCAGTCTGTCGCTGAATCTGATGGCTCTTCCTTCAGCTCTTTCCTGGAATTGCAGAGGGCTGAGTCCCCCCTACCCCTCCCAGAAAGCTCTTCCTGACTCTGCCCCATGCTCTTCCTAGCCCCAACTCTTGCACGATCCGTCGCTGGCCTTCTGGGCCTCAGCGCTGCCTTTCAGCTGCTGAGAGCTCCACATCAAGGCTCTGGGCTCCCCTGTCCCTTAATCCAGTGCCCTGTGGAATAGGGAGAACCCGAGCTCGGCATGGCCTTTCTCTGCTTGCGCCTCAGACCCTCATGATTCAGAATCCGCCATCCCTTCCTCTGTCACACATCAGAGCTGTCTCTGAAGCTGTTGCCTAGCCTGGAATGCTTGCTCCTCTCACAATTTCTCTCCCTTTTTGGTACTCAGACAGCTTCTGAAACTCCTATTGGTTCATGGAAATTTCCTCAGCTAATACAAGAGCGAGAGGGAGTGAGAGCCTGTTCTCCACTTTGCTGGTTAAGTGTAGTTCCTGGAGGCTGACAGCCGGGCTCAGGCCTGGACTCCACTATTCACTCATTAGCCTATAAGCTTGGGCAGGTTTCTAAGCCTCAATATCCTCATCATTTGTATGGGATGCTCTGACCTACCTTCAAAGGATTGTTGTGAGGATTAAATAAGGTGATCCATGAAGTGCTCCTAGTACAGAGACTGGCACAAAGTAAGTGCTCAGTTAAATTAAGCCATTATGATTATCTATATATACAGTTTTCATGATTCTTACTATTTCAACACTTATTGGGAACCTACATGGGTCAAACACTGTATTAGGCACTTGAAATACCGAGACCATTAAGACACAATCCCTTTTGTGAGAAGCTTCACAGTCTATTGGGGGAGACAGACGCAGAAACAGCAATAGCCCAGTGCAATGTTTGAACAGATACATAAAGACCAGTACAACTTGTTGAATGCCTACTTCTGCTAGATGCTTTAGATAGCATCAGATTTAATACTAATAACAACTGCACAAGCTAATAGCCCATAGCTATAGCAGAGGTGGGGAAAATGAGGCATGCAGAGGTTAGATACCCAAACTAAAAAACCAAACCATTGCCGTGGATTCAATTCCAACTGACTCGTAGTGACCCTATAGGACAGAGTAGAACTGCCCTGTAGGGTTTCCAAGGAGCTGATGGTGGATTTCAGCTGCCAACCTTTTGGTTAGCAGCCAAGCTCTTAACCATTCATTGCTCCACCAGGGCTCCAGAGGTTAGGACAGTGTGCTCTGTTTCATGCAGTAAGTGAAAGAGCTAGGATTTGAATCCCAGTGATGTGAAACCAAAGCTTATATTCTTTTTACCATACCATCCTGCCTTTCTATGGAAGGAGTGGCTTCTCTCTCAATTCCACCGCCTGCGCAAGATTATATTTGCTTCTGTTTATACATAATGTTCGTGTTCTGTTTATGTATGCTTATGTTCCCTTATTCCATCAGCATCATCTTGCTCAAGTGAAGTCCAGTATATACTGTAAACTATCTGTCAGTAACTATTTATAGTCTACACTCATCACACATGCCTGGTGCTCCTGGAACACGATATTGATGCTGCTGTTCCTGCTAGGACAATGTGGGCTGGGTCCCTGCCGTTCCTTTAGAATCGATTGTTTCGAATGCATTTCGTGTGTATTCAAAATCTTCGTAGAATAATTGTTCTCTGGTCATTTCTATGTGCACGTAATAATTTTCTAGAGTATTTTTCTCTAGTTGTTTCATGTGTTTTTCCCACACATAAGCTCTTCAGGGCAAGGACCACGTGTTCTATTTTTTTCCAAAGTTCTCTGAGCCAAGCCCAGTGCTGTGTGCCCATCAATAAAAGTTAACAGTTTAAGAAACTCAATAATACTTTTAAGAATCATTTGATATATGCAGTAG
>NW_004443957.1:2653117-2653896 GCF_000243295.1 Trichechus manatus latirostris | reverse complement strand
GTCCTTCTTGGTGCATCGTATCAGGAGGCACCTGGTGTCACTTTGTCCTAATTGGTGGTGTTAACTTTGATCACTTGGTACATTCACATCTCCTAGATTTCTCCACTATAGAGTTACTGTGTTTTCCTTTATAATTAATAAATATGTGGTGGGGAGATAATTTGAGACTATGTAGATATCCTGTTCTTCATTAAACTTTTACCCCTTAGTTTTTTTATTTTGTTTTGTATTTCTTTGTTTTTATCTGTCTATCCAGCTGATAGCTACACAGGTATATACATTAGTCAAAATTCATCAAGCTGCATCTAAGATTGGTGCATTTTATCCAATGCAAATTATACCTTAATAAATAATCAGGAAGAAAAAAATGAACCATTGTATGCTGTACAGTGTTTTCTCTGCTATGTAAAAGTAATCTGACCCTTTTTCTTAAAAAGGTGATAAAAAGGATGCGTTGAAGGCAGGGGCCTATCTACAGAAAATAGTGCCTAAGGCAATTAGTGTTAAATTGCTGAATGATCTCTCACAGTGGTGGTGGAAACTGAGAAGGCCAATAAGAAAACCCTCGTTGGTGCCCCACCTCAAGCGGTGCCCAGGGTATGTACACTTGGGGCAGGCACTCTACCTGCTGTACCTTAGTTATGCCTATTCTAGATATTTCATATAAATGGGATCATATAATATTGTTCTTTGTGTCTGGCTTATTTCACTTAACATAATATTCTCAAGGTTCATCTACATTGTAGCATATATCAGAACTTCATTTCTCTTTATGGCTG
>NW_004443957.1:2649332-2651727 GCF_000243295.1 Trichechus manatus latirostris | reverse complement strand
AAGTTATTTTGAAAAATTTCACAGTTTGAGAAAATTTGGTTAAGAATGATAAAATGAGCTCCCATAAACTCTTCATTGAAATGCACTAGTTGTTAACATTTGGCTACATTTGCTTTGTCTCTCTCAGTCTCTCTATTATTATTATTATTTGCTTAAACCATTTGAGAATAAGTTGCAGAGATCATGCCTAAATTTTTCAGCATGTATCTCCTAACAACAAAGACATTCTCTGTGTAACGACAGTGCAATAACTGTAGCTGTTGTGAGGTGCAGTTGAGTCAGTTCCAACTCATAGTGGCTCTACATACAACAGAATGAAACACTGACCGATCCTGCGCCATCCTCACAATCATTGCTATGTTTGAGCCAATTGTTGCAGTCACTGTGTCAGTCCATCTCGTTGAGGGTCTTCCTCTTTTTCGCTGACTCTCTACCTTACCAAGCAGGATATCCTTCTCCTGGGACTGGTGCCTCCTGATTACCTGTTCAAAGTACCTGAGATGTAGTCTCGCCATCCTCACTTTCAAGGAGCATTCTGGCAGTACTTCTTCCAAGACAGACTTGTTCCTTCTTCTGGCAGTCCATGGAATATTCAGTATTCTTCACCAACACCATAACTGAAAGGCATCGATTCTTCTTTGGTCTTCGTTACCGATTGTCCAGCTTTCACATGCATATGAGGCAATTGAAAATACCATGACTTGGGTCAGGCGCACCCCAGTCCCCAAAGTCACTTTAAAGAGGTCTTTGGCAGCAGATTTGCCCAGTGAAATGTGTCGTTTGATTTCTTGACTGCTGCTTTCATGGGCGTTGATTGTAAATCCAAGTAAAATGAAATCCTTGACAAGTTCAATCTTTTCTCCATTTATCATGACATTGCTTATGGGTCCAGTTGTGAGGATTTTTGTTTTCTTTATGTTGTTGAAAGGGGGTGGTCCTGGGCACCATCTGGCCCCTGAACTCTGTCTCCCATGTCCTGAGCCTGATACCATCCTGCTCTGCCCAGTTTAACCAGAAAGGATCTGATGTCCCTTTCCAGGATTACTCTGCCTGATTCTCTCAGATCTTTGCCCGACTTGATCCAGGCATGCCACTAAAGTAGGAATACAAGCTGATTAGAGGGGTCTTAGCTTTAAGGGAGAATTTAAAGCCCCATTAGAACAGTTAGGTAATCTCTCAGATTTGAAATAAGGTGGGAAATAAAGGATTCCTATTAGAAGTAAAAGGTCTGGCTTTGAAAGAACCAAGTGGGGAAGGGATTGATGTTTTTGGTGGTTGTTTTCAGGATCTTTAATGGAGAAGGGAAATTTAACAACTTCCTAGGAAAGAAAAAACCCCTGTCCTCTCCGTCTGCCTCCCCGCCTCGCCCCCTGCCCCATCCATGTATATCAAGAGAAAAAGGATGCAGGTGTTTCCTCTGTTTTAGGGCTTCCCCAGCTGCTGTATCCAGGCCTGCTGTACTTGGGTTGCCTGCATTTGGGCTTGAAAGCGTGGGTCATATGCTGGAAATATAAACAGAAATGAGCCTTGGGAATGTGGGCCGTCATTCACTCTTGTCTATTGCAACAGCAACCGAAATCCTCTCCAGTCTGCTGCCCATATCCACCCTTCTTGCCACTGCCAGAGTGAACGAGCAGAAATGAAAGTCTCATCCTGTCAGCCCCATCCCTGACCACCCTTCCATCAAGTCAATTCTGACTCATAGCCACCTTATAGGACAGAGTAGAACTGCCCCACAGGGTTTCCAAGGAGTGCCCGGTGGCTTCAAACTGCCAACCTTTTGGTTAGCAGCCGTAGCTCTTAACCACTATGCCACCAAGGTTTTCGACCACCCTTCAATACCCCTTATTGTCTATTTTATTAATTCCCAGAATTTTGCAATCCCTGGGCCAACGAAATTTTAGGCAAAAATCAAGATCAACATGGAATTACCAACTTTTTTATTGTCACAATCATTTGATAAAGATAGGACGTTTAAACACCAAAATATAGGGAAGACATCGTGTCAGAATAAGAGAGTTCTTTTAATTAAAAATGATTAACTCTATAAAAAATTCAATATATATATATATGTTGTTGTTGTTAGGTGCTGTTGAGTCATTTCCAACTCATAGTGACCCTATGTACAGCAGAACGAAACACTGCCTGGTCCTGCGCCATCCTCATAATCGTTGTTATGGTTGAGCCCATTGTTGCAGCCAGTGTGTGGTATATATATATATTTGTAATCATATGTATGTATACATATATATGAAGCTCTGGTGGTGCAGTGGTTAAGAGCTTGGCTGCCAACCAGAAGGCTGGCATGTTCGAATTTACCAGCTGCTCCTTGGAAGCCCTATCGGGCAGTTCTACTCTGTCCTATAGGGTCACTATGAGTCGGAATCAACTCGAC
>NW_004443957.1:2646836-2648771 GCF_000243295.1 Trichechus manatus latirostris | reverse complement strand
AGTGGGCCTTGCCTCCTCTCCAGGCCTTTTCCCCTTACCTCCTCCTCATACTTTATGCTCTAGCCATTCTGCACCACCCACAGTTTCCTGAGCCCCCCGGGCTGTTTTGTGTCTCCTTGTCTTTGCCTGTCCCCTCTGCTTGGAACATCCTTCTCCCCCGTAAATCCTTTGGGTTATCTCCTATTCTTCGCTCAAAACCCTAATCAGTTGTTATCTCCTCTCTCAAGCTTTCTTTGTCCTTCCCTTATCCTGAGAAGCTAGACTTGATCACTCACTCCTTAGCATGGTATTATTTTTATTTTTCTGTCATTGTGTTAATAAGTTATTCTTTCTCACTAGATTCTGAATTCCTTATTTATCTCTAGCTCTTATCACAGAAATAAGCACATAGTAGGCGCTCATGAAATGTCTGCCAAACTGAACTGACTTTGAGCAGAAACTATCCCCTTCAAAGCAAAGTTTACTTAATGAGAATGACTTAGATATGGACCAACGAGGTTAACAATCTCCCTGCTGTGTTAACATGGAATATCATACAGGGAGCCAAGTAATTGGCCTCAGTGTTCAGAAGGGCCCTAGAGAGAAAATGGTATCTGTTGATACGTGTTTAAAACAAATGTAATTTAAAAATTATCGCCCATGAATGGAGTCTTCATTTGTCCAGATAACATTATTCCATAGATAATTTTAAGGAGAAAGCACAGTTGATTATTATACTGTTTTAAAAATGCAAATGAGTAACACGATGCTATTGCTGTTGTTAGCTGCTATCAAGTTGTCCCCCTGACTCATGGTGACCCCATCACAATGGAATGAAATGCTGCCCAGTGGCCCACTATTGCCATGATCAGTTGGAGATTAGACCATTGTGATCTATAGGAATTTTCAGAAGTAAATTACCAGGCCTTTCTTCCTAGTCCGTCTTGGTTTGGGAGCTCCACTGAAACCTGTTCAGCATCATAGCAACACTGCAAGCCTCCACTGACAGATGGGTGGTGACTGCACATGAAGTGCATTAGCCAGGAATTGATCCCATCTCCTGGGTGGAAGGTGAGAATTCTACCACTGAATTACCAATGCCCTCATGATGCTGTTACTAATGCATTATCTGAAAAAAAAAAAAAAATTGTATTGTGGGTGAATTTTTTTAAACTAAAACTTGTTCAAATATTATTTTTCTAACAGTCTAACTGAGGTGCAAAATGCACTTTTCACTCAAACACGCTAGTGTTGGTGCTTATTTGCAGTTCTGTGTCATATGCACGCGCTTCCTCTTGCCGTGAAGCTCTGCAGATACATAAATGTAGTCTCTAGTTTTGCTGACCCAGTAACTCGACTGACCTAACGTCCTTCATTCCAGCTAGAAGCTCTGAAACTAAAACAAACAGCAGCCCACTCATTTCAGTCCAAATATGGTGCTGCATTTTGGCTTTGAACACACACCAACGGGGCTGTCACACAGCACAAGGAGGTTTACACTGTGGGCTCCGTAGATGGGAAGACAAGGACTTATCTACTTCCAGGAAACAGAGTGCTAAATATTTACAAATGCCAAGGGAGACAGTGCGCCGAGACTCACTCAGTGGAGGAGAGGCTGACAGAGGTTTTTCTTTCTGGGTTTACACTGAAGCTACATTGCAGCAAAATAAATGATGAAAAACGAGAAATGTGTTCAGCGGTGGTTTATTAGCGCAGCCTCAGCTGACTCCTTTGACCCATCTGTGAAGCATTTTCAGTCTTTTTCTGCTGTTCTCAGCGTCAAAGCCCAATGCACAGCTGTGCTGTTAGAATACTAGGGCTCACCACAGCACGGCCTCCCTGCGCACGTTCTCTCTCTCAGGCTCTGAGTAGTGATTAGGCCTGAGAAGTGTATTTCTTCTTTTTTTAAAATTATATTTTAAGATAAGGTTACCAATCCCCATTACCTTTGTTTTT
>NW_004443957.1:2645432-2646183 GCF_000243295.1 Trichechus manatus latirostris | reverse complement strand
TTTGTGCAACCGTTAACCAGTCACACCACTTGGCCTCCTTTCTCATCTGTAAAATGGGGATAATTATGGTACTTACTTCATCAGGTTGTTATGGGGAGTAAATGAGTTATTACATGTAATGTGCTTAAAACATGCTTGGCACATAGTAAGCATTATATAAATGTGGTTGTATTATGGTAATAATATAGACACACACCATAGCACTTAGGACATAGAATTAGCTGCAGTAACAGGCATCCCAAACAACAGCCGCTCAAACAAGATAGAAGTTTACTTCTCTTTCTAGAAGTGGTTGGAGGAGTGGTACAGGGTGGGCAGTTACCTCTGTTCCGTGAGGTTTCATCACCTAGCGTGGTGACCTGGTCTGCATCGAAGCATTACTTCTAGGTTCCAGTCTGCAGGAAGACAGAGGAAGTCAACGACAGCTGGCTTCCTCTTTAAGGATGTGACCCTGTAACTGCATTTATCACCAGTGGCCAGAATTTAGAGCCTTTGCCAAACCTCGTTAAAAGGGAGCTGCCCATTTAAAGGTAGACCTGGGCTAATGTGGTCTTTAGCACTCTATTTAAAATGGGTGGGCGTGGGTTCCAGGTTTCTATTACTAAATGACAGAAAGGAAGGATACTGAGGGACAATTAGCAATCTCTGCCTCACACGCTTTTTTAAAAAAATGGGACCATTTTATACATATTGTTTTACAAATTGATTTTTGTCATGGTTTGAACTATGTCCCCCCAAAACTGTGTGTATC
>NW_004443957.1:2643093-2644434 GCF_000243295.1 Trichechus manatus latirostris | reverse complement strand
ACAAAGCAGTTATATGATTTTCCCAGTTCACACAGCTGGTAAGTGACATCTGAATCCACATCTATCTGGCTTCAAAGTTGCATGATTTAGGGCTCTTTGGTTGTAGGTGACAGAATCCCATTCAAACTAGCTTGAGCCAAACAAAGTGACCAGAACACGTGGAAATTAAGGGTGTCCATGTAACTGTTCATCTGGAAAGGCCTAAAACTGGGGCTTGGGAAACCCTGAGGCCTGACTTCTCTGTCTTTTCTGCTTCTTTTTGGAAGCCTTCCTTATTTTTTCTTTTCCTAAATTAACTTTATTGAGTTATAATTTACGTGCAATGAAATTCACCAACTTTAAGTTTGTAACGTGGTAAGTTTCAGCAAATGTATACAGTTGTATAACCACCTCTACAACCATAATACAGAACATTTTCATCACTTCCAAAACACCCCTCCTCAACTCCACCCCCCACCCCCCGCCAGCCCTGGGAACCATTCATCTGCTTTCCATCGCTACAGTTTTGTTTCTAGAATTTTATCAAAATGAAATTGTATAGTATGTAGTCTTTTGTGTCTGGTTTTTTCACTTAACACACTGCTTTCTGTGTTGCATATATCCCGAGTTCAATTCTTTTCTCCTTTTTTTTATTGGTGAATAGTATTTTATTATATGGATATGTCAGAATTTGTTTATCCATTGACAACTTGAGAGATGTTTGGTTTGTTTCCAGTTGTCATTTATTACAAGTAAAGCTGCTATGAATGTTTGAGTAGAAGTTTTTGTGTGAACATACGTTTTAATTTCTCTTGGGCAAATACCTAGGAATAGGATTGCTAGGTTGTATGCTATGTGCTATAAATTATGTTCAACTTTATAAGATATTGCCAAACTGTTTTCTAAAGTGGGTGTATCATTGTGCATTTCCACCAGCAGCATAGGAGAGCTTCAGTCGCTCCACATCCTTGCCAATCCTTGATATTACCAGTCCTTTGAATTTTACCATTCTAGTGAGTATGTGGAGCCCTGGTGGCGTAATGGTTAACAGCTAAGGTGAGCTACAGCTGCTAACCAAAAGGCTGGACGTTCAAATTCACCAGCTGCTCCTTCGATACCCTATGGGGCCGTTCTACGCTGTCTTATAGTATCGCTATGAGTTGGAATGGACTCAACAGCAACAGGTTTGGTTTTGGTTTCAGTGAGTATGTAGGAGCCCAGGTGGTGCTGTGGTTAAGTGTTCTCCTGCCAAATGAAAGGTTGGCCATTCAAACCCACCAGCTGCTCTGTGGGAGAAAAGACAGGGCGATCTACTTCTGTAAAGATGACAGCCTTGGAAACCCCATGGGGCAATTCTATTCT
>NW_004443957.1:2640013-2641374 GCF_000243295.1 Trichechus manatus latirostris | reverse complement strand
TTTAATATATTCACTAAAACTTCCAGCATAATGCTGAATAAAACTGGCAAGACTAGACATCCTTGCCTTGATCCCAATTGTAGGCAGAAGCATTCAGTTTTCCATCAGTGATAGTGATGTTAGCCATTAAGTTTTTTGTTTGCACTCAACTACTAACCTAAAGGTTGGTGGTTTGAACCCACCCTGCCGCACCTTGGAAGAAAGGCCTGATGTTCTACTTCTGTAAAGATTATAGCCAAGAAAACCCTATAGAGCATTTCTACCCGGTAATACATGGGGTCACCGTGAGTCAGAATTGACTCAATGGCAATGGGTTTGTTTTGGTTTTGCCCTTTATCACTTTGAAGAAGTTCCTTTCTCTTCCTAATTTGCTGAGAGGTTTTATCTTTAATGAGGGTTAAATTTCACCAAATGCTTTCCCTGCATTTATTAAGATGATTATATGATTTTTATTTTTTTAGATTGTGCATATGGTGAGTGTTATGGATTGAATTATGTCCCCCCAAAATGTGTGTCAACTTGGCTAGGCCATGATTCCCAGTATTGTGTGGTTGTCCACCATTTTGTGATCTGATGTGATTATCCTATGTATTATAAACCCTAACTCTATGATATTAATGAGGCAAGATTAGAGGCAGTTATGTTAATGAGGCAGGACTCAATCTACAGGATTAAGTTGTATTTTGAGTCAATCTCTTCTGAGATATAAAAGAGAGAATTGAGCAGAGGAGAGGGACCTCTAGCCACCAAGAATGAAGAACCAGAAGGCAAATGTGTCCTTTGGACCCTGGGTCCCTGCACTGAGAAGCTCCTAGACCAAGGAAAGATTGATGACAGGGAGCTGACAGACAGAGAAAGCCTTCTCCAGGAGCTGGCACCTTGAATTCAGTCTTCTAGCCTCCTAAACTGTGAAAGAATAAATTTATGTTTGTTAAAGCCATCCATTTGTGGTATTTCTGTTATAGCAACACTAGATAACTAAGACAGTGAGTTACATTGTTTTTTAAAAAAATGTAATCCAACTTTCCATTCCTGTGATAAACTTCGCTTGCTCATAATATATTATCCTTTTTACAAATTGCTAAATTCAATTTACTAAAATTTTGTTAAGGAATTTTTGTGACGGTGTTCATGAGGGGCATTGATTTGTGAGATTCTGTTGGTTATTTTTGTTTCGTTTTGTTTCATTATTGTAATGTCTTTGTCAGTTTTTGGTATCAGAGTAATGTTGGCATCATAAAATGAGTTGGGGAGCATTCCTCCTCTTCTATTTTCTGGTTGAGTTTGGGTAGAATTGTTATTACTTCTTTTTTAAAATGTTTGATAAAATTCACCATTGAAGCCATCTAGTCCTGGAGCTT
>NW_004443957.1:2637073-2638544 GCF_000243295.1 Trichechus manatus latirostris | reverse complement strand
GACAAAGATGGAAAGGACAGCCCACGTGAAGTGAGTGCAAGGTTACGGCCAGAAGAGAGAACTTGTGAGAGATGGGACCAGGTGCCTACGAGGTCCTCAAGAACCCAGGGTCCTCAAGGCAGACCCGAAGGTAGAATTTGTGTGAAATTACAAGGGTAGGAGCTATCAGAAAGAAGTGTAAATAGGAATAGGGATAGGATAAAAGAGACATTAATTTAAAAAAAAAAAAAAAGCCGTGCAAAGCTAAGTGAATGACGCGAGATTACACAGAGATGCAGCAAACCATAGCACCTAAGAGCATGGACTCTGAGGCAGCCAACCTGGGTTTAAATCCTGGCTCCACCACTTACTAGCTATGCAATTTTGGACAAGTTACTTAACTTCTGTGTCTCAGTTTCCTCATTTGTCAAATTTGCTAACAATAGTACCTACCTCACATGGTTGCTGTAAGGATAGAGTTATTGCATGTGAAGTGCTTAAAACAATGCCTGGCCCATTAAGCACTAAAAGTGTGTTTGCTGTTATTCTTTTATCATCGTCATGCTTGTCATTACGTCTATACATTAACTAAACTGGATTTCACTGGCATCTGAAGATTTCCTTGCACGGTGTTAAAATAACTATTCAGGTTATATTCAGAGTCTGTGCATCCTCTGCAGAATGGGGTTAAGAGCCATCATAGGGATATGGGGGGCCCAGCTTGCAGCACCCTAGTCTTAGATTTGGGGACGGAGAGGGAGCTATAGGGAGCGTCTTTTGCAGATTTGCACTAGGGTGCTCTTTCCCTGTGGTGGGGGGCATAATTTGACAGGCCAAATGGAGCAGGTGCCCTACAGCTGGCACTAACCCGCTGAGGGTAGAAGACTGAGGGCTCCCATTCAGCAGTTCTCAGGCAGGCTGCTTCTAACATGCAGTTACAAACATAACCATTTGAATTGCCTAGATATAGCTTCTTGCCTGCTCTAGACATGTAGGGACTGTTGTAGAACTAGACTTGCTTTAAAATTAATAGCAAATGCAAGTATCCGTGGCAAACCCAAAGATTGCAAAGCAGCTGCACTGCATTTCAAGAGACCTCCAACACTTCCTTTCTTCCCGGCCAGAGGATTTAACTCGTTTCTGAAAGGACTGCTTGTCTGGGGTGAAGTGTCCTGCCAACGGCCCAGAGGCTGCTCTGTGGGCCTGGAAAGCATTGCAGCTGCATCTGGCCTGGCCCGGCTCGCCAGTAACACGTCTGCAGACCTGCTCTGCCCACCCAGGGCTGAGCCTCCGGGCTTGCACGCAGCTTCTCTCCTATAAGCAAGAACAGCTGGGCAGAGAACTTGTGAGTGAAGATTGTTTATTCATAAGGAAGAAAAGAGGCAATTAAAACACAATCTCACCCTACTGAAGTGAGGTTTTTGGAGCTCCTGGAGTCTTACTGTAAGCTTCTTGAGGGCCCTTCCTTGCGGCTGCTCAGTAGACAGTGAGG
>NW_004443957.1:2633781-2635184 GCF_000243295.1 Trichechus manatus latirostris | reverse complement strand
TTGTCAGACTTTTCTTCCTCAGACACTGAGGGGGTTCATGCAAACCATTTGTACCACCTAGTGATGTTACTGTTCTCCTAGGCAGAATTAACTGTTCTCTCCTATAAAAATGGTGTGGAGTGGGTATCTGACCTCCTCTGACTTCACAAGGGGGAAGGAGAATCAAGATCAACAGTGCAAGGCTGATTCTTATGAGGCGGAGGTCAGACATGTCTCCTCTCTCCGTTGTCTTCACCAATTCTAACACCAACCATCCCTTCTGCGGCACTCTCTACTTCTCTGCTGGGTTCGATAATTCATTACAATGGCCCCACAGAACTCCCAGACAATACTCATGATTATGGGATTTATTAGGGAGGAAACAGGTTACAGTTGGCTGAATTGGCTCAGGAGCACTCAGGATACAGTTCTTCCATCAGACAACCTCTTTTCAGCTGTGTTCGCAGGCACACCTCTCTCTGGCCCTAGGCCTCTGCTCTGCTCAGGCAAGTGTTACAAAGCTCTTTTAGCCTCTGCCAGTAAGTCCCCAGAGGCACCCCGGGCACTCAGCTTTCTAGCTCCGTGGGCCAGGAAGCCCGCTGTGTGGTCTCCTGCCGGTCTCTCCTGACATTGCTTCTCACCATCTTCAGGGTTACAGCTCTCTTTCTCTCAGTCTTCTGGTTCCATGAGCTTCTCAGCACAGGGATCCTGGGTCCAAAGGTCACATTCTCTGCTCCTGGCTGTTCTTCCTTGGTGGTAGCAGGATCTTCTCTCTCCCACCTCTGGGGTGGCTCATTTCTAGACAAGTGGGATGGCAAAACTGACTAATCACTTTGGTGGGCCACAATGACTGTATCTTCACAGTCCTGCTTAATCTCCTGAGTGGGAGTTACAAGACCATGGCGAGAAGGGCCACACAAAAGCTATCCGTCACACCGCATCTCCCCACGGCCTGTTGTTAGCTGCTGCCCAGTCCAGTCTGCCTCCAACTCATGGCAACCTTGTGTGTCTATGTTATTTTAATTTTATTTTATTTTATTTCTTTAATAAACTGTAGTCATACTTTTTTTTTTTACTTATTTGGGTGTTACCATAAAATCTATCGTAACTCTTGCCGTTTCTCTTTTAAAGTAAACACATCACCGTTGTTGTAAGTAGATTCTTAATCATTGACCGTTTGATTCATTCAGCAAACTCTTGTTGAACGCCAGTTCAGTCTTACACGCTGGGCTAAGTGCAAGGGTGGACAGATGGGTAAGACAGGGGCGCAGCCACTGAAGAGTTCTGAGCTCATGTTGTTGTTGTTAGTTGCTGTGGAGTTGAATGCAACTCATGGCAACCCCATTTGTGTCAGAGCAGAACTGCGTTCCATAGGGTTTTCAATGACTGCAACCTTTTGGAAGTAGACTGCCAGGCGTGTCTTC
>NW_004443957.1:2630913-2632960 GCF_000243295.1 Trichechus manatus latirostris | reverse complement strand
TCTTGGTTCTGATGTTCTAAAAATACTGGCATCTGTAAAAACCTCGCCAAGCCTGTTAAAGCAGTCTTTACCAGAGAGAGAGGGAGGTGCGTGAGGATGACTGGGCCAGGGTTGAAGAGTTCCTGACATCCGGTTGGACAAACTCCGCCACCAGGAACCAGTTCCGTGACCACTGTCTGTTCTCAGAGAGGGCCCCAAGAGATAGCTTTGAGACGCCAGGAAACAGAGAAACAGCTCCCTGGCCTGTAGCTCACCCCAAGGACCTTTGGTGCTCGAAACCAGGTGAAACCCTGTAGTCACCACCACAGTGCCTCCCCCACCCTCGACTGGGCCTCCCGCAGCCCTGATCCCGGCAAAGTAAAACCAAGTCTAAGAAAACGGAAAGTGGCAATACATGGCCGTCTGTCATCTCTCAGTTTCAGAGAAAGCCTTTATGAATTTCGGTTCCCCCAGCACCAGTGGGACCTGCTCCTCAGCAGATCTGGCTGGGCCCTGAGGCTGTCCTGGGAAACCTGGCCATTTTCCACCTGACTTTCCTATTTGAGGCCACCGGGCACTCCCTGCCCCTCCCTCACCAGAGGAAGGGACCCTCCTCCTAGGTCTCCTAGCACAGGCCGGCTTACAATCATCACGCTTGCCGCTCTGTATCCTTACGTCAAGAGGCAGTCGTTCCAACGGAGCAGGGGGATATTGTGTGGTTTAAAGTCAGGAACGGCGTGCATCAGGGTCCTATCCTTTCACCATACCTATTCAGTCTGTATGCTGAGCAAATAATCCGAGAAACTGGCTGTGAAGAAGAATGGGGCATCAGGACTGGAGGAAGATTCAGCAACAACCTGCAATATGCAGATGACACACACAACCTTGCTTGCTGAAAGTGAAGAGGACTTGAAGCACTTACTGATAAAGATCAAAGACCACAGCCTTCAGTATGGATTACACCTCAACATAAAGAAAACAAAAATCCTTACAACTAGACCAATAAGCAACATCATGATAAACGGAGAAGAGATTGATGTTTCTATTTTTGTCAATTTAACCAAATTCATTCACGTCATGCAAAAACAGGAACTTCCAGAAGAGGGCGCCAAAGTCTGTCTTTTCTCCACCTTCCTGCTCCCGCTTTACTATTTCACAGTATTTCACACTAAAAAAAAGACATTTTTTTTATCAGTACAGACCAACACTAGTTAAAAGCCACAGCAAAAAAATCCCAGTAAGATGTTTGCCAACAACCAACCCATTGCCGTCGAGTTGATTCCGACTCATAACAACCCTATAGCACAGAATAGAACTGCCTCATAAGGTTTCCAAAGAGTGCCTGGTGGATTTGAACTGCTGACCTTTTGATTAGCAGCCATAGCTCTTAACCACTATGCCACCAGGTTTTCCCGCGAGATGTTTAGGGGAAAAAAAAAAACCCGACTCCCAAGGGTTGTGGTCCCGGTTGGTATAACCAGCAGCTGAATTTCCAGGTTTTGGATTGATTCTTACTGATTCTGTGCAAGCTCTGCTTTTAAGATCAGCCCCAACTCCCATCTGCCACCTCCATCCATCACGCGGACTGGACTCCAATGGAAACTACATCCCAGACGTTCTGGGAATCAGGTGCTGGAACCCTAGGACAGGAGAGGATGTGAGACCCTGAGGCCCCTGAGACCTCCCCTTCTCTTTAGACTCCTTACAGTCGGGAGACCTGGGTTTGATTCCCAGCCAATGCACCTCATGTGCAGCCACCACGTGTCTGTCACTGGATGTTTGTGTGTTGCTATGACGCTGAATAGGTTTTAGCGGAGCTTCTAGTCTAAGACAGACTAGGAAGAAAGGCCTGGTTATCTATTTCCAAAAAATCGGTCAGTGAAAACCCATTATGCATGGGTTCACCCATGCCAATTTGAGGGCAGCTAACAACAACAATAGCAACAAATAAGAGAATGTATCTTTACTTTTTCATGTATCCAGTAATCCTTACTGATGTCTTTTATCTGCTAGGCACTGTACTAGTTGGACAGTCATAACAGAAAACCAAAAAAACCAAACCTGTTGC
>NW_004443957.1:2627934-2630013 GCF_000243295.1 Trichechus manatus latirostris | reverse complement strand
CTGACGTAGGATGGAGCAGGAGTTTTTCATACAGGTTGTGTTATTATTTAATACCAAAGGCTGGATTCCAAACCACAGGGCTTTAACCTCTGGGCCTAAGTGTATCTGTCTGCCCTGTGGGTGTTTTCCCAAACCACAGGAGAAGTGTTTCTTACTGAAAACAGCTTGGGAAATTGGAAGCCCTCTCAGCCCTGAGTGGCACAGACACGTGACCACTTACATCGCACGTGAACAAACGGGCCTGGGGTCAGAGTGGGTGATAGAAGCTACAGCCTCAAAGCTGTCACCAAGGTGAGGAGCCGTGAGCAGCACCGGTTCGCTGCACCCAGAGAGGCTGAGCAAATGTCAGAACAAGTGAATGTGACTCCTCTTTTGAACAAAGCCTCTCCAGTTACTGATACCCCACACCCAGTTACCCTTCTCTGGGCACTATGGGCACAGTTTGATTGGCTCCTTATCTGTAATGCCCAGAATAGTGACAATCACCAGGCTTTAAACACACACACACTCACACACACACATACAGTGCATGAATCGACATAAGCATCCAAGTTCTGAGAGTCTAATAGACAGTTCTGAGAGTCTAACAGAAATATAATGCAAGCCACAAAGGTTAGCCTCATACATAATTTTAAATTTTTTAGCAGCCTCATTTAAAAAAAAAAAACTAATAAGAAATGTGAAGGTAATTTTAGTAATATATTTTTTAATCCAATATATCTTTAATATTGTCATTTTCATACATAATCAATTTTAAAAGTTATTATGGAGATATTTTGCATTTTTGTTTCCTAAGTCTTGGAAATCCAGTGTACATGTTACACTGAGGGTACATCTCAGTCCAGCTGTAGACATTTTAGGTGCTCCCCAGCCAAGGTGGCTAGTGGCTACCATATTCGACAGTACAGGTCTAGGTGTAGCCACACAACTTGCCAAGGTGTGTAAAATGGAGAGGAGAATAAAATCATGCCTGGAACTTCTAAGTGGATTTTAATCTATTGGTTAAAGATATCAACTATGTGGAATTGGATGAAAAGGATGAAAATTCACTATATGCCTGGCATTATCAATACTACCATTATTTTTTGTATGTGGTTTAGTACTCCCTAAGAGTAACCTGAGTTCCTGGGTGGCACAAACGTTTAATGTGATCTGTTGCAACTGAAAGGTTCAAATCCCCCAGAGGTTCCTGGGAAGAAAGGCCTGGTGATTTACTTCTGAAAAATCAGCCATTGAAAATCCTATAGACCGCAATCCTACTCTGATACACATGGGGTTGCCATGAGTCAGAGTCAGGGCCAGATTACCCAATAAGCAAGGTACGTACGGGCCCAATCATGCCTTCCTACCAATCTGCAGTGGACAATTTTCACCTGTCTTCTACCATGTCAAAGATGTGGTGAAACCCATGTGAAATTGCTCACCACAAATTAGCAAGTAAATACAATTAAGTCTGTGCGCACTTTGCTCCGTGCAAGCCGGTGAGTACCACGCTTACTGGTTAATCCACCCCTGCAGAGTCAACCTGATGGAAACTGGTTATGAGTACCCTATGAGATAAGTAAGACTATCCCCATTTTACAAATGAGGAAAATGAAACTCAGATAGTGTAGGTGACTGGCCAAACGTTTCCCAGCTAGCAAGAGGAGGAGTCAAGATTCAAACCCAGATCTGTCTGATGCCAGAGCCCAGAGGCTTCCCCTGCCCTATACCATCAAGGTCCCCCCATTTTCCAACCGCACAGCTGTCCTGGGTGTCTGGTGGGAGACAAGCAAGTAACAAAAATCTAGGTGATAAGGTTTCTTAGGCTGATGTGAGAACCCAGAGAAAGGACCAGGGTGGGGACGGCTTCCTGGAGTAGGTACCTCCTGTGCTGCGTGTGGAGAATGATTTAGCCAGATGGAGTCACAGATGTAGAGAGCTACTGAGGGAAGGTGTTACAGGTGTGCCTTGGGGGACCTGCAGATAGTTCCACGTGGCTAGAACAGGGCCCAGGGTGAGCTGCAGTAGCTGCGTGGAAGCTGAGGGTTGACATGAAGGGATTTATTGTTTCTGTGAAACACACCCTGGATGCGGAGC
>NW_004443957.1:2623316-2625641 GCF_000243295.1 Trichechus manatus latirostris | reverse complement strand
GTGTAGATCATTAGTCCTGTAGACTACTTTCTCCTCCGACCCTTTGGGTTCCTTCTTTCTCTTTTGTTCTAGATGAGTAGAGATCAATAGTTGCATCTTAGAAGGTTGCTCACAAGCTTTTAAGACCCCAAACACTGCTCACCACATTGGGATATAGAACATACACATTATGAACTATTTTATGCCAGTTAACTGAGTTGTCCCACGAGACTGTGGTCCTAAGCCTTCAAACCCAGAAAACCAATCTCTCGAAGTGTTCCTTTATGTCTAAAAAGTGTCCCCTATGTGGTTTCTTATATATATGCATATAAATGCATATACATGCGTATACACACATACCTGTAGGTGCATATGCCTATAGATACATCTATCTGTGCAGACATATGTACCCACATATTTATACCTATACACATACATGCCTATATACATATTTGTATGACCACACACATATTTTTTGGTTGTTGGTGGTGTTGCAAAATTATATTTGTCATATACTTTACCAAAAGCATCATTTTCTCTTGTGTACTTCTTATGCCACCGTTTATGTTGGTCAAGCTGTGTGCACTTCACCCACATTCGATGCTACATTTCCCATCACCAAAAATAACAACTGTCTATTATCTCGATAGTGCTTCCCCTTTTCCTCCCCCCCATTCCTGGTAACCACAAATGATCATTTTACATATATATATACATACACACACACATATATATTCTTGTCTTCTTATAAAAGTGTGATCATACAATATTTGTTTTGTGATTGACTTATTTCACTCAGCATAATGTCCTCCAAATTCATCTACGTTATGTTTTGAGGACTCATAATTATTCTTTATGGTTGCGTAGTATTCTGTTGTATGCATGTGCAACATTTTGTTTATCCATTCGTCCATTGATGGGCACATAGGTTGTTTCCATCTTTTTGCTATTATGAATAAATACTAAAGTGAACATAGGTGTGCATGTCTGTCTGTGTCTCTTTTATTAGATCTCTAGGGTATATACCTAGGAGTGGGATTGCTGGATTTTTGAGGAATCACCAGACCATTTTCCATAGTGGTTGTACCGTTTTATAATCTCACCAGTAGTGGATAAGGGTTCCAATAACCCCACATCCTTGCCAGCATTTGTTGTTTTCTGTTTGTTTTTTTAATCAATGCCATTTTTGCAGGGGCAAGATGGTATCCTCATTGCAGTTTTGATTTACATCTCTCCAATGGCTAATAATCATGAGCATCTTTTTGTGTGTTTGTAGGCCACCTGAATGTCCTTTTTGGTGAAGTATCTGGTCATGTCCTTTGCCTTTTTAATTGGATTGTCTTTTTGTTGTTGAGTTGTTGAAGTTTTCTACGTATTTTAGAGATTAAATCCTTATCAAATATGTCATTCCTAAAGACTTTTTCCCCAGTCTTTAGGTTGTCTTTTTACTCTTTTGATAAACATAAGTATTACCTATTAGTATTATTTCTATATGAAAACTCACACAGGACAGGTCACGGTGCCTGGCCACAATAGGATCACGTCGTTCAAGTAATCCAACCTGTTGAATACCATACACTCAGTTCTTTTTACCCCATCACATTTAGTTCAGAACAATGTGTGTATCAATGTTTCCAAAAGGGCAAAACTTGGGCCAATGTTATGCCTACCTCTAATGTGGTCCACGGAAAATTATGTCCCAACTCTCTGCTTATGTGTCTGCATTCCCCATTGGGCTGTATACTTCTCAAGGATGGAGACCATGTCATGTTAACATTAATATTTGTATACCCAACATTTAGCAAAATGTTAGGCACATAGGAGGGTTTTCATAAATGTTTGCTGAATGTTTGGTGAAGTGGATAATTTCAGGGTTGTGCTCATTTCATCCAAAAGGCATTATTTCTCTTGTCATTAAATGCAGCATACGCAAAGAACCAGTTGCTGGTGAGGCAATTCCGACTCTTGGTGACTCATGTGTGTCAGACGACAACTGTGCTCCACAGGGTTTTCAATGGCTGAATTTTTGGAAGCAGATCACCAGGCCTTTCTTCTGAGATGCCTCTGGGTGGACTTGAACCTCCAACCTTTCAGTTGGCAGCCGAGTGTGTTAACCGTTTGCACCACCCAGGGATTCCTAAATGCCACATAGGAAAGTTGTTCTACTCCCCATCTAATTCAGGGAGAAATGGGGTGGACCGTGGGACAGCTAGAGAGATACCACATTTATTCAGTGATGGGAGAGGGGAGCAGGCTTGTCAGAGTGTTAGAGATGACACAGCGCCCCCTCCAGCCCCTCCCTCCCGTTTACCCATTTAGCCCGCGAGGGCACTGAGCTGCAGCCAG
>NW_004443957.1:2620767-2621908 GCF_000243295.1 Trichechus manatus latirostris | reverse complement strand
CTTTGGGTGGACTCAAATCTCCGATCTTTCAATTAGTAGCCGAGCAAGATAATGGTTTGCACTACCCAGGGACACCATCAAATATAATAAGAGGAGTTACTAAAAGTCAGGTTATAAAATTGTACGTTCGGTATGTTCAGGTTGTAAGATAATGATTACTTTTAATTTTATAATTTTCTAAATTTTCTCAAGAGAAATTATTTTAAATTATGTTAAGTCCTACAATGCAAAAATCTTAAGATCATAGAGTAATAATAATAGACTTTGTGATTACTTAATGTGAGGTAATTCCCTCAAAATACTGCATACTTTCTCGTTTGATCTTCAAAAGGACCCGGTAGACAGGCGAAGACACTGAGCCCTTTCTGAGAAGACACTGCCTTCCCCCTTGAGAGCCAGATGGTATAACCGCCTTTGCTTCTGGTTCTCACTTCTTTATAGGATTTAGGGATGTGTGGTCTGTGAGGGGAGTTGCCTCCTTCCCTCTGTGCTTTCTCAACTCCCCAGACTCCTGACCATTCAGCCCTTCTCCTTTCCAGATCTGTAGCTGAAGGTCAGCGCATGCTTCTCCAGCTAAGCCTTCTAAATAAATCAACAAAATGTGCCCAAAACGCTACGGTTTTGAATGAACTTAAAAAACATATATTGTGGTGAAATATATCTAACAAAACACTTGCCATTTCA
This sequence comes from Trichechus manatus latirostris, assembly GCF_000243295.1. Lineage (NCBI taxonomy): Eukaryota > Metazoa > Chordata > Mammalia > Sirenia > Trichechidae > Trichechus > Trichechus manatus. Next base: position 2,621,224 of record NW_004443957.1, on the reverse strand, counting down.
ACCATTTTTATGGGTACAATTCAGTCACATTAGTTACATTCACCATGTTATGCAACCATCACCACTACCCGTTTCCAATGAATCGACAGTCTCACAAAACGTTTTATGACTGTCCTCGTGGTCGGGTGAGGAAACAGGCTGTCTCCTTCTTCCCTTGCCTCTTTTCCTATTTTCTCCTCAACACTCAGCAGTCTGGCTTCTTCTGCCTCACGAGCCCTGGAACTGGTCCCTTCAGGCTGGCAGCCACCTCCTGGATGCTGATTCTCATGGCTGCTTCCTGGTCCACATCTTGCCTCTGGTCTGCAGCATTTGACAATTTTGTTTTCCACCCATTCCTTGCAAGTTTCTCTTCCCACAGTTTCCATGACAGCCTGGGTTTCCTCCTACCTGAAGTTTTTTCTTCAGATTCTGTCCCTGGGTCAGGAATCCATCCTCACTCCCCGACTGTTGCAAGAAC
>NW_004443957.1:2611087-2619138 GCF_000243295.1 Trichechus manatus latirostris | reverse complement strand
ACAACCCTGATACTTACCTTTCCTGATTTTAAACCACGCAATAGCCCCTCATTCTGTTCGAACGACTGCCTCTTGGTCTATGTACAAGTTCCACATGAACACAATGAAGTGTTCTGGAATTCCCATTCTTAGCAATGTTATCCATAATTTGTTATGATCCACATAGTTGAATGCCTTTGCATAGTCAATAAAACACAGGTAAACGTCTTTCTGGTATTCTCTGCTTTCAGCGAATATCCATTTAACATCCACAACGATATCCCTCGTTCCATATCCTCTTCTGAGTCCGGTTTGACTTTCTGGCAGTTCCCTGTTAATGAACTGCTGCAAATGCTTTTGAATTATCTTCAGCAAAATTTTACTTGAGTATGATATTACTGATATTGTTTAATAATTTCCACATTATGTTGGATCACCTTTCTTTGGAATGGGCACATACGTGGATCTCTTCCAGTCTGTTGGCCAGGTAGCTGTCTTCCAAATTTCTTGGCACAGAATAGTGAGCACCTCCAGTGCTGCACCCATTTGTTGAAACTTCTCAGTTGGTGTTCCGTCAGTTGCTAGAGCCTTGTTTTTCACAGATGCCTTCAGTGCAGCTTGGACTTCTTCCTTCAGTAGCATTGGTTCCTGATCATATGCTACCTCCTGAAATGTTTGAATATCAGCCAATTCTTTTTGAGACAGTGACTGTGTATTCCTTCCATCTTCTTTTGGTGCTTCCTGCGTCATTCAATATTTTGACCATGGAATCTTTCAATATTGCAACTCGAGGCTTGAATTTTTTTCTTCAGTTCTTTCAACCTGAGAAATGCAGAGCTTGTTCATCCCTTTTGGTTTTCTAATTCCAAGTTTTGCACATTTCATCATAATACTTTGCTTTATCTTTTCAAGCTGCCGTTTGAAATCTTCTGTTCAGATCTTTTACTTCATTACGTCTTCCATTTGCTTTAGCTACTCTATGTTCAAGAGCAAGTTTCAGAGTCTCTTCTGACATCCATTTTGGTCTTTTCTTTCTTTCCTGTCCTTTTAATGACCTTCTGCTTTCTTCATGTATGATGTCCTTGATGTCATCCCACAGTTCATCTGATCTCCAGTCATCAGTGTTTAATGCATCAAATATATTCTTCAGATGGTCTCCAACTTCAGGTGGGATATACTCAAGGTCATACTTTGGCTCTTGTGAACATGTTTTAATTTTCTTCAGTGCCAACTTGAGCTTCTGTATGAGCAAGTGATGATCTGTTCTGCAGTCCACCCCTGGCCCTGTTCTGACTGATGATATTGAGTTTTCCATTGTCTCTTTCCACAGATGTAGTCTATTTGACTCCTGAGTATTCCATCCGGTGAGGTCCACATGTATAGTCACCATTTATGTTGTTGAAAAAACATATTTGCAATGAAGAAGTCCTTGGACTTGGGGAATTCTATCATGGATCTCTGGCATCATTTCTGTCACGAAGGCCATATTTTCCAACTACCAGTCCTTCTTCTTTGTTTCCAACTTTTGCATTCCAATTACCAGTAATCATCAATGCATTTTGATTACATGTTTGATCAATTTCAGATTGCAGAAGTTGGTAAAAATCTTGAATTTCTTTATCTTTGGCATTAGTGGTTGGTGCATAAATTTGAATAATAATCGTATTAACTGGTCTTCCTTGTAGGAATATGGATATTATGCTATCATTGACAGCGTTGTACTTCAGGATAGATCTTGAAATGTTCTTTTTGACGATGAATGTGATGCCATTCCTCTTCAATTTGTCAGTTCCAGCATAGCAGACTACATGATTGTCTGATTCAAAATAGCCAGTACCAGTCCATTTCAGCTCAGTAACGCACAGGTTATGGATCTTTACCCGTTCCATTTCATTTTTGATGACTTCCAATTTTCCTAGATTCATACTTTGTGTATTTCACGTTCTGATTATTAATGCATGTTTGTGGCCATTTATTTTCATTTTGAGTCATGCCACATCAGCAAGTGAAGGTCCCAAAAACTTTACTCTATCCACGTCATTAAAATCAACTCTACTTTGAGGAGGCAGCTCTTCCCCAGTTGTATTTTGAGTAGCTTCCAACCTCAGGTGCTCATTTTCCAGCACTATATCAGAAAATGTTCTGCTGCTCTTCATAAGGTTTTCACTGACCAGTTTTTTCAGAAGTAGACCACCAGGTCCTTCTTCCTAGTATGTCTCAGTCTGGAAGCTCTGCTGAAACCTGTCCTCCATGGGTGACCCTGCTGATATTTGAAATACCAGTGACACAGCTTCCAGCATCACAGCAACACACAAGCCACCACAGTATGACAAATTGGCAGAGGCGTGGTGGTATGGTCCATGGTCCTAGGAAAATAAAGAAAACAAGGTGAGTGCTGTAATCCTGGGCTACCGTAGAAAGAATTGTCACCGGAAGGCATTTTACAAACACCCCACATTGGAGAGTTTAAGTATGTGATGTTGTTAGTTGCCATCAAATCACTTCTGACTCATGGCGGCCTTATGCATAACAGAATGAAACACTGCCCAGTTCTGAGCCACCCTCACGATCATTGGTTTGTTTGAGTCCATTGTTGTGGCTATTGTGTCAATCCATCTCATTGAGGGTTTCCCTTGTTTCTGCTGACCCTTTACTAAACATCATATCCTTTTCTAGAGATTAGCCTTTCCCGATGACATGTCCAAGTAAGTGAGCCAAAGTCTCACCACCGTAACTTCTAAGGAGCATTTTGGTTGTATTTCTTCTAAGACTGATTTGTCCACTCTTTTGGTATTCCAAGTAGGAGCTCTGTTGGCACAGTGGTTAAAGCAATCAACTACTAACCAAATGGTTGGCAGTTCAAAACCATTAGTGGCTTCGCAGGAGAAAAATGTGGCAGTCTACTTCCACAGAGATTTACAGCCTTGGAAACCCTCTGGGGTTGCCACGAGTAGAAGCTGACACAATAGCAGTGGGTTTGGTTTTTGGGTTTGGCAGTCCATAGTATATCCAATATACTTCGGCAACACCACAGTTCGAATGCATCAATTCTTCTTTGGTCTTTCTTTTTCATTGTCCAGCTTTTTAACACTTTAAAGAGATTTTTTGCAGTCGATTTGCCCAGTGCAAAATAGCATTTCATTTCTTGACTGCCGCTCTTATGAGCATTGATTGCTTATCCAAGTAGAATGAAATCGTCAACAATTTCAATTTTTTTCTCTGTTTATCATGATGTTGTTTCTTGGTCCTGATGTAAGGATTTTCGTTTTCTTCACGTTCAAGTATAATCCATACGAAAGGCTGTAGTCTTTGACCAGCAGCAGTAAGTGCTTCAAGCCGTCTTCATTTTGGTAAATAGCTCACGTTGTAAGGCCCTGCCACAACAGCAAAAAAGTCCAGCAGCTCCAGGGGGCTTCTCTTCTGCTTCCCTCTGAATTTCCAGAAAGATGAGCAGGCAGACGGGGGGTGGGCTAGGAGGTGGGTGGGTACGTTTCACACTGTCCTCCCCCAGGCAGGGGGCTCCGCCTACCCCCTAACTGCAGCCTACAGGAGCTTTGCTTATCTGTAAAGCCCACACAAGACCATGAGGCTGCACACTTAGTTCTGGTTTTTCCCAGATCTGCCACTGGCTGACTGTGTAACCTCAGGATGCCAAGTGGTCTCTCTGCTCTTCTGTTTCTTCATGAATGAAATAAAGGGAGAGTTTAGAGCTCTTTGAAATCTAAACTTCAGAAAGAGCGAATATCTGCATTTAAAGATTGTTCAACACTTTTAAGGTTAAATTGATCCACATTTTCCAAGGCATCAAAGTAATGGCTGTATCTTGTCACACTGCTAGTAATTTACTTTTAATCATTCAAACTTCTCCAATCACTCACCCTCAAGTATGACCTACTTCTAGATTATTGTTGCTTATGTAAATGTCCAAATTATTTGGGGTGCTTCTCTGGAAGAAAGAACTCCAGTTTTATTCTTGGTTTTAACTATTTTCATATAGTATAAGTTGAAGTCAGTGATCTTATATTTGGTTAATCAGTGAGAGACGGAGCCTGCTCAGGGTTCTTCGAAAGCTGGCTGTATTGAATGAGATCTGTCCCTAAGCCACTGCTGAGAAAGATAGGTAGGTAGATAGATAGACAGACAGAAAGATAGATAGATGGTTGTATGGACAGCTGGATGGATGGGTGGGTCGGAGGGTAGACAGGCATGCAGGCAGGCGGGTAGATAGATGGATAGATAGACAGATGGTTAGATAGACACACAGACAGACAGACAGATAGATAGATAGAGAGACAGACAGACAGATAGATTAAAAAAGGAGATTACATTTTACAAAGTCTAGGAGTCCCTGGATAGTGCAAATGATAAAGCACTCTAAACAACAACAAAAAAAAAATCCACTGCTGTCGAGTCGATTCTGACTAATAGAGACCCTGTAGGACAGAGTAGAACTGCCCCATAGGGTTTTCTAGGCTGTGATCTTTACTGGAGCAGATCACCAGGCCTCCAGGCCTCTCTCCCCAGCCTCCCTCCTACCAAGCCGATAGTGGATTTGAACCTCCGACCTTTCGGTTAGCAGCTGAGTGCTTTAACCACTGTGACACCAGGTCTCCTAAAGCACTCTGCTCCTAACCAAAAGGTTGGCAATTCAAGTTTACCCAGAGGTGCCTGGGAAGAAAGGCCCAGTGATCTGCTTCTGAAAAGTTTACAGCCATGAAAACCCTACGGAGGGGAGTTCTAGTCTGCAACACGTGGGGAAGCCATGAGTTGGAATCCATTCAGCTGCAAACGAACCCTTGTTTGTTTTACCAGCTCTAGAGGGCTTCCTTAGTGGTTGTTTGTGGTTCCCACAAAACCACCTAGCATTTAGTTAAGATTGTTAATTAGTGGCAGAAATGTGGACTGTTCTCTATAGTGCCAAGCTGGTTATTAACCCGGAAGAAGCTGGTGAGGCTGAGCTGGGGCCTGCAGCAGACACTGGAAATATACCACAGCTGCCCTGGAGAAGGGCCACCTGGAGAAGGGTCACAGGCGTTTCATTCTTCAAAGTCCTCCTATACTTTACTTCATTTAATATTCACAATCACATAAGGGGTAGGAAACATAAGCCTTCATTTCCAGGTTAAGAAACTGAGGGTGAGAGAGAAAAAAGCTTGCCCAATGTCACCCAACTGGCCCAAGGTGGAGCCAGGATTCAAAGCCACGCTGAGCCCAAGACCACACTCTCTCCTCCCCATACACCCTGCTTCCCGTTTGTCCGCCTCAATTCTCTGCCCTGTCAGGCCTTCTCCATTTCAAATCTTTGAAACAAACCATACCCATTTCCAACTCTGGTTCTTTCTCCCCTGATCCTGTAACTCTGGATTGCTTTCATTCCTTCAAATAGGTGGTAACTTCCTGAGGCCAAGGAACATATTTCATACTTGACTTTCATCCCCAAATCCTTCTCCTTCGAAAAGGCCGGTGGGTTTGAAGCACCGACCTTTCGGTTAGCAGCTGAGCACTTAACCACTGTGCCACCAGGGCTCCTTGCCACTCAGAAGGTCACAACTAATCCAGTCTCTAGAGGATAAAACCCTAACTTCCAGCAGCTCCTGGCCAACTGCTCCCAGTTCCGGCCTTCCTCTCACTATGCCACAAGGGTAGGGGTCCTCTTCTCTCTGGACCTCTGTACAAGCCTCTAACCAGAACCACCTCCCCTCCACTGGGACACCTGCTCCAAGTCCCCAGGGAGAGTCTGATGCTCCCTCTGCTATGGGTTTTTTTTTGTAATGTTCTAGTCCATGTGTGTGTGTACGTGTGTGTCTGTCTGTCCATCTGTCTGCCTCAGGCTTCTGGAGGCCGAGGCCTGTGTTGTAGCCACCTCTCAGAACTTGCCACAGTGTCTGGCCCAGCTGCTGCGTTCATCAGCTGGTGGCATCTGTGCTTAGCCTGCGGTGGTCTGGCCCTGGCTCTCAGGGGCTCCGCAGTGTTCGCAGAGGTGGGCAGCCACAGTCTACCACTGATTCTTTCACAGCTTGAGACTGCAGGCCAGGAGGGGTCGAGACAAAGACCAGGCCCGCACAAATGCTTGGGATAAATTGCCACAGCCAAGCAGTCACTCATAGCAGCTATCACCCGAGCAGAGAAGAACTGGCTGCTCTCTGGCCCCCTGGGGCTCGCTCCCCTTGCTGTGACCCTGAACAGAGGCCAGCCCCTAGCTGCCTATTACAGGAGGCAGGCCCAATTGGGGGAGGGCAATTTGTAAAGTCACCCAGCTCCAGCATCCACCATGGGGCCATGCTGCCTAGGGCCAGGGGGTGGGTCACCACTGTGCTCTTCACCACCGCAGCCTCTGGGCGCTCGGTGCAGCGGCCTCAGTTAGCTGTGTGCCCTTAGGGACAACCTATAACCTCTCGGAACCCTGTTTTACCATCTGTTAATCAGAGAGAACAGTAACATATATTCATGGGGATATGGGTAGGGATGAATAAGACACTGGGCATGAAATGTTTTGTTTGTTGCTTGTTTGGTTGGTTTTCCTCAAGCCTGTTTAATTCTAAAGGAGCCCTGGTGGCGAAACAGTTAAGCGCTAGGCTGCTAACGGAAAGGTTGGTGATTCAAACCCATCCAGTGGCTCCATGGGAGAAAAGACCTGGCAATCTGTTCCTGTAAAGATTATAGCCTAGAAAACCCTATGGGGCAGCTCTACCCTGTCATATAGGATCACCATGAGTCGGAATCCACTCGATGGCACACAACGACAACATTTAGTTCTAATCCCTGGCTCCCCTCACCCCCTGCCTCTCAGGTTCTGACATCCTTAGAGTTATCCCAAACTTGCTTGCTGTCCCTTCTCACAGCTCACACAGCCTGTGGTATCTGACACTTCCACTCTTCAACTTACTAAGCCTTTTTTTTTTTTTTCTTTTTTATACTTCTGCTTCCTACTTGTCCATTAGCCTCCCCTCAGTCTGCACTTCCTTCTGTCTCAATCCTGTGACCCTCAGGCTTGGCCTGGGGAATTACACATCCACCCAGTGACTGCTCGGCTCCAGACTCATGCAGCTGAGTCACTTTACTACAATGGTGAAGAGATAAGAGAAGACAGACAGACCAGCACACACAGCACACACCCGTCACCACTGGTGTAAAGACGGCTCAAACTCATCATTGCTAGTTCGCCTTGGGTTCTGGCACCAAAAAACAAGAGCAGAAAGTCAGCATGGCCATCACTGAATCGACATCAGCATCATCAGCATCATCTTCATCATCACCAGCTGACGGGGTCTTATGTTCCAGAGGAGTCCCTCAATGGTGCAAACGGTTAAGCGCTCGACTGCTAACCCAAAGTTTGGAGGTTCAAGTCCACCTACAGGTGCCTGGCAGCCTCTGAAAAATCACCCACTGAAAACACTATGGTGCAGCTCTATTCTGACACACATGGCAACATTTTTTTTTTTTTTTTTAATGTTCCAGACACAGGGCTAAGCACTGAACATATTACTTCATCTAATTCTCACAATAACTCTAGGAGGTCAGTTGCCTAGCCTGGACAGAAAGCTTGGTGATTTTCAGCAAGGCTGTGTTTAAAGTAAATTAACGGAGCACGGCATCTGACCATCCTAGTCAGAGCCCAGAGGGACCATCTCTGACCTCGCACTTGACATGCCAGAGGACTGCCCTCTTCCCCAGGACCCCAGCCTGCTCCAAAATGTGTCCAGCTTGGCACATCCCCTCAGCTCCCTGAGAGGAGACAGTTCAGGCTCCCCATCTTTAGCGGGGATGGCTCACTCGGGTTGGTACAGATGACTGCTTTGAAGTGTGGTTGTGTTAGGTATCGGAGCACAGGCCTGGCAGTGACCCCACAACCCAGACGCGCACAGGCTGCCACAGCCACAGTGTGGCTTTGTGCCCCCGATGCAGGCAGAGGGGCAGCTGGTCACCCATCCACCGACTCTCCAAACTGCCTCTCAAAGCTTATACATCCGCTTCTGCCAACTGTCCTGAGCCTTGGGCTTCCCCTGGGACTTCCCCTTCCCCATCTGCTAACTCCGTTCACTTTGTTTCCCTATTTGCAGTCCAATACAGAG
>NW_004443957.1:2592780-2610380 GCF_000243295.1 Trichechus manatus latirostris | reverse complement strand
AGACCATGCTCCTGTGTGGCCCCAAGTTCTGGCTTGCATTTTTTGTTGGGGGTTTTGTTTTCCCTTTCAGCAGGCTGGGCCTGAAATATGCAGCTAACTTAAAAGTCATCATTTGTGGTTGTTGTTAGGTGCTGTGGAGTCGGTTCCGACTCATAGCGACCCTATGTACAACAGAACGAAACACTGCCTGGTCCCGTGCCATCCTATACCATCAGACACCATGACAAATCGGGTGACGGGGGTCATCCATCCAAAGGAGACCTCAGATGACTCACAACACAAGGAAACTGGAGGGGCCTGAAAGCCTGTGGATCATACATGAAAGAAAACCCGATTGAGGCTTTCCCAAAATTGACAACAACCCCCAAAATTTCCATGACATTAACAATAATGAGTTGTGACATTGAAGGAAACTCTTCTGAACTTCAACAAAATTTGATCAATCGTGTTAGAGGGAAAAAATTATCTTTCTATTCTTGCTAAAATTATAGAAAATTGTATTGCAGAGTCATCCTTACATGAAGAAGAAGATCAAAGAGTATGCAGACAAAAAATATGGGGAAAAGGGTCTTTAGCTGTGCCTGTGGCAGTTAATAAGTAAAAATATCCTGTTATTCTTCTGGAATTTGTGATGTTCATAACATCGATCAGCTTCTTAAAATTTGTAATTTTAAATAAATTTCTTGTTCTAAACAAATATTCACGTTAGTACTAATTTTGCATTTGTAATTTTGTTTTTTCTTTCCTTAAAGAAGGCCTCCAACATCAGATGAGCTTCAGGCCCACAAACAGTGGACCCGCCTGGCTTCTTGACTCGCTTTCTCAGAGCACATTCCTCACCTGGCTCTCTCCTGCCCTGCGCTGTGGCTGTTTGTTGGCAAACCTTTCATGCACAATTCACTAAAGCCTAGAGATTTCAACTCTAGGCTGAAACAGATTTATCAGTGCCTAAGCTTGTTGTGTGCCAGGGAGATCTGTGGTGCACTCATAACTGCTAATTTTCCCTGAGACTTGTGGTCTCCCGCAGGTACATGAATCTTACGCCACTGGAAATCAGACGTGGTCAGATACAAGGCCCTTGGACGTCATGAAGTTCTCTGGGTGAGAGCTTACTGTACGTGCTACTCCAAACGCTACCTTTTCTGGAGATGAAAATGGGAACCAATTAAGGAGAACGTTGAACAATAGTAAAACCAAAATCAAGCCAGTTGCTGACTCATAGCGACTCCATGTGCGTCAGAGTAGAACTGTGCTCCGTAGGGTTTTCAATGGCTGATTTTTCAGGAGTAGATCCCTAGGCCTTCCTTCCTAGGAGCCTCTGGGTGGACTTGAACTGCCAAGCTTTCAGTTAGTAGCCAAGTGCTTAACCATTTATGCTACCCAGCTGGCCTTTGAACAGTAGTAACCAAAAAACCAAACCCGTTGCCTTCGAGTCGATAGTAGGCGACTGAAACTCCTTGCCAAGAACTTCTGGTAAGAACCGAATTTAGTTTTCCCCCGAAACATGAGCAAATCCACTTAAAATGATGTCCCCGGAACAAAGTATGATGCCAGTGAGTTGCTTCTTGGGATTCATTTGGAGTAAAATTTTATCTGTTTTGAGACAAATAGGAACTATTCTATGCTCCTGACCTCTGTGGGCTCCGATTTCTATAATAAGTTCCCCTTTTACCCTAAACCAAAAATTAAACCCATTACTATTGAGTCAATTCTGACTCATAGTGACCCTATAGGACAGGGTAGAACTTCCCTATAGGGTTTTCAAGGGTGTAAACTTTATGGGAGCAGACTGCCACATCTTTCTCCTGTGGAGCAGCTGGTGGGTTCAATGTGCCCACCTTTTGGTTAGGAGCCAAGTGCTTAACCATTGCACCACCAGGGCTTCTCCTTTTTACCCTAGATTCACTTAATACCATAAGTTTTCATGAGATGATTGAATCATTAAACAGCACATCTGAGCCACCCTATGAGTATGCACCGTCTGCCCCTATCTCCTGGTTTCCCCAAACGGGTAGGGGGTTTTCTCAGGGGTGGAGTTTGTGATACAGAATACCATTGAGACTCCTGGTTGAATTAAATCTGATATATTTATTATTGGGGGAATGAAAACATCTAACACAGATGTATAGTGATGGTTGTGCTACCCAAATCATTGAATTGTACACTTGAAGTGGGTGAATTTTACGAGTCAATAAAGTTGTTTTTAAAAATCTGATATGATTAATGGTCTTTAAATTTAGGAATCACAAGCATGAGAACAAAACTTAGGCATGATAGCCACTCATAGTTCATAAAAAATAAGATCTGTTGGTTCAAATAGGACCTATTTAAAACAAAAGAACTTCTGGCCTTTACCCCAAATAATCTTAGCTTGCAAAACTCTTACCACTTATGCTATCTCACCTACTCTCCTAACAAATTTGAAACCTTAGCATTCAAAATTTAAGATTACAATTTAAGCCACAAAAAAAAAAAAACCCACGAGAAATCTTAACTTCATCGTGAAGAGCTAAGAAAAAAACTGTAGCCACTTACTGAGTCGTTCGCTCAGTCATGAATCGAAGTCCTAATATGTGCTCATCATGGAAATGAAGGCATCGCCATGTTTTTCTGTCAATGCAGGTTTAGTAAAGCAGGACACATCGTTCATTGCTTAAAGCAAAATGAAAAGTGTTTTAGGGGTGGAAATTGGAGACTGAGAGACACATGACACTGAACTTTCAGATGTTGAATGAAAAGATATACACAAAGCAATACTTCTGTGGCTACTGGAACTGCTGAAGATGTTTCATCTAGCAATTTACATCTATTAATACAAATAAGCATAGTTTGCTAATGAGATCCTCTCTTATTAGAATAGAGATTTCCATTCTCCTCTTAGTTACTGATACTCCTTCTGGTTAGTATGTTCTTTCTAGAGACTTTTATTCATATTCTAGATTGAGCAGGTTGTGGCTGGTTATGTCATTCTTAACTATAAGACATTTCTGTGCTGGAATCAGCAATACCAAATAGGACACAGTGTTCTTTCCCAGGAAAATGCCAGCTTGGATTTATTTATTGAAATGAGAGATTCACATTGGAAATGTTAGTCCTCTGAAGTGGAACATGAGACAGGTATGGGTGCATGGGGGGAGTGTGGCAAAGGTCTGGAGGATGGGCATGCTGTGGTCTGTAGGCCTGGGGCAGTGTTATAGTTGGGGGCTCCTGGACACCAGGGCACTTGGGCAGGATAGGAAGTTCAGAGCTGGGAGAGATGCCTGGGTGCAGCTGGATCTCAGGACCAGCTAAGAGCAAAACAGAAGCCCCTTCTTTGGTCTGCCTTCTTCTCACCCCTTAAATATTTGAAAAGAAGCATGTATTAGTAAAAGAATTCTGAGCACAGCTGACAGATAATTTAAAAAAGATAACTGCATGCAAATGTTATACACATTTCCAGAAAAGTTAATCCTAAAATTTTAACTACATGCATAAGTCAATCTGGGAAGATCTACACCAAGATGGGAGGATTACAGGTATGGTGGCTATTCGTTACCATCTTGGCCTCCTAGCATCTGAACTCCCGCTGCGCTTTTGGGGAATTCCCTACTTTTTGAAGCATAAGTCTCTTCCTACTATAGAAGCTGAAGATAAAGAGGCGGATTCTTGTGTTGCCAGCCACTTTGCTGCTGTTAGGATGTGGGCACATGCCTTGGCTGCCAATCAGAGGTCCTTGTCCCAGAGTTCAAATTGGAAGCTCATGACTCAAAGAAACATGAACTACATATAAGCCATTCCAGAGAGGGATTCACCCATCCAACACCCATTTCTAATGCCTTTCCATAGCCTGCTCCTACTATAGAGGCTGGTCATACCAAGCACATGCTTTCCCAACTCCCTTTGTAGCTATACATGACCGCATGGCACACCTGTGGACAGGGAGACATAAGTGGAGGTCCAACTTGGATTTCTGGGAAAATCCTTGCCTTCCTCATACAGGAGCCACCCCTTTTGCCTTCTCTCAATTTCTACCTTGAATGCAAATGTGATGGCTGGGATTGTAGCCATGTTCTAGAGCCATGAAGAGACAACTCCCAGAAGTAAAGCCAAAATGCTAAGGGCAATGGTTCAGAAAGATAGAAAGAGCCAGAGTCCCTGGAGGTTTGTTGTTGTTGTTCTGGACGGTTGAAGCAATGCTTTCAACCACTGACCTCTAGATATGTAAGAAAAATAAACATTTATGGTCAACCTATTGTGAGCCAGGTTCTGCTGCTTGCGACTATCTGCATTCCTAACGGATTGCAGCAGTTTCCAGCGTCTAGCACTGGTGTTGTTTGTAGTGCAAACTACCATGTCAGAGCCAGTGGTGGTGGCAGTAACATTGTTATAGAACCAGTTCTGTGACATTATTTTGGGTGTCATTCCTCTTTCTTTCTTAGTCTTCAAGCTCCTCTGGCACTCCTGGAGATTTTATGAGCTACATAACAACATGCCTTTTAATAATTATTTTTCTGCTTAAATTAACCAAAGTTTGTTTCTGTTGCTTGCAACTGAGAACCCTGGGAAACACAGAAATTTGACACCAGATGTGGTTGAAGGAAACATACTCTCAGAGAATGGGGAGAATTTGAGATTGATTATCTGGTCTAGTTGGATCTGAGGACAATGGGAACTCAAGTAGTATTAAGACAGCTCTGGCTACAAATTATGACTTGTGGTTATCCACACTGAAGTTCAGGCTTTGAGAAACTGAGCGGTTGCTGCCAGAAAACAAAAGGAAAACTTTCTAAGTTTGACTTACACCATCTCAAGAGTCTTGTATGCACATCCAATTCTTAGACCTGAATTTGAACGTTACAGAAGTGGTAAATTCCTATCATATCTCCCCTTAACTGTCCAATTGGTATAGAAATGGATAACTCTTGGAGAACGACAATGTATTATCACAAGCTTAATAAGGTGGTGACTTCAAGATATCGAATTCACACGGCTCCTGGCATCAACTATGTAGCCACAAACTAGGAAAATGATTTTTTCTTATTCTCAATACACATAGAACTCCAAAAGCCATTTTGTTTCATCTGGCAAGGACAGAGTATACCTTCTTATCTTGCTTCAGAGTTATGTCAACTCTGGCTTCATGCTACAATCTGGTGTACAGAAAGCCTAATTATCTCACTGTTCTTCAGGACATCATAATGACTACTACACTGATGGCATCAAGCTACTAGGACCCAAAGAGCAGGAATAGTAGTTATTCTAGATATGCTAGGAAGAAACACGCAAATCATAGCATGGAAAATCAATCCCGTGAAACTACAGGGGCCTGCAATCTCAAGGAAGCTTTCTAGGGGGCCTAGTGATCCAGAGAAGGTTGAGATATTCTCTCCAAAGTGAACGATGTGTTGTTGCACCTTACGTCTACTTCAATAAGGATGAGAGGCACAATGCTTGGATGTGCCCTTTAGATTTTTGGAAATAACATTTGCCACATCAGGGTGTGTGTCTCTGACACATTTACTGGGTGACTCAAAAGACTGCTAACTTTGAGGGAGGGCCTAGAGGCGAAGGAGACTCTCCTTCTGGCTCAGGCTGCAGTGCAATCTGTTCTGTCACTTAGGCCCCAGTGGGTCCAATGGTGCTCAGAGTGTCATTGGCAAATAGGAGAGGTGTATGGTGCCTGTGATGAGCCCTGTTAGGAGAATCACAGTGACAGTTATTTGAGTTTTGGAGAAAACACATGTCTTCTTTGTCAAGTAACTATTTTCCTTTTGAGAAAAAGACTTGGCTTGCTACTGGGCCATGGACTGACTGACTGATCAAGGAAGTGAGATTACCATGCGGTCTGAGCTGCCCATTGGGAGCCAAATGTTATTTATTTTGACCCATCAAGCCACCAAGTCAGACTCACTAGTCATGTGGACAAGTGGGTTTTCTCTGTGGATGTGAGTAAATTTCTCTCCCTGGATTATTGAATGCTTATTCAATGTACTCGAGGACAAAGTAACCATGGTTGGGGGTAGGGACTGAGCCTATTCTGGGTCTCAACAATCTGAACTTTCTCTTTCAAGGCGGACCTGGCTTCTTACCAGCATCCTCAGCCAACTCTGAATTTTCCGAAAGGTACTAAACTCAGGGAGGCCCAAGGCAGCCACCTGGAAGCAGGTTCTATACTTGGACCTCTTTTATCATGGAGGGGATCCATGATTTGTCCTCGCTGGGATAGACAATGCTTCTGAAACTGGATTTACTTTCCTTGTCCACCATGCCTATATTATCACCGTCGGACTTCCTGAATGCTTTGTTCATCATCATGGTATCCCACACAAGATTGCTTCTGACCAAGGAGTTCACTTTACACCAAAAGAAGAAACTAACTTCCATGTATTCTGTTCCTTAGAAGCAGCTGGATCTATAGAACCCTGGAATGACCAGTGGTAGACTTAGTTATGGTGCTTCCTTACCACGTGGAAAGGTGGTAGCACTGTCCTACAGCACAAACTTGTATAGAATATTCTCTGAACAAGGTCATATATGGTGCTGTTTCTTCTACAGCCAGGATATAGGAACCAAGGGAATGGTACTTCTCACTAGTACACCCAATGATCCATTTACAAATTTTTGTTTCTGTTCCCTGCAATTCTGGACTCTACTAGTTTGGTGGTCTTAACATTCAAAGCAAAAATTTGAGTGTGGTTTCCTTGAATTTGAGACCTTAGCTATTCCAGGCTCCTCATGCCACTGAGTGCAATTGCACTTATAGAGTTGATTGTGATCACATTGACAGTCAGGGGAAATACGGTTGCTGCCACAAGGAGAGAATGGACAGAATCCAGCCAGAGTGGTGCTCCTTGGTTCTGGCAGTTTCAGTGGTAAAAATTAACAAACTCAGATCTCTCAGAAAAGAACACTTGGTTTACCCCTGACTAGCTGAGATGTTTGATAAAGGTTAAAGGGAATCTGTAATGTGCAGTGAGGAGAGGAATCATAAATTACTACAGCCTTGTGACCCACTGCAGAAACAAGAACTCTGACTTCGACTTATATTTTCTTCCTTGCTGTGTCATATGTACACTTGTATCTATTTTAACTACTTGTTCTCTTCTTTTAATTACTTTCCTCTATTATTTTATGTAGAAAAAATTAGTGATAGAAATTTTAATAATTTAATTAATCAGATACAGAATATTGAGACGGGATTGTGTCAGAATTAAAAGAGGAATGGATATCACCCAGAGATCCTGGACTTGGAGCTGGACACTGTAAATGATCATCTTTTAGTTTTATCCCTTTGAGGAAAGGAGTAAGTGAAATTTTCAATTGTACAAGGGATGTTGTATTATATTAACTGAGAACGTACTCATTCATTCATTCATTCACTTATTTATTTATTTACCCAGATTTTTAAGAAGGGCAAGAAGCATATTTGGTACTGGATGGTCAAACGGAGGAGTCCCTGGGTGGCACAGATGGTCAACACACTTGTCTGCTAACTGAAAGGGTGGAGGTTCAAGTCCACCCAGAGGTGTCTCCAAAGAAAGGCCTAGCAATATACTTCTGAAAAACCAACCATTGGAAACCCTATGGAGCATGGTTCTACTCAGACATAGACGGAGTTTCCATGAATTGGAGTCAAGTTGACAGCAACCGCTAGTCAAAGGGATGGACTGTCGTAGACATTTAGCATTCTTCTTGGTTGCTTTGGAGATGTGGTAAAAAAGACTGATAATTCCCCTCCAAATCCATTTTCCCCTTCATTTTTAATAACATGTTTAGCTGTGTACATTGCAATATAGAATAAAGACTACATTTCCCAATCTCTTTTGTATTAGGTTATTAAGGTAACTAAATATTGACTAACTTAGACTAAGATGAAAGTGAAAGCATTGTGTGGTATTTCTGAGAAGGCTCCATAAGCAGGAGAGGACAAGTATCCTTTAAAAACCATTGCCATCAAGCTGATTCTGACTCATAGTGACCCTACAGGACAGAGTAGAACTGTCCCATAGGGTTTCCAAGTAGTGGCTAGTGGATTCAAACTGCTGACCTTTTGGTTAGCAGCCTGAGTTCTTAACCACTGCACCACCAGGGCTCTGTGTATCTTTTAGTCTCCCTTTTCCTCCTGATGCCAGTCTGGAATGTGGATGTGATGGTTAGAGAGCTAGCAGCCAACTTGGATCCTGAGGTAGTCTTGTGAATGGATGCATGCATGATGGAGGAAAAATATCAGAGCTTGGGCCTCTAATGACAAAGTATACTCTTTCAGTGGAATGAAACATAGATAGATAGATGATAGATAGATAGATAGATCACATCAAGTCAACTCCAACTCATCACGTCCTTACATACAGCACAATGAAACATTATCTGGTCCCACGTCATCCTTGTGATTCCTGGCATGTTCAAATCCATCCGTTATGGATTGGATTATGTCCCCCCAAAATATGTGTTGTAAATCCTAACCCCTATACCCATGGTTGGAGCTCTGGTGATGCAGTAGCTAAGAGCTTGGCTGCTAACCAAAAGGTCGTCAGCTCAAATCTACCAGCCACTCCTACATAAGGCAGCTCTACTCTGTCCTATAGGGTTGCTATGCGTTGGAATTGACTTGATGGCAATGGGGTTTTGGGTCTACCTGTGGTTATAATCCCATTTGGGGATGGGTTTTCTTTGTTATGCTAATAATGCAGTATTAATGTAGGGTGCGTCTTAAATCAATCTCTTTTGAGATATAAAAGAGCAGATTAAGCAAGCAAGCAAACACAAATGGAGGGAAAGATACATGCTACATGATCACCATGGAACCTAGGAATAGAAGCTGAAAAGAGACAAGGAACTTTTCCCAGAATGGACAGAGAGAAAGAGCCTTCCCCTAGAGTTAGTGCCCTGAATTCGGACTTTTAGCTTCCTAAACTGCGAGAAAATACATTTCTGTTTGTTAAAGCCACCCACTTGTGGTACTTCCGTTATAACAGCACTAGATAACTAAGACACCATTGCTGTGGCTATTGTGCCAATCCATCTCACTGAGGGTCTCCTTCATCCTCACTGGCCCTCCACTTCACCAAACATGATGTCCTCCTCTAGTGATTGATCCCTCCTGATGACACACCCAAAGCAAGTGAGTTGGAAAATATTCTGTTGTGATCCATAAGGTTTTCATGGACTAATATTCAGAAGTAGATCACCAGGCCTTTCTTCCTAAGTCTGTCTTAGTCTGGAAGCCCCACTGAAACCTATCCACCATGGGGGACCCTACTGATATTTGAAATACCAGTGGCATAGCTTCCAGCATCATAGCAACATGCAAGCCACTACAGTATGACGAACTGACAGAGGTGGTGGTGACAGACCATGGACAGATATTTTTTGAATGTGCAAGGCAAGCACAAGGGAAACATTGGTAAACAAGTCATAGTTTCTATCTTAAGGAAACTTATAAGCAAGAGAGGGCGATTGACAGCTATGCTGCAGAAGCACACAGGTGGAGCACCTAACCTCATCCTGAGTTGATGTGGTCTGGGAGGAAGTAACACCCTTACAGATGAATAGGATTTGGTCAGTGGTTGGAGGAAAGAGTGGAAAGACCTTTCTTTTACCTAGGAGTCAGGTGTCTGAGTTTGTTCTGAGACTTGTCCATATAAGGAAGAATGTCTTTGAAATGGGCGTGCTAAGAGGTGAAGTCAGGGAGGTAAGCTAGGGTAGGAGTTTGGACTTCATCCTCAGAACATGGAGAAGCATGTGAAGGGAGTAGCAGGGGAGTAGCACTTATTCAGATTTATTTTTTAGAAAGATCATTCCAGCTGCTTTATGAAAGGTGGACTGACGCGGACAGGATCAGAGGCAGGGAGAGAGACTGGTTCCATACACAAATTTTCTCTTTAAAACCCTTTCGTCACCCATGGTACATAGAGGTACCATATACTTTTTTCACCTCTGGGGGTTTATTGGGAAGGTACTCTTCCACAGATACTCTGTGCTGCACACAGGCATAGACCTTTATAACAGTTTGAAATGGAAAAATGGGCATGCGCTGCAAATTACTGTTTTTACAGGGTATTATATGAGGTGGTGCTGAATCAATGTTTTTGGTATGAAAAATACAGATTTTGATAAAAAGTTTTTGGGACACACATGTCCCACTGGACTCTGGGAGGGGGTAGAATTAGTGGGGCATATATGTCCCTCTGGACTCTGAGGGTAGGATTGGTGTCATGAGGAAAGAAAAAAATCCATAGTACCTTTCAAAAATTCAAACACACTCAGTGATTCAGTATGCATTCCATTAATGAAAACACATGGTATCAACAAAAAATGCAAAGCAGAAAATAATTGGGTCTTGAAAGAGTTTTAAATAGTGAAAGGGAAAGAGGAAAAGAGCTTGACACCAAAAGGTACACTTGGCCCTAATGAAGCACCAGGAACGTGTATACATTAATCGCTAGAAAAGGACATCATGTTTGGCAAAATAGAGAGTCGGTGAAAAACAGGGAAACCTTCAATGTGGTGGATAGACAAGATAGCTCAACAATGGGTTCCAACAAACCAAAGATCATGACGATGGCGCACAGGACCTAGCAACATTGCGTTCTGTTATACATAAGGTCGCCATCAGGCCCAGCCAACTCGACGGCAACTGACTACAAACACTCAATAATTCCGAGGAAAAGCAAGGATGGACCCGGGCTCTGTGGGGGCCTGAAGCTTATACAGTTCGTGTGACTCGCTCTAAGAAAAAGGACGCGCGATTAGCCACCCAGTTGAGTATTGATTTACGATGAGAAAAAATCACAACAAATTACTGGAGCTTTGGAAATTCCGGTCTTTCTTCTGTTTATCTGAATTGCTTGCCTAGACTTGCTTCCTGAAGGCAGCCTGGCTAGAACACTGCCCAGAAGACAGCTCCCAGAATCCCAGGGATTAATGCTAACCAGGTGTCGTCGGTGTGAACTGCATCAACTTTACCGCCTCAGAGGAGCGGCCCGCTCAGCAATAGCAAATGAGGAGGCTTGTTGAGCCGGGGCAAACCATCTTAGGGGCCCTGGGGAATGGAAGGCTGTGTACAGCAGGTCGTCACACGTCCTCTCGGCTTCATCTGCTTACCTGCCGGCTTGCGGGCGGGCGGGGGGCGAGCGGCGAGGCCAGCCCAGGGAGGAGGCAGTGTGCCTGCCAGGCGCCTTCTCTGAGCCTCTGGGAGAAACCATCTCTGCAGAGACCCGAGATGGAGGCAGCAGCCCAGGACCTTCGTTTCTTCACTACGATTATACAAAGTTGACCTCAAAAGCACAAATCATGTCTCTGGCGTTTCTGGAAATAAACATCACCCCGGCATGAAATTTCCAAGGAAAAACACCGGGCACTTCATAGCCACATACTGGTAACGTTTTATTTTTAAAATAAAAATTAAAAAAGACTTGCAAAGTTTATGTTTTTAAATAAAACAACTCCTGCAAAACAAGTAATCAGCAACAGAAAGCGCGGTGCCTGGAGCACTAGTCTACGAGCAGCAGCGGACCGTGGGCCGCGGCGCGCCGACCAGCGGCGCGGAGTCGGGGTGGCGTTCCGGGCGGGGGCGCGCGGGGCAGTGCGCGGGGTCGGACGGCGCGGGGCTGCCGGGCGCGCGGGGGCGGCGGGCGCGGCGCTACCAATCGCAGACAAAGACCGTCCCAGTGAATCATGTGGTGCGGCGGGAGGAAGTGCGGCTTGTTTTCTTCACTTCAGTCTCTTGGCTCCCGGCGCAGAGCGATGCGCGGAGACCCCTCCGGGGGCGGAGGTGGCCGCTAGGCCCGATGAGGCCAGTGCGCCCCTGGCCGCGTCGCAGCGCCCGGCACCCCGAGCCCCGATGGCGGGCCCGCGTTGGGACCCCCTGCGCAATGACTCGCTGCCGCCCACGCTGACCCCGGCCGTGCCCCCCTACGTGAAGCTCGGCCTCACCATCGTCTACACCGTGTTCTACTCGCTGCTCTTCTTGTTCATCTACGTGCAGCTCTGGCTGGTGCTGCGCTACCGTCACAAGCGGCTCAGCTACCAGAGCGTCTTCCTCTTCCTCTGCCTCTTCTGGGCCTCCCTGCGGACCGTCCTCTTTTCTTTCTACTTCAAAGACTTCGTGGCGGCCAATTCGCTCAGCCCCTTCGTTTTCTGGCTGCTCTACTGCTTCCCCGTGTGCCTCCAGTTTTTCACCCTGACGCTGATGAACTTGTACTTCACGCAGGTGAGTCGCAGGAAGCAGCCCCGGTGGGCGGGAGGCACCTAGAGGGGGCTCACCTGGCAGGGTTACCAGCGCCCGACACAGTGGATATGGAGCCGCGGGGGTGGGAAAAGGCGCTGGTTCTGGGGTTGGCTGAGCCCTGCCTGTGGCAGACCTTTCTCTCAGGTAACCCCCTCCCACCCCTCCCATTCCCAAAAGAGGCGACGGGGAAGAACAGTGAGGGCTGGAGGCCACCGTCAGTCAGTGCCCTTTGCTCAGCTCAACCGTTGTGCACTGGGCGCAACAGCACACATGCCGACAACTTCAGCATCTTCTTGCACACACATCAGAATTGGCATCGATGGAAGGTGCCCACCGGGGAAGCCTGAGCTCGAAAATTCCCCGTCCATCCCCTCATTCCAAAGCACCTAGTAACCCCAACCTGGAAAGGTCGTGTGCACTTTAGCCTTCACATTTGGGCCGCCTCTGGCTTTTTTGAATGATGGCAGGTTGGGACCGGCATGGTTTTGATGAGATAGTTTGTACCCTGGGCTTAGCAGCCCTACTGAGCTGCGATTTAGTAAATCATTCCACAGGATTGCTAAACAGCTGTCTGGGGTAACACCCAGCTTCTGGCTGCAGCAAGGGGAGCCGGGCTCACTGTCTGAGCTCATCTGAGAGGCCCAGAGAAAAACCCGTAAAAGTTCACTGGGGCTCTTTTATAGGCACACAAGAGTTGTTTTATGAGGCGTATTGTTAATAAGCCAATAGGTAGAACATGCAGATGACTTGGTTGCTGCTTTTTAAGTGATGGTTGACTTAATGAAAGTACAGTAACTAAAGCACTTTGCAAATACTGCATGAAGACTTACACAAAGGTTTAATAGCTCAGTCTTAAAATCATCGTCATCATCTCTGATTCCACTGGCTTTGCAAGCACGGAAATGTCTATTTTCACTAGGACTTTACCCGAGGGAAATGTGCCAGCTGTGTCTCTGGCTGTGGGTAATTTAAGAAGTGTCTAATGGGCAGAGTCCCGGTGCAGACAGGTTTTCCCTAGTCCTTTTAAAAACCAAAAACCAAACTCACTGCTGTCGAGTTGATTCCAACTCATAGCGACCGTATCGGACAGAGTAGAACTGCCCCCATAGGGTTTCCAAAGCTGTAAATCTTTACGGAAGCAGATGGCCACATCTTTCTCCCTTGGCAGCGGCTGGTGGGTTTGAACCATGGACCTTTTGGTTAGCAGCCAAGCTGCTTAACCACTGTGCCACCAGGGTTCCTTTTAACTGCATCTCTGTTTCTGAAAAGAAAGTCATTCATTGATTTTTTTAAAAAAAAAAGGGATTACCTTGATGTAGTGAGAGCCACTGAACAAAAGTTTGGAGGCAATGCTGTGGGCTAGGAAAAATAGCATTTGTAATATTATTACATTATTAAAGTCTTATCAAAATGGCATGACCCTCAGAAGCTTCTTGTAAGTCCAGGTTTCAGCATATTTTCCAGTCCACGAGTAATGCATAATGTCTGTCCAAATACTACTTTTAAACCCCCAAACCAGTTTTGGCAGTCAGCTCCTGTGCAGACACTCTGGCATTTTAATTAGAATGCAAGGGGTGGTTCTGGCAAGATACAAAAGTTAGGTAAACTGATGCTGCTTTAAGAACTTTGACAAGGGTCACATCGCACACTGAGGTCTTTAATATTGTCCCTTTTTGGGAAGAAAAGGAAAACCGAGGGAGTGGCCCTTGCTCTCTAATCACGTGCAAATATTGAACTTGAAGCTGGATTAGGGCCAGGGCTGCACATTTTCTGCACCATCTGCTGGTTGGTGAGTAAATGCTGAGCAAGGGAAAGAGTGACTGGGCAGACAGGGCCACTCTAGGCTCAGAGACCCAAAGTTATGGCCCTACCTCCTTTATATCTCCCAGGTCTGGGGCCCTACAGCCAGGGGTGTTTCTCCTGAGGGGACAAGAAGGCTGACAGGAGAAGGTGGCACCGAGGCGCTGGCATCTTGGACCCAGGCAGAGCAAAGTCATTTTTCTGGCTTCCTGACAAATAGTCTTGTACTTCTGGGGAGCTATGAAGGGGTGGGCCCTTTGACTCCCAGCTCTGACTCTGCTCCCTCTTCTCCCCCCACACACTCATTCTCTTAGTCAGGGTGCTCAACCTTGGCTGCACATTGGAATCACCAGGGGAGCTTTACACTTATGGATGCCTGGGCTCCTTTTCAGAGCAAGTAAACCAGATTTTGTAGGGGAAGCGGTGGCAGCTAGCAATTAAGAAGCATGTACTCTTTGCTAGGCACAGTTCTAAGCAGCTGGTCTTATTGGAATATTCTTTACATCCAGTCTCTGAGGAAAGTACTGATAGTATCCTCATTTTACAGAGGAGGAAACTGAGGCTCAGAGAGGTTAAATGACCTGTGCAGGGTCACACTGTCAGTGCATGGTGGAGCCAGGATTCACACCCACATCTGTGACATCTGAGTGGTAGGCTTATCTTTTATAGCATTTGTGGCCTCTTACTGTGGAAAAAAAATCAAATGAGGCATTCATTGCATTGGGTAAATCTGCTGCAAAAAACCTCTTCAAAGTGTTAAAAAGCAAAGATGTCACTTTAAGGACAAAGGTATACCTACTCAAGCCATGGTGTTTTCAGTCACCTCGTATGCGTGCTAAAGCTGGACAATGAATAAAGAAGACCGAAGAAGAATTGATGCCTTTGAATTATGGTGTTGGTGAAGAATATTGAATATACCATGGACTGCCAGATGAATGAACAAATCTTTTTTGGAAGAAATACAGCCAGAATGCTCCTTAGAAGCAAGGATGGCGAGATTTCATCTCATATACTTTGGACATGTTATCAGGAGGGACGAGTCCTTGGAGAAGGACATCATGCTTGGTAAAGTGGAGGATCAGTGAAAAAGAGAAAGACTCTCAATGAGAGTAGATGGATTGACACAATGGCTGCAGCAGTGGGCTCAAGCATAACAACTGTGAGGATGGCTCAGGACCAGGCGGTGTTTTGTTCTGTTGTACATAGGGTGGCTATGAATTGGAACCAACTAGGAACCTAATAACAACAACCATGCAAAAATATACCCTTCTCTAAAATGTAACACCTTGTTCTCCAAGAGCTTAAAAGTCAAGTTGAGGAGATACAAAGTTTACATATGGCACAGTTAAATAATGATTTAAGGGATGTAAGGGAGTGTATATTTAAGTGTTTGCAAGAAGTGCCACTTGGGAGAAAACAGCTGAGAGGGCTCAGAAAAGAGGCGGATTTGCAGGCTGGGAGGAGAGGTGAGGAGGACGAAAAGCACTGGACGTAGAGGAGGGGGGCAGCGTGGCTAACGTCTAGAAGTGGAAGGGGTCCACTGAAACCTGTTCAGCATCATCGCAGCATGCAAACCTCCGGTGACAGATGTTGTAGTGGCTGCGTATGAGGCGCATTGGCCAGGAATCGAACCTGGGTCTCCTGCATGGAAGGTGAGAATTCTGCCACTGAACCATCACTGCCACCATCCTCTTAGCATGTCGTTGTGTGCTATCAAGTTGATTCCCACTCATAGTGACCCTATGGGATAGAGGAGAACTGCCCCATAGGGTGTCCCAGGTTGTCACCTTTACGGAAGCAGATCACCAGGTCTTTTCTACTACAGAGCCGCTGGTGGGTTCAAACCACCAACCTTTCAGTTAGCTGCCGAGTGCTTAACCATTGTGCCACCAGGGCATCTTCATCTTAGGGTAACCTCTGCTAATTGGCTTCCTTTTGCCTCAGATCACTGTTTTAAAACCCTATTAGGGTAAGTGTCTTTTCCCACCCCAGTGGCGCTCAGCTGCTAACTGAAAGGTCAGCAGTTTTGAACCCACCGGTCACTCCATGGAAGAACGATGTGGCAGTCTGCTTCCGTAAAGATTATTAAAACTTTAATCTCACTTCAAATTTAAATCAGTTTAAGAGCCTCAGAGGCCTGGTGTCAAGGGGACCCAGCGTCTCAATCTCTCCCCTTGTCTTCTGGCTTGGCTCTTCCAGGGCTGGTAGCAGAGGGGCAGGGCGAGGGGTGGGGCTGGCTGTCTTTTGCAGCTCTCTTCTGTTTGCTGTGGGGTCTGGCTCTGGCTCTGCCTTGGTTGGTGACTCTGCGTCTCTGCATGGGCGGTTCCACTTCATGCTGGCTCCCCTGCTGCAGCTGCCTAATCCATTCTTCAGGTGGGGCAGCGGCACGACTTGGGTCCCCTCTCCTGGTCTCCATGCCCTTTCTCATGAAGCCACGAGAACTGCTGAGGTCCCTTTTCACTCTCTCTCAGCCACACGGTGACAGGGCTGGGATACCCCCTACTTCTCCCAGCCACACCACCCCAGTCCCTTTCACTCCCTGCTCCAGGGGTCCTCCCATCTGCAGAACTCCCAGGGGAGAACAGCACCCCATTCCCAGTTCCTGGAGCCCTTAGACCTCCAGGACACATGCCGGACACCCCAGCAATGCCCCTCCACAATCCATGGTACTCTACGTCTACAGCAGGGGGGTCTAGGGGCTCCCAGCTCAGCAAGCATCTGTTCAGGGAGTCAGAGGCCAGGCTCCCTTCTTTTAAATCCCTGTGAGCAACTCCCCTGGAGCTTCCTCCACACTGGTCCGGGGGAGGCAGTCACCTCCCACCATGCACACTGCTCCCCCACCAGCAAGCCAGCAGCTCCTTCTCTCCCACCTCCCCCTCCACCTTTTTCTACAGGCTGGAGAGGTGACTAGTGGTAGGGCCGCTTCTGCTGAGAACCAGGCCGTGTGTGTGCCTGTGTGTCTGTATCTGTGCCCAGATGTTTGTGGGTCTTCCTTGAACATGGAGTATTGAAGGTCTCTTGTTTCCAGCCATGACCCCTAATGCCAAATCTGGGGTATAGCTAAGCTCATACTCAGTCCCTGCCACACTAGTAAGAGGTGGGGCCAAGGCAGAATCCTAGGCTTTTAACTCCAGAGCCTGGTCTTCTAAGCACCACGTCCGATAGGCTTTTTAATGCTGGTGCAAACAGTTAATGCCCTCGGCTGCTAACTGAAAGGTTGGAGGTTCAAGTCCATCCAGAGATGCCTTGGAAGAAAGGTCTGGTGATCTATTTCTGAAAAATCAGCCATTGAAAACCCTGTGGAGCACAGTTGACACACATGGGGGCACTATGAGTTGGGGTTGACTCAGTGGCACTGGTTTTACTGTTTTTTTGGAGCAGGGTTGGCCCCTCAACCTAAAGTATGGGGGTCTGTGCTCATGGGGTATTGTGGTGCCCTCTGCCACCAAATTTAGAATGGAGGCTCAGTAGCAAGGGCCAGCCTCTAGAATGCAGGCAACTTCTGTGCCAGGGCAGCTCCTGGGCAAGGCAGGTCTGCCTCAGAGCAGGAGGGTGGAGGGTCACTGTGTGGCAGCAGACTCGGCTACACCGG
>NW_004443957.1:2591096-2592680 GCF_000243295.1 Trichechus manatus latirostris | reverse complement strand
CAGCCTCTAGAATGCAGGCAACTTCTGTGCCAGGGCAGCTCCTGGGCAAGGCAGGTCTGCCTCAGAGCAGGAGGGTGGAGGGTCACTGTGTGGCAGCAGACTCGGCTATACCGGACAGCTATGCCTCCCAGCCATTCTCCCCAGGAATTGCTTGTGGAACTCAGACTCTCGAGGTCTCTGAGTTCTGGTTAAAGGAATGGGTTCAGTCAGTTTCCTCCTAGTTCGACCCGTCTCGAGCCCTATAACAAGTTCCTACCATCATAGCAGAGGTAGTTGGAGGAAGACAATGGAGAAGTGGACCCTTGCGGTGGGGGCAGAGGTGGCATGATGAAGGATGCAGACTCAGGAGTGGGGACCTCGCCACACTTTGAAGGGCACTGGATGCTGCTCTCTTCTGGTGCTCTGCTGGGATCCTACACAGTCTCCACCCTCTACTCGTCTGCAGCAGAGAGTGTTGTTCCTCACTTTGCCCTGTGAGGTGGTGTTGGAGGTCCCTTGTGGGTGCCGGGCTAGCAAAGGTGTATGGTCAGGAGAAGACGCTGGGCAGGGGGAGGAGCAGGACTTTGTCGTCAGAGCTAGGTTTGAATCCTGGCTTTGTCCTTTACCATGATGTTACTCATGGCCTATTTGACATCTCTGAGGCAACTTCGTAACCAGGAAAATGAAATCATGATATTTATCCCATGGCTGTAGTAAAGAGTAAAAGGGATACTGTCTGTGTTGAATCCCCTTTCGCCTTTTCTCCCTTCGTTAAGGCGCTGCACTTGACATCTCATGTTGTCAGAGTTGTTAGCTGCTGCCAAGTCAATCCCCGACTAATGGCGACCCCATGTACAACAGAACAAAATGCTGCCCAGTCCTGCGCCATCCCCACAAAAGATGTCCATATTGGTAAGGAAGAGGTAGAACTATCCCTATTCACAGATGACATGGTCTTATACATACAGAACCCCAAAGAATCCACAAGAAAGCTACTGGAACTAATAGGTTTCAGCAAAGTAGCAGGATACAAGATTAACATACAAAATTCAGTTGGATTCCTCTACACCAACAAAGAGAACATCTAAAAGGAAATCAGGAAATCAATACCATTTACAATAGTCCCCAAAAGATAAAATACTTAGGAATAAATCCAATGAGGGATGTAAAAGATCTGTACAAAGAAAATTACAAAACACTATTGCAAGAAACCAAAAGAGACCTACATAAATGCTAATGGATAGGAAGACTCAACATTGTGAAAATGTCAGTACTACCCAGAGCAATCTACAGATACAGTGTAATCCTGATCCAGATACCAACAGCATTCTTTAATCAGTTGGAGAAATTAATCATCAACTTTATTTGGAAAGGGAAGAGGCCCCGGATAAGGAAAGCATTGTTGAAGAAGTACAAACTGGGAGTCTTCGCACTACCTAATCTTAGAACCTTCTATACAACCTCAGTTGTCAAAACAGCCTGGTAGGTACGACGACAGACACATAGACCAGTAGAACAGAATCAAGAACCCAGAAGTAAATCCATCCACTTGTGGTCAGCTGATATTTGACAAAAGACCAAAGACCATTAAATGGGGAAAAGACA
>NW_004443957.1:2589413-2590596 GCF_000243295.1 Trichechus manatus latirostris | reverse complement strand
AGTGTTTTTAACAAATGGTGCTGGCCAAACTGGATGTCCATGTGTAAAAAAATGAAACAGGACCCATACCTCACACCATACACAAAAACTAACTCAAAATGGGTCAAAGACCTAAATATAAAACCTGAAACAATAAAGACGATGGAAGAAAAAATAGGGACAACACTAGGGACCCTAATACATGGCATAATTACAGTACAAACCATAACTAACACTGCGCAGACACCAGAAGATAAACTTGATAACTGGGAGCTCCTAAAAATTAAACACTTCGGCTCATCAAAAGACTTCACGGAAAGTAAAAAGAGAACCTACAGAATGGGAAAAAAATTTTGGTAATGACATATCTGACAAGGGTCTAATTTCTAAAATCTATAAAATACTTCAGCACCTCAACAGCAAAAAGGCAAATAATCCGATTAAGAACAGGCAAAGGATATGAACAGATACTTCACCAAAGGAGACAATACTGGCACTAATCAAAAAAATAGAAAATAACAAACGTTGGAGAGGTTGTGGGGAGATTGGAACTCTTATGCACTGCTCATGGGAATGTAAAATGGTAAAATCACTTTGGAAAACATGAGGAGAATGCTTCTTAGTTCAATCAAATATGAGACCAAATGGGCATCGCCTTTGGGCAACTCCTGCCCAAAGGCAATACGAGAAGGCAGGAAGGGACAGGAAAACCGGATGAATGGACACAGGGAACCGGGGTGGAAAGGGGAAGAGTGCTGACATATGGCAGGGGTTGCAACCAATGTCAGAAAACAATTTTTGTGTAAATTTTTGAATGAGAAACTAATTTACACTGTAAACTTAAACCTAAAACACAATAAAATTTTTTTAAAAAAAGCAAGGATGTCACTTTAAGGACTAAGGTGCACCTGACCTAAGCCATGGTGTTTTGAGTTGCCTCGTATACATTCAAAAGCTGGACAATGAACAATGAATAAGGAAAACTGGAGAACTGATGCCTTTGAATTATGGTGTTGGCAAAGAATATTGAATGTACCATGACTGCCAGAACAATGAACAAATCTGTCTTGGAAAAAATATAGCCAGAATGTTCTTAGAAGCGAGGATGGCGAGATTTCGTCTCATGTACTTTGGACACGTTATCAGGAGGGACCAGTCCCTGGAGAAGGACTTCATGCTTGGTAAAGTAGAGGGTCAGCGAAAA
>NW_004443957.1:2588067-2589313 GCF_000243295.1 Trichechus manatus latirostris | reverse complement strand
ATGACCAGTTTCTAATATCTGCAGCTTCTGAAACCGAGAGCCGCAGAGTTGGGGAGGACTCAGGGCCTGGCCCTCCTCTTGCAGCTGCATGGAGCCAGGATGAAGCCAAGGTCTCCTGACGGGTCTTGTGCTTGCTGCACTCACCCGCAACTTGAGATGATCATGGCTTGTGTCCCTGCCACATGTATCTAGGAGGAACTGAAAATTGAACCCAGCATCTTCTCTCCCCCTTTACCAGGAAAAGGGAGCCGAGTGATCTTAGGAAGAAGTGGGTTTCACTATGGCTATTGGCAGTCAGTTTAGCCAGCATGGTGTGCTGGGCTCTAATCTAGAAGTTGGGGACATGGTGGTGAAGAGGGAAGCTTCAAGGCCCTTGATGAAGAAGTAAGAAGTTCAGGAAACAGACGAGGTAAGCCTTTAACAGCCTCCAAGTATTGTATTTCAAAGCTGGGACCACACAGGGGCCGGAAGATGTTCAGCCTCACCTTGGTGCACCATACCCATGGCCCTGTGGTCACTCAGTGGCTCAGAGCCAGCCAGAGCTGTGTGTATGTGCACACGTGTGTATGTGTATGTGTGTGTGTGTGCGCGCGCGCGCACGTTCGTGCACGAGCATGCAGGACCCAGGAGAAGTTCCCTTACTCAGGTTCAGTCTACCATCCACCACCAGCATCTCCCAGGAATTAGCTTCTTAGTTTTATTTCTAAAAATTACTTCGAGGAAGAAGCCTTCTAATTTTACAGGCTAGGTTCCAAAGATCTTTCGTGGAAGCACTACAGCTTCATTGTCTCTGCCGCACACTCCCCCAGCCCCACCCCCCACCATGCCTGCGGGGAACCAAGTTTAGTCAGTCCCTTAGCATTCTTAGGAACAGTTAGACTCCACACCAGACCAGTGGC
Organism: Trichechus manatus latirostris; assembly: GCF_000243295.1. Lineage (NCBI taxonomy): Eukaryota > Metazoa > Chordata > Mammalia > Sirenia > Trichechidae > Trichechus > Trichechus manatus. Next base: position 2,588,414 of record NW_004443957.1, on the reverse strand, counting down.
TGTCGAGTCAGTTCTGACTCATGGCAACCCCACGTATGCTAGTTGAACTGTTCTCTACAGGGTTTTCAGTGGCTGATTTTTCAGAAGTAGATCGCCAGGTCTTTCTTCCAAGGTGCCTCTGGGTGGACTTGAATCTCTAAATCTTTCAGTTGGCAGCTGAGTGCAGTTAACTGTATGCACCACCCAGGGACTCCAGACACCCCACCCCGGGCTTTCCAAAATACAACTGCATTGACCACAAAGACCTGACGAATAGCAGCAGAGGCTGGGCCGAGCTCCGAAGCGGCTCCAGACCCCGTCAGGAGGCCCGCTCAGCCTCTGGCCCCGCACACTGCAGCCCCTGAAGG
>NW_004443957.1:2585281-2587242 GCF_000243295.1 Trichechus manatus latirostris | reverse complement strand
TGAGTGATAGGTAGTTGAGGATGGGGGTGGGGTGGGGGGGTGGAGGGAAGGGCTGACCAATAACAAAATTGTGGGCTGCTTGTGAAAATAGTGTAACTCGGAGATTCTTGGGTATTTGAGAACAACAAAATCATGTGATCCTGAGATGCTTTCGTAAACCAGTTCCTGTTCAGCTTGCATTTCCAGTGAGAGTCTGTCTCCATTCCGACATGTCACCCAGTCAGTTTTCTCAGAGGGCAGAAATGGCCTCGGTTAAAACAATACCTGGGACTCAGGCATTCACTGAAGTCTGTAGAGCCTTGTCAATATTTTACTTTTTATTTATCCTGTGACTAAAGTTTACAGTCTTGCTAACCGATGAGGACAGATCAAGTTGAGTGGTTTTACTCTTCAAGTAGGTTGGTTTCTTCAAACTTGCTCGTAGAGGGTTGCAAGAAAGAAAGTAGCAACATACACACCTTTAAGTATTTTAGGCCTTTTGAGCCACATACGACCTGTTGGATGTTCTTTTGTTTTTTTGGTAAACAACATTTTTTAGCTCTCAGCCCATACAGAATCAGGCTGCGGGCCAGACACAGCCTGCAGGCTATAGTTTGCCAACCCCTGTTGTTGTTAGCTGCTGTCAGGCTGGCCCCTGACTTGTGGCGACCCTGTGCACAACAGAACGAAACACTGCTTGGTCCTGTGCCATCCCCATGATTGGTTGGGGATCGAACTGTTGTGATCCATAGGGTTTTCACTGGCTGATTTTTGGAAGTAGATCACCAGGCCTTGCTTCCTAGTCTGTCTTAGTCTGGAAGCTCCCCTGAAACCTGTTCAGCATCATAGCAGCACTCAAGCCTCCACTGACAGACGGGTGGTGGTTGTGCATGAGGTTTGCTGGCTGGAAATCCAACCTGGGTCTCCTGCATGAAGGCTAGAATTCTACCACTGCCCCACTGCTGACCCCTGGGGTAGGACAAACCCATTGTCTGTCATCAGGATCCTACCCACCGTTATTCAGCCACTGGAGCTGGGGCAAGTCCCTCAGGCAAGTGGAGACAGGCTTTGGTTTCTCCTTGAATGGTCCAGGGTGGACGAAGTGTTTGCAGTGTCTTTGGCTTCACTCGGAACAAACCTTATCAGGCACCTGCTGTGTGCTGGGCCCTGAGGTGGCTGGATCAGAAGATGAGTAAGTTGTGATTTCTACCCTTAAGGGAAAGACCGACAAACAGAAACAAGAGTGCTGTGAGTCACATGCCATCTTCAGCTCACAGAAAGAAGCCACTGCCTGTCTGCTGGGATGGGGAGACTCACCCAGGGCTGTCTTGACTGTTGAAGTTGTGTGACGTTATCAGCTCATTCTCTTCCTCCTCCTTCTCCTCCCCTTCCCTATCCCGTCTTCTTCTTTCATTTTATTCTGGTAAAATATATATAAGAAAAAGCTTGCCATTTTAACCATTTTTAAGTGTACAATTCAGTGGCATTGATTATATTCGCCATGTTGTACAACCATCACCACTATCCATTTCCAAAAGTTTTACTTCTCCCCAAGCAGAAACTCAGTACCCCTTCAGCAGTAACTCTCCTGCCCCCTTCTTGTTTAATGGCAGACCTCACTTGTTAGGCTACACAGTCGGTAAAGCACAGGGTCACAATTCACACACATGAGGACATCCACTCCCTCGGCCGCACCCTGCCTCGTGTGTACCACTCTCTGGAGTGACTTTGCTGTCTGCAGCAGGAGCCCGGCTTCCCAGAATGAATAGCTGTCAAAAGTCAGGTTGTGTCTAGCTCAGTTGGCGTAACAGTTTAAAAAGAAAATGTTCTGCATTCTACCTTGGTGAGTAGTGTCTGTGGTCTTAAAAGCCTGTGAACAGCCATCTAAGATACTTCACTGGTCTCATCCCTTCGGGAGGAAGGGAGAATGAAGAAAACAAGATACAAGGAAAAGATTCGTCCAAAGGACTAATGGACCACAA
>NW_004443957.1:2583368-2584883 GCF_000243295.1 Trichechus manatus latirostris | reverse complement strand
CGTGTCATGGGGTTGTTAACCAATGTCATAAAACAGTATGTGTACTCACTGTTTAATGAGAAACTATTTGTTCTGTAAATGTTCATCTAAAGTACAATTAAAAAAAAAAAGAAATAAGTAAAAAAATAAAAAAAATGATGAGAATGTAAAGGGGAACAGGGAAGCTAGGTTAATGGAAACAACGAGCAGAATGGAAATGATGAGAATGCTGACACATTGTGAACAATGTAACCAATGTCACGGAACAATATGTATAGAAATTGTTAAATGGGAACCTAATTTGTTGTGTGAACTTTCACCAAATCACAATAAAACATTAAACAGAAAAAAAAAAAAGTCAGGTTGTCCCATCCAGGGCAATGGGATGGCCCTTCTGTAACACATGACTGATGACAGACAAGGGCAAGGGCTGGGGGGTGGTTGTGTGCTGTCGTCAGGGACGGATTACCTAATAAGCAGGGTATGCACAGGGCAACCCAGGTGAAATTGTGCACTAAAGATCTAGGTTAAAGATAGTAAACACAATTGAGCCTGTGCGTACCTTGCTTACTGGTTAATCTGCCCCTGGCTGTTGTGCAGGGAGCCGGGCCTTGTCTGGTCCCACCCTGCCTTTCTGCTAAGACGCTCACATCTCTCCACTCTGCGGTCCTGGTCTCCCCAGCTTTTACAGAGTAACAGCAAGGCTCTACCGGAATGCAGAGCCATGCTCCATTTCTTCAATAAGTGGTTTTGAGTGCCCAGATGGCGCAGTGGTTAAGAACTTGGCTGCTAACCAAAGGTCTGCGGTTCGAATCCACCAGCCGCTCCTTGGAAGCCCTAGGGGGCAGTTCTACTCTGTCCTGTAGGGTCACTATGAGTTGGAACTGACCTGACCAATGGGTTTGGTTTGGTTTTATGCATTGTATAGACTCTGGGTAAAGGTCAGTCAGACACGGTTCCTGCCTTCCTGGAGCTTAAAATCTCTCTGTTGGCACGTCGGTCAACTTCACTTAGTTAAAATCATTACAGTGGTGACACTAATTGTGGGGTGTTTTCACTGGAGGGCAAGGGGGCTTAATTCATTACTTTATGATTTTCTCTCTGGGATACATTTTTTTAAAAATAGGAACTAAAGGCTTTTGCTGCTATTTAACCAGTTGCCATCAAGTTGACTTCAACTCTTGCTGCTCCTACGCGACAGAGTAAAACTGCCCCATAGGGTTTTCTTGGCTGTAACCTTTATGGAAGCAGATCCACAGGCCTTTCTTTTGTGGTGGAGCCCTGGTGGCACAGTGTTAAGAGCTTGGCTGCCAACCAGAAGGTCAGCAGTTCAAATCCACCGCCGCTCCTTGGAAACACTATAGGGCAGTTCTACTCTGTCCTGTAGGGTTGCTATGAGTTGGAATCGACTCAGTGGCAGTGGGTTTGGTTTGGTTTCTTTTGTGGTACCGCTGAGTGGGTTCGAACTGCCAACCTTTAGGGTGTAGTTGAGCGCAAAACTGCTTGTGCCACCTAGTGCCGCCGTAACACAAATAC
>NW_004443957.1:2581834-2583135 GCF_000243295.1 Trichechus manatus latirostris | reverse complement strand
CTCAGAAGTGATTAGGCTTAAGACAAACCCTACGCTGACGTGACCTCATTAATATGACAAAGAAAGCTCTATTCCCAAGTGGATTACACCCACAAGCACCCCAAAACCCATTGCTGTTGAGTTGATTCCAACTCATAGCAACCCTAGAGGACAGAGTAGAATTGCCCCATAGGGTTTCCAAGGAGCGGCTGGTAGATTTGAACTTCTGACCTTTTGCTTAGCAGCCAAGCTCTTTAACCACTGCACCACCAGGGCTCCACCCACAGGTACAGGGGTTAGGATTCCAACACATATTTTAAGGAGACACAGTTCAGTCCGTAACAGATGGGTAGCTTCCAGTTGTACCCCTTGGGCCACGGAGAGCAAATGTAGCCCATCTTCCCCATGAGGATACCAAAAAAACACCCATTGCCGTCGAGTCAATTCCGACTCCCTGTAAGACAGAGTAGAACTGCCTCGTGGGGTTTCCAAGGAGCAGCTGATAGATTCGAACTGCTCACCTTTTGGCTAGCAGCCGAGTGCTTAACCACTGCACCACCAGGGCTCCCCATGGTGATAGCCTCTGAGATATTTGAAGGCATGTGCTGTATCCTCCCCCAGGTAATCTCTCCGTATGGTGGGACAATTTCCGTTTCCTGTCCTTGTTCCTGTATAACGGGGGCCTGGCCCTAGCCTTCTGTGTTGCTGTCTCTGCAGGGCCTACCCAGGGTCACCTGAGGAGTTGGTGTCAATGCCAAGAGCAGATCTCAGGCTTCCCTCCATGGGGAGCTTCTTTTGCTTCCCCTTGAGGAAATTCCCACACCCATTCTCTCAGTAGCAGGACCCCAGGAGCACCAGCTAATATCAGAATGGCTTCCAGAGAAGTCTAAAACCTCAGCGCTCTCCTTACCTCTGAACAGAAAGTCATTTTGTGGGAAGGAGTTGAGGAATTTTCACTGCTAACTTACTTTGTGGTTTTTGCATACTTTACCTACAAGGGTAGTCCCTGGGTGGTGCCAACAGTTAAGTGCTCAGCTGCTAACCAAAAATTGGAGGTTTGAGTCCACCCAATCTACTTCCAAAAGTCAGCCATTGAAAACCCTATGGAGGACAGCTCTGCTCTGATGTGGCTGCCATGAGTCGGAATTGACTTAAAGGCAGCTGTTTTGGCTTTTGGCTTTTCTGCAAGGACGGGGTGAAGGGTGAGACGCAGTAGCCTGGCAAGGATACGCTCCCCCTCATGAGGCATCTGGGGCTGGCTGGCTAATAACCCACAACCAAGGTTCCCACTGAGAAGTGTATCCTCTGTGCTTTTATTGTGT
>NW_004443957.1:2545768-2581631 GCF_000243295.1 Trichechus manatus latirostris | reverse complement strand
GGGGTGTGGACATGGGCTGCCCTCTGGGAAGACACTCAATGCCATAAGATTTTAAAAGTAGAAGGCACTCAAATGAGTATTTGCACCAACCTTTTTATCTTATAGACACTGAGGCCCAGAAAGGTAAACAGTTATTCAGGGTAAGCAAAGCAGGTTAATGGCAGTCAGTCAGCAGCGCCCCTGATTCCAGCTGCTCAGGTGAGAGAGAAGGGAGACTGAAGGCCAGCGTTTGGTTTGGTAGAGGATGGGAGCTGACAGTCTCTCACGGGAGGCAGCTCTGTAGAGTCTGTCATGGGAGGCAGCTCTGTAGAATGCCCCGGGCCCAGCACGCCTGCGGTAGTTCACCCTCCCCTCCTGGGCGCGCCCAGGGCCCTCAGGCTTCTTAGGTCAGCATGCCCTTGAGCGAGCCCTGCTGGTTGAGTGGCTCTTCAGGTTAGGAGGGAGGGTGAGAAACTCTGAGCCCATGGACCGGTGGAGGAGAGAGGAGGAACCGAGTGCCAAAGAACGCTACAGAGCCCTTCAGGAAGGGGGAAGCAAAGAAGACTCCTTTCACATCTGAAATCTCTATCCCTTTTTCATTTACTAAACGAGGAGCAGGGGCAGTGGTGGGTCAGTGGCAGAATTTGCCTTGTATGCGGGAGACCTTGGTCCGATTCCCTGCCAGTGGGCTTCAAGCACAGCCGCCACCTGCCTGTCAGTGGAGGCATTCATGTTTGTGTGAGGCTGGAAGCTATGCCACTGGTATTTCAAATATCACTAGGGCCACCCATGGTGGACAGGTTTCAGCAGAGCTTTCAGACTAAAACAGACTAGGAAGAAAGGCCTCGTGTTCTACTTCTGAATATCAGCCAGTGAAAACCGTATGGATCACAATGGTCTGATCACCAATTGATCATGGGGATGGTGTAGGACCAGGCTGCATGTAACAGAGCCCAACTAAGACAGTGGCCTCACCAACAAGGACGGAGCCCAGGGCCTTTGTCAAGGTAGTGCTCCCCTTCCTGCTGCAAGACTATAGATAGGTGCTCCCAGGTTGCCCCACATTCCAGGCAGGGAAAGAAGAAGAAAGGGGAAGGCAGAAGGGTAGTGATTTTCTGGAAGGTGCAAACTTTCTCAGAAATCCCTAGCAGACTCCGGCTGTGTCTCACTGGCCAGAATCACATGGCATCTCAGGAGCGTCTGAGAAAGAGGGCATTTCAGCTGAGTCTGTCGCTGCCCTGAGCCAATTGGGGATCTGTGAGGTAGGTTAGGAGACCCTGAGTAGTGCAAATGGTCAGTGTGCTTGAGGCATCTCAGAAGAAAGGCCTGGCTATCTACTTCTGAAAGGTCACAGCCTTGAAAACCGTATGGAGTATAGTTCTACCGTGACACACATGGGGTTGCCATGAGTCAGGGTCAACTCAACAGCATCTGGTGGTTTTATTTATTTATTTTTTAATTTTTAATTTTTTCCCATATAAAAATTTATACATACATTGTTATGTGACTCTAATTGCTTTCCCCAAACTGTGACAGCACACTCCTCCTTTCCACCCCTGATTGCTCATGTCCATTCAACCAGCTCCTAACCCTGTCTCCCTTCCCATCTCACCTCCAGACAGAAGTTGCCTATTTAGTCTCTTGTGTCTACTTGAGCTAAGAGGCACACTCCTCACAAGTAGGCATCTGGTGGTTTTAGATAGGTCCAAGGGGAGAAAGGATATTGGTAGCTAGCTGGCAGTGTCTGCCACATGCGAATATAGCAGGAAAGGACCACCCCATGTCAAAGAGCAAAGATTGTCTACCACATAGTCTTGTATGGTGAATACTTAAATTTTGGACTAATTGGAAGTCCATCTAATAACCATTTCCCCCATCCCTATCCCCATTCTGGGAAGACGATCAAGACAGAAAAAAGCCCTTATTGATTTTCCTCTTTTGGAGCAGTGTCCACTGATCCCACAGACTGCCCTTGGCCACAGGCTGTTTGACATCACCAGATGCTTCTTTAAATTGATCAGCATTTCTCAGACATTCAAAGTTGATTTTTTTTTTTTTTTTTTTTGTAAATCTCTTCTGACTAAACTGTTCCAATTATCTTGTGCTGTTTCTTGATGTCTGAAGACATTATTAGTTACCTCAGTTCTTTTCTAAGGAACTTTTATGTAAACAGAGAAATTAGCATCTCTCAGTGTTTTCTCTTACTCAGGAGAGAACTCTCCAGGTCTCCCTGAGCTGACACGTGTGGCTGGAGGAGGAAGAGAGTGCATCAGTCCTCACCTTCCTTCAAACTACCCCTTCTTCAATTGTGGCAGCCCTTTTTTCCCTCTGGGGGAGGGGGCTGGGAGCACAGCGTTGAGACTGCCGATCTTCCATGTCCACCGTCATGGAACACAGGATTACGAGTTGAGGTTGCAGGAGTTAACCTGGTCCTGATTCCCTGGACCTAAGGCTCATATTTGAAACTTGAAAGACAATTCTAACTGCAAACAAGTGCAGAGACCCCCTCCATTGCCCTTGTTTCTTAGACCCACTTGCCATTGAGTCAACTCTGACTCATGGCAACCCCATGCGTGTTAGAGTATAACTGTGCTTCATAGTTTTTTCAATGGCTGATTTTTTGAAGATTGGCATACCTTTCTTTTGAGGTGCTTCTGGGTGGACTCGAACTTCCAGCCTTTTGGTTAGCAGCCAAGCGCGTTAAGCATTTGTACCACCAGGGACTCCAGCTTCCTTAGACACTGGGCCTCAAATGCAGATTCCCCTGGAGTTGTCTTTTGCTCTTCTTCAGGGATGGCTGAAGAAAGGGAGAGCCCCACGTTCGGGCTTCAGGGGCTCTGATTGTCATGCCACTGTGGGAGCCCCTGCTCTGGGCAGTGAGGTGCTCAGATGGAGAACCCAGACGGAAGTAGCTGACTGCCGACTGCTACCATGGAGGCTGGGGCCTAGGGGTTTGCATAATTTCCCCAATATATCAGGAAGTGGGCAGCCAAAGGGACCATGAGAGCAAATGTTAAATGTGTCAGTGGTTCCTAGCCTTTTTGAGTTTGCAAGTTCCTTTTATGGTCAAGAAAACATGCAGCACCACACTTTAGTAGTTGTACATTTAGAACCACGGTTTGGGAGCATATATAAAACACAACAGCAGTAGCAAACACTTACACAGCACTTATCAGGTGGCAGGCATGTATGTAAGTGCACTACATTGTAAGAATGGAGTGGCGGGGGCCTCTGACCTTCTCTAACTTCACGGGGGAGAAGGAGAGAATCATCAACCTATGGCTGATTCCTAGGAGGTGGAGGTCAGACATACCTCCTCTCTCCATCCTTTTTACCAATTCTAACACCAGCCATTCCTCACACAGCATTCTCTACTTTTCTTCTGGGTTTGACAGTTCGTTGCAGTGGCCACACAGAACTCACAGACCATACTCACAGTTATGGGATTTATTAGGGAAGTAATAGTACAGTTCAGAATCAGGAAGGATTCAGGATACAGTTCTTCAATCAGGACAGCCTCCTAGCCATGCCTGCAGGCAAGCAGGCCTCTCTCTGGCTCTCGGCCTCTTGTCCTCTTGGACGCTCGGCCTGGCCTCTGCCCTGCTCGGGCAAGTGTTACAGAGCAACTCAGCTCCACCAGTAAGTGCCCCAGGGCACGCCACTCCACCAGTAAGCCTCGACCCAAAGGCGTTCAGCTGTCTCACTCCATGGGTCAGCAAGCCGGGTTCTGTTGACAAGTACCCAGACTCCTGGAGGCATCCCAGTCTGCCAGGAAGCCTCCTGCCTGAAGGCACTAAGCTCTCTTGCACACCCGCCATAACCGCCTTACTCCATGGAGTGGGAAACTTCACTGTACTGTCTCGTGTCAGTCTCCTGGTTCTGCTGCTTCCACTTCTCTGCCACTGCTTCTCGCCGTCTAGCGCCATCTCAGGTGTTACAGCTGTCTCTCTCTGTCTCCCGGGTCTAAGAGGTTCTCAATATAGGGACCCCAGGTCCAAAGGATGCACTCCACTCCCATCTCTTCTTTCTTGGTGGTAGTGAGGTCCCCCCTTTCCATCTCTGGGGTGGCTCATTTTAAGCCTGGCAGGTTGGCAAAACTGACCAATTCTCTTGTTAGAGTTCTGTATACCTTATTTGCATGGTCCCATCCCCACAAGGCTGCCATCCACCTTATTTGCATTATTAGCAAGCTATTCAATCCCCTTGGTGGGCCACAAGCACCTTATTTGCATAGTCCCACCCAGTCATTTGGTGAGAGTTAAAAGACCGTGGTGAGAAAGGCCGTAGGAAAGTGATCCACAGCACCGCATACATGTATTCATTCATCTAATCTTCACAAAAGCTTGTGAGGGAGGGACTGTTATTCCCATTTTATAGATGAGGTGCCTAAAGCACAGAGAGGTTAGGAAACTTTTCCAGAGTCACATAGCTGATAATTAGTAGAGCCAGGATCCAAGGTAAGCTATCTCCAGAGTGCATATTCTTAACCCTCTTTAGATGTCCCTCCGCAGGAGATGGCTAAACAGTTGTGGTCTCTTTATACAATGGGACACTGTGCAGTAGTGAAAATGAATGAAGCAGGGCTGTATGTTTCAGCATAGATACATTCCAAACGTAATGATGGGAGAATAAACAAGTTGCAGAAGGGTATGTAAGTATTACTACATTGATATGAAGTGAAAAAACTGTGCATATGTAATAGATGCTATTGTGTATATTCCTATTTATATTATTTACATTACATGTGTTATGTATTGTATTAAATTACATGACATTGTATGTATTATATTACATTAATCAAAATAAAAAAAAACCAAACCCATTGCCATTGAATTGATTCCAACTCATAGCAACCCTATAGGACAGAGTAGAGCTGCCCCTTAGAGTTTCCAGAGAGCAGCTGGTGGATTTGAACTGTTGACCTTTTGGTTAGCAGCCAAACTCTTAACCACTGCACCACCAGGGCTCCTGTATTACTTTACATCATATGTCTTATATCATATTATATTACATTATATGTATTATGCTATATCATAGCATATCATAACAATTGTACATAGCACTGTCTGGAGTTCCTGGGTGGTGTAAACAGTTTAAGACACTTGGCTGCTAACTGAAAGACTGGAGGTTTGAACTGGCCCATAGGTGCCTTGGAAGAAAGACTTGGAAAGATGACAAAGCTTATGGAACACAGTTCTACTTTGACGCACATGGGGTTGTCATGAGTCAGAGTCAACTCCATGGCAACTTTTTTTTTTTTTTTTGGTAGTATTACATGTTGTATGTACTTTTACACAGTAAAAACATAAACTTGACTGGGTTCGATAACACTAAATCACCACATTCACATCGTGGATACCTCTGGGGAGTAGGGAGGGCCTGGAACCAGGAGGGCTGTGCAGAAAGCTTCAAATGTGTCACTTCTGTTTATTCAAAGCAAAACAAAAGTGGAGCAAATGTGGCTAAGTGTGAAGAGCTGCCTGAACTGTATGGCGGGTACATGAGTATTTGCTATGTTATTTCTTTGTGCCTATGTGAAACATTTGATAATAAGTTAAAAACCTACTGTAAATGCAGTGTTTTGAACTGAACTTGCATTTTGTTACTCATACCACCTCTGTGTGTTTGAGCAGCTGCATGAGTGTGAGCATGCTTGTGTCTTTAGACTCCCATCTGGGCTGGGCACACCCAGGGACGGTGTCAGACCCCTTGCAGTTCCGCAGGGGTCCACAGGCACCTGAGCATGAAGGTCCAGCCTGGGCCTGGGGCCCCGAAGCTGTGAAGGTGGGGGATTGAAATTGTCTGCTCTGACTGTGTCCTGGGGGCCGCATTTCAGGGAGTGGGGCACAGAAGTGGAGTTGGGACATGGGTCATGTTTTGTGGGGACTTATAAACAAAATGGCTACATAGAGAGATTTTGAATACAGAAAAGTTTAGAAGCATAGAGCTGCCTTTAGTCGTCGCAGACACTGCCTCTAGTGACAGCAGAGGTCACTTCTGTTTAGCTTCTCTGAATGAACAAGGGACACTGTCATAACCCATGAAGAATAGCATGCGGCGTTTCTGCCAGAAGCAGCCAACTTGACATTAGTAAAAGAGTGATTCTAAAACAGCAAATGGACTTGAGCTAATAGGGAAGAAAAAAAATGGGCAGGAAGGAGTTCAAAGGGTGGGAAACGAGTCAGTGACAGGTTAACAGGCTGTAATTTATTAAGGAGGGAGGCAGAGTTCAGGAGCTGCTTCTAAAGCGTTTCTACCTCTATTGAGAAAAGTACGTCATAGACCTCTAGGCACTCCTGCGTCATTGTAAAGGGTGGTGTGAGGGCTTGGGGGTCACTGAGAGGGCACAAGCCTTGCCCACACGGGCCAGAGGAGACCTTGGCCCACTTTAAGAGAGACAGCACAGCTGGGAAACAAATGCCCTTCCATATGCCCACTTCACTCTGTGGGACATCTTCCAGCTTCATCTCCTGTTGTTGTGTGCCATCAAGTCGATTCCAACTCACAGCGACCCTGTAGGACAGAGTAGAACTGCCCCGTAGGGTTTCCTAGCGTGTAATCTTTACAGGAGCAGATTGCCAGGTCTTTTCTCCCACAGAGCTGCTGGGTGAGTTTGAACCGCTGCCCTTTTGGTTAGCAGCCGAGCGCTTAACCATTGCACCAGGGCTCCTCCGTCTCATACTGACCCTGAACTACATCTTAAAAAAATAATTAGGAATGCTAAGCTCGCTCACAGTGTAATCCCCAAACCCTGAATTAGACCTTCAGAAAAGTCACCTGCCTTTCCTGTCACTGGCATTACTTCTAGGTTAAAAAAAAAAAAAAAGTTGTCTAGTCGACTCCAATTTATGGCAACCCCATGTGTGTCCGAGTAGAACTGTGCTCCATGGGGTTTTCAATGGCTTGTTTTTTGGAAGTAGATCTCCAGGTCTTTCTTCCGAGGCACCTCTGGGTGGACTCGAAATTCCATCTTTTCGGTTAGCAGCCGCAGCTCCTTCTTGTCCACCCACAAACATGTTTGGGTCTCTTAATCTTAAAAACAAGGTCCTGGCATCTTCGAATAACCTCCCTCTTTCATGTCACAACCTGACATTTTCAAAGATACGCTCTAGGACTGACTCACCTTCCCACTTCCTCCTGTCTTGCAGTCCACTGTTTGCCACTTCCCCCCACCCAGGGCTCTCACCGAGGCTGCCAGAGACTTCCTGCTGGCCAAGGCCAAGGGCAGATCTGACACCCCCCCACTGCCCCCACCCCCACCCTGATGACTCTCTCTGCTGGTGGTCTTTGAGACCTCAACCATCCTTCTCGTCCTCCCTACTCTTTTATTTTTTTAAAATAACACCTTAATTGAGATAATGTGAGCTGGTTCAGATAATATTGAGAATGTGAGATAATTCACATCCCATGCAATCTACCCATTTAAAGTATACAATTCAATGGCTTTTACTATATTCAGAGTTGTGCAACCATCACCTCGATCAATTTTAGAACATTTCATCACCACTAAAAGAAACCCTACCTGTTAACAGCTACACCCGTTTCTCCCCAGCCTGCCCCCACCCCCACCCCAGCCCAGTCCTATGTAATGACCAGTCTATTTTCTGTCTCTGTGGATTTGCCTGTTCTGGAAATGTCATATAAATGGAATCATACAACGTGTGGTCCTTTGCAGCTGGCTTCATTCACTCAGCGTAATGTTTTCAGGGTTCATCTGTGCTACATGAATCAGTACTTCATTTCTTTTTATGGCTGGATAATATTCCATTGTATGGATCCAACACATTGGTTTATCCATTCACCAGCTGATGGGCATTTGAGTTGTTTCCATTTTTTGGCTGTTGTGACTAATAATGCTATGAACATTCACATACAAGTTTTTGTTTGAACACATGTTATATTTCTCTCATAGACCTAGTAGTGGAATTGCTAGATCATGTGGTAACTCTATGTTTAGTGGTTTGAGGAACTGCCAGACTGTTTTCCAAAGTGTTTGCACCATTTTACATTCCCACCAGCAATGTATGAGGGTTCCAATATCGCTGTATCCTCACCAATACTTGTTATTACGTGTCTTTTTTATTCCAGCCATCCTACTGATGTGAAGGCTTTTTTAATTCGCGTTTCCCTGATGGGTCGCTATGAGTCAGAATTGACTTGTCAGCAGCAGGTTTGGTTTTGGTTTTTGATGACTGAGGATGTTGAGCATCCTTTCATGTGCTTATTGGCCATTTGTATATTCTCTTTGGAGACATGTCTTATTCAGGTACTTTATTTTTAATTTGGTTACTTGTCTTCTTATTATTGAGTTTTAGGAGTTCTTTATATATTCTAGGCAGAAGTCCTTTATCAGATATATGATATGCAAAATTTTTCTCCCATTCTGTGGGTTGAATTTTCACTTTTTTGATGGTATTCTTTGAAGCACAAGTTTTTTTTAATCTCGATGAAATCCAGTTTATTCATTTTCTTTGTTGCTTGTGCTTTTGGTGTTATGAAACCATTGCTTAATCCAAGATCATGAAAATTTATGCCTGTTTTTTTCCTAAGAGTTTTAGCTCTTACATTTAGGTCTTTGATCCATTTTGAATTATTATTATTATTTTGTATATTACATATATGATGTGAGGTAGGGGTCCAACTTCATTCTTCTGCATGTTGTCCCAGCACTATTTGTTGAAAAGACTATTCTTTCCTCATTAAATAGTCTTGGCACTCTTGTCAAAAATCAATTAACTATAGATGTATGGAATTATTTCTAGACTCTGACTTCTATTCTGTTGATTTATATGTCTGTCCTTGTGCTAGTACCACACTGTCTTGATTACTGTAGCTTTGTCATATGTTTTGAAATTGGGAATGAGAGTCCAACTTTGTTGTTCTTTTTCAAGATTTGTGTTGGCAATTGTAGGTCCCTTGAATTTCCATATGAATTTTAGTATCAGCTTGCTAATTCCTGCAAGCAAGCTAGCTGGGATTTTGATAGGGATTGCATTCAATCTGTAGATCAGTTTGGGAAGTATTGCCATCTTAGCAATATGAAGTCTTCTAATCCATGAACATGGGTTGTCTTTCCATTTACTTAGGTCTTCTTTAATTTCTTTCAATAATGTTTTTTACTTTTCAGAGTGAAAGTTTTGTACTTCTTTTGTTAAATATAATTCTAAGTATTTTATTCTTTTTGATGCTATTGTAAATGGAATTCTTTTTTTGATTTCATTTTCAGTTTGTTCAATGCTACTGTATAGAACTAGAATTGATTTCTGAATATTGATCTTATATCTTGTAACTTTGATAAGCTCATATATTAGTTCTAGTAGTTTTTTAGTAGATTCTTTAGGCTTTTCTATATAGAAGATCATGTCATCTGTGAATGGAGATAGTTTTACTGCTTCCTTTCCAATCTGGATAGCTTTTATTTCTTTTTGCCCTGGCTGGAACCTCAGTGCAATGTGGAGTAGCAGTGGTGAGAGTGGATATCCTTGCCTTGGTCCTTGTCTTAATCCTTATTTCGGGGGGAAAAGCTCTAAATATGTTAGCTGTGGGTTTTTCCCCTCTGCTCCCTTAATGCTACCAATGGCCTGTCTCTAGCCTGCCTCTCTCGTTTCTCCTTACCCACCTGTAGGACTCATTAGCACTTCAAATGCCACACAACTATGATGGCACCTTTCCCTCACACTACCTCCTAGTGCCTGAGGACTCTGGAAATACCACCAATGAGGCCCGAAGCTATCCAACCACTGTTTCCCACCTGTGCTCTGAGGACGGTCACATAGAAGGTAGGGAAGGGATGGGAGGAGAGAATAATGGGCACCCCTCCTTTGCCCAGCTTCCAACAGACAGGAGTGGGGGTCGGGTGGGTGGGAGAGCTTGGATTGGTTTTTTTTGAAAACATGGTCTGACATTTATGCCCTTTAATTTATGAGGGCAAAAGCTGTACTGAAGTAGTATAATAATTTCCACTGATCTGTGTTATCTATTTTATTTGGTGGGGGGAGCCCTGGTGGCGCAGTGGTTAAACGCTCGCCTGCTAACCGAAAGGTTGGCAGTTCGAACCCGTCAGCCGTTCTGCAGGAGGAAGATGTGGCAGTTGCTTCCATAAAGATTACAGCCTTGGAAACCCTATGAGGCAGTTCTACTCTGTCCTGTAGGATCCCTCTGAGTCAGAATCAACTTGATGGCAATGAGTTTGGTTTTTTGGTTTTGAGTTAGATTTCATGAGGAAAACTTTATTTAAGGTCACAAACGGCTGCTGTAAAGTAGCCCGTTTCTCCTCTTGCTCCCCACAGCCAGTCCGTGCTTAGAACTCTAATTTTTACTTCCTTAACCTTTAAACATACCCTTTTGTTTTTACTTCCTCTGCCAATTCCTACCAGTAACCAGTTGCCATCGAGTCACCTCCAACTCACAGCCACCCATGTGTGTCAGAGTAGAATTGTGCTCCATAGGGTCTTTAATGGCTGATTTTTCAGAAGATTGCCAACCCTTTCTTCTGAGGTACCTCTGGGTGGACTTGAACCTCTACATGTTTGGTTAGCAGCCAAGTGTGTTAACTATTTCCACCACCCAGGGACTCCTGCCAACACCTAGTCCTGGCCTTTTGTTCCAGGTCCCCAGCCTTTCTTTCTTAAAGCACAGATCCAATTTCTAGTTGTGTTTTCTCGTTTCAAAAACCCCCGTAGCTGTCTTCCCTTGGCAGCCTCAGGCTGCCTCCTCTGAGCCCCATTTCCTGCTTGCATCCCAGCCTCTTGGGTCTCTTCCTCTCCTAATTTATGCCTCCCCTTCCTCAGGCTGCCTTTTGCTTATTTATTTATGGAGGGGTCTGTGAGTTTCTTGACGTCAGGGAGCTGTTTTCCTCATTTCCCATAATTCTGAGTCCTTCCCAGTGTCTGCATACTCGGAGCTCACTGCTAGGTGAACTGACCTGACCCCCGCACCTGAACGTCAGGGTGCCTCACAGTTATATCTGGCCCCATTTGTCCTCTAGGTGCGTAGTCTTCCTGCTCTTATTTTCGTGAGTCTAGTTTTGCACTGAGCAGGGAGTGCCCACGCTGTCAATGGCACTATAAAATATTAAAGGTAATCAGTCTTTGCTTCCTCCCCTCCAGGAGCCAGGGTCTCCTCCTGCCTCCCCGTCCTCTCTCTCTTGGTCCTGCCAAGATGACTTGGAGCAATTGCAGACGGTGGAGATGGGTGGCCAGATAAGAATGCTTAGCCTGGCCAGGGAGCAGAAATGACCCCAGAGGCTCAGCCACAGCTTGGGGCCAATCAATCTTTAATGAGATCTGTCTGAACACCAGACAGGAGTGGGGGCGAGGTGGGTGGGAGAGCTTGGATTTTTTTTTGAAAACTTGGTCTAGACATTTATGCCTTTTAATTTATGAGAGCAAAAGCTGTACTAAAGTAATACAATAAATATATTTTTATATTGCAGTTTAAAATGTCAGAAGCTTAAATACAACTTTAAGGAACTTACGTTTAAGGCTTAACTTTCAGGATTAAGGAAGCGTTCCAAAGCACAGCTTGAGTAGGCCCAGTTAAATTCAAGACATACGATTGCCACACATTATGAAGTGCATAGAGCTTTAAAACATCATGGCGCAGGCTTTTATTTTGATGTTGGTATCACCTTTGCTTTTAGCTTAGAGAGGATCAAGATGATTTATTTCATGTCAGATTGTGACTTTATCTGGTGATTACTTTTTCTCCTCCAGGCAGGGATGTGGACTTAGTGATGAAATGAGTTTGGGTTTCATTAAGTTATTCTCATCTTTTGTTGTGTAAGCCATTCTACCAAGTGGGATTCAAGTTCCCCTTTGGGGCCAGAACAGGTATCCCCAGGGCCCCCTCTCATTCTCACTACGTCACTCCACCTGTGTCCATGCTCACTGGAGTAAAGGCTGAGCATCATTTTAAAGTTGTTGCTTCTCATTTTTCATAATAATAACAATTAGTTATTATAAATACGATGATGACTATTATTAAGGCTGCAGTGAACAGTCCATCCTTGCTTATTCCCATAGGGCGGTATTTCCCAGACCATGTTCCCTGGGACACTCATTAGGAAGACTTTAGGTGGTCAAATCCATCACTTCAAGTGCAGTGCACCACTGTCAGTGTGTTGTACTATGGTGGCTTGTGTGTTGCTGTGATGCTGGAAGCTATGCCACCGGTATTTCAAATACCAGCAGACTCACCCATAGTGGGCAGGTTTCAGCAGAGCTTCCAGAATAAGACAGACTAGGAAGAAAGGCCTGGTGCTCTACTTCCGTAAATTAGTCAATGAAAATCCCATGGATCACAACAGAATACTGTCTCACAGACTCAAACATGGCAATGATAGTGAAAATGGCGAAGGACGAAGCAGTGTTTCGTTCTGTTGTACGTGGGGTCGCCATGAGTTGGAGTCGACTTAATGGCAGCTAACAACAGGAGTGAACTGACCTTGATCATTCCACACTCTCTCACGCGGTCACTTTGTGACCAGGAGCTCCGCGCGCAAGGTGGGCAGCATGTGGTCGAGGAAGGAGACTGGCTGATATGCCCACCACGTGGCTGAACCCATGACTTGCAAATCAGCTAACCTTTCTGGTTGCTTCTTCTCTTGTAGTTCCAGATGTCCGAGTCTTACCTCTTCAATAGGACTTTAAGCCCTTGAGGGCAGGACTGGTCATATATTTCTTTCGCATTTCTGACAGCACTTGCACAGAGCTGGTACGTTGGGATGGAGCAACCTAGTTATGCCCAGGCAAGGGAGGAGGGCTGCCATTCACCTTGAGTGCACTGTGAATGGTGCCGGGGCTGTGCCGTGCAGCTGTGTTATGTAAAAGGCACTCAGCAAGCTGGGTAAGCTGAACTGAAATTACCTACCACAGAATAAGTGGTAGGTAAAATGTGTGACAAAATATTAAAACAAAATTTGCATTCTTTTGACAAGTTCAGAACTATTTTTCATATTGCACTTTCTTCCCCTTACTTTGACATCTGTGGTTATCAAAAGCAAGATTCCCAAGTACTACTTAATACAAGAGCATTTTTATATAATGCATGAATCCATATTATATTTTGTAACAGCACTTTGGAATCATGTATTAATCTACCCATTTTCCTACGAGAGGTGGTTTTGTAACCTTTCCCTTACTTGTGGGGTTGCAGAAGAAATACCAAAGGTGATGTGACTTGCCTAAAATTCTATGATTGGTTGTTGTCAGATAGAGCTGAACTAGGACTGCATTAAATCAGGACCACTGTACTCATACCAGCTGCTGTGCTGTTACCAGTCATTTTAATTTATTTATGCTGTAAACCTCCACCTCTCGCCTACTTCATGAAGGATTTAGGACAGAGACAAAACACGTAAGTTCATAAGGCTCACTTGTGAAGAGAGAGGTTAAAAAAAAAATGTTTGCTTAGTATTTTAAACTCTGTAGAAATACCTGAATTTCCTCCGGATACGGAGTTAGAGTCCTCTACAGCCAACACAACATTAGAAGTTTGAAGTGGGGGCTGCCTGTGAATTCATGCCTTCCTCTGATCTCTGTTTTTAGCACCATAAGCTGGTTCTTTGATGCCATCTGATATCGTGACCACTTATTTAGTGTGTTTTAAGTGAGCGACTACAAAGCTATGCAAGAATATTAGGCCAGGTTCATTTCATTTTCTTTAGATCAGTATTTTTCAAGAGGCAGTCCTTGGGCTAGCTCTGTTAGAATCACGTGGGAGCCTATTAAAATGCAAATTCCTAGGCCCCCTCTCAGACCCACCGATTTGGAGTCTCTGAAGGTGGGGCCCCAGGATTTGCATTTTTAACAAGTTCTCAGGTGATTCTTGGGCACAGGTAAGTCCGAGAACTACTACTGAAAGTTGTCAGAAGAATGTCTTTTAAAAGGTTCCCAAGGGAAGATGGCTTCTCCCATTGCATATGTATTCTGGAAGTTGGCCCTTAGATCCCCCACCTTGCTCTTCTCCTCATGTGACATCTTCATTAGCACACTTTGCCAGGCATTTGGGACCCATCACAGGATTTCTTGGAGTTACTTTCAAATATCTCTGAAGCAAACAAATCTCTCACTGCTTCCACCTCAGATGAGGGGCAACAATATCTATCCCATCTTGTGTCCCCACAGGTCACACACTTGGCCACATGTGCTAGGTTCCCTGCCCCTGACAGCCCACGGAGACCCCAGTGACCCATCGTGGCATGTCACACCAAGCCTGTGCTTGGCTCCGAATCTCCATCCACACACTGTGGCAGTAGCAGCCACGGCCATTCTGTTGGTGTTGGGACTGAGTTAACACCTACGCTCAGTCTCTCCTCCTGACTTCAGAGCCTCCAGCAGGCTGTCCAGCACCACAGTGTGTGGGCATTTAGCAATTGTGCAGGCTTCTAGAGACCTTGAGGAATTCCAGCAGGCAACATTTCTCCTGTAGAACACGCTCAAGCTTGGTATTTCTATAGCCCAAAATACATTTGATTATTTTAAGTGTGCTGCAAAGTTTGAGGCCTGGGTAGATGAGTAGGTGTACACTTAGGTTCAAACAACATTAATTTGGTGCCGGTGAAAATTCTATGAAAGTGTGAGGGCGGGCTCTTCATCTCCAGGGGAAGGAGCAGTTCAAACAAGGATCTTAAAATGGGAGATGTTCATGGCAGGAGTAGACCAGTAATACCTTTAGTTTTAAAGTTGTGTGTACAACATAAAAAATGTTTAGCCTCACACGCTTTCTCACAAAATGTGGTCCTTTCAATTTCAGAAAATATGGCCAGTGCCCGTGTATAAAGGGAAAGGGGAATTCCAAGTGATGATGTTTGTTTGCGGGTGTCGGCATACTATAGAATCAACCTACCATGTTTTTCTTTCATTGCAGGTGATTTTCAAAGCAAAGTCAAAATATTCCCCAGAATTACTCAAATACCGGTAAGTACCCTGAGCATTTCTCCCTGTGGTAGAAGGTGAAAGTGGTTACACATTACCCTGTTAGCACATGTCACTTCTCTGGAGCTGGCAGCTGCCTGGAACAGCCCTGCTGGGTAAGTGTTTGACCACAACTGTCATATCCATTGCCCGTAAAGAGTCAGCTCCTTTAATCATTACTTACTTGATCTTGCAACATATTTGACTATTGCCTTGTATAGTCACGAGAGCCTCGTGCCTTCCACAGCCAGGAGGAAGTAGGCAGGAATAAAACAGATGTGGGTAACACATAAACCTTTCTGGGGCACTTGTGAAATAAAGAGCCCTTCACAGAAGGGTGGGTGGTACCAACAGGTAATGCACTCAGCTGCTAACCAAAAGGTTGGAGGTTGGAGGCCACCCAGAGGCACTTCGGAAGAAAGACCTGGTGATCTGCTTCTGAAAAACCAGCCATGGAAAACCCTATGGAGCACAGTTCTACTCTGACACACACAGTATTGCCATGCGTTTCAGTAGACTTGGTGGCAACTAGTTATTTAGCAGAAGGAAGAAGGTTCCCTGAAAATGGCAATGTGTGATCACAGTGTTCCTCCCCAACCCCCACCCTCTGGGACCCCAGGCCATGGCCAGTAGGGCCTTGTTGTCCCCCCAGCCCTACTCTCCTCCTGGCCTGCCTGACCCACCTTGTCTCTAGTTGTGGACTGCTGTTAGGCTCTTTATCTTCTGGAATGCCGCAGTCCATTGTACAGTTACAAGTTGTGCTACGGACAGTTACCATATAACTTGCTGTGGTTCTTGTTAGCTGCCAGCGAGTCGGCTCTGACTCATGGCGACGCCACGTACAACAGAACGAAACAGTGCCTCGTCCTGCACCGTCTTCGTGATCATTGGCATGTTTGAGCCCATTGTTTCAGCTGTTGTGTCAGTCCGTCTCATTGAGGGTTTCCCTTGTTTTCGCTGACCCTCTGCTTTGATATCCTTTGGTAGTGGTTGGTCTTTCCTGATGATGTGTCCAATGTAAGCAAGTTGAAGTCTCACCATCCTTGCTTCTAAGGTGCCTTCTGGGTGTATTCCTTCGAAGACTGATTTGTTCATTTTTCTGGTATCCATGGTATATTTGATAACTTGGTACACAGGTGTTTATTAAGTATCCAACCAGCAAATATATTTTTGACCATTTAGTACTCAGGTACTGTGAGTCAAAAAAGTAGTCTGTGCCCTTGAGAAGTACACAGTGTATTTGTAAAGATGTCCTACAGAACACAAAAACTTGCAGAATAAGGCAAAGCTGCACACAAAAGCTTTCGACAGCATGAACAGTCCCAGCTGTGGGCCCCTATGGGCTGTGGGCGTCACAAGAACTTTGTGGAAGAAGAAGTGAGGCTCGTGCTGGGATATATAGGAGAGTGTTGAAGGGGGCCCCTTAAATTACATGTTAAATTGTATGCGAAGAGGTGTTTTTCCTGTGGAGAGGGTCCATTGCCTCCCCTAAGTTTTCAAAGAAGAGTGTGACTCCCCAAAAGTGAAGCTTAAAGAATGGTCAGATTTGGCAAGAGGGGGAAAGCAAGGAAAGCCCTCCAGAAGGGGCACAGGGTGCAGCAAGAGCCAAGGTTCTGAGGTCTCTGCTGCCACAGGCAACCATCTCTGCAAAGACAACTTTCAGTTACCTTCTTGGATCAAAATGAAAAATCAATTACTTTATTACTTTAAAATATGTAAAAATGCATACATATTTATATACACATATTCCTAAATTAATAAAAAAATGTATTTAAAAAATTGAAAGGGTATATATTAATTCCAGTTTCATATCCAAGAAACTAAAGTTGAGAAGGTTTCTTTGAAGGTCAGAAAGTTATGTGACTGTGCCCGGGTCAGGATACAAGTAATGCAGAGGCCCATGTTTATCTTTCACCTGATTTTGCAATTTCCCTTTACTACTTTTCAGGGGATCAGGTCAGACCAGACTACTTGCCTTAGAGTCAGTTCTGACCTCATGTGTCAGAGTAGAACCGTGCTTTATAGGGTTTTCAATGGCTGTGACTTTTTGGAAGTATGTTGCCAGGCCTTTCTTCCAAGGCACCTCTCAGTGGGTTTGAACTGCCAATCTTTTGGTTAGCAGCTGAGCACTTACCATTTGCACCAGCGCAGTGGTTAAGCATTCAGCTGCTTACCAAAATGTCAGCAGTTTGAATCCACCACCCATTCCTTGGAAACCCTATGGGGCAGTTCTACTCTGCCCTGTAGGGTCGCTGTGAGTTGGAATCGACTTGATGGCAGTGGGTTAGGGACTCCATACCTTTTGGGAGGGTGTTAATTCATGTTTCCTCCAGGTTATTCACCTGGAACTTCAGCGTCCATCATGACATGATGTTGGTCCTAAGGAGGACAGTTTAAAGTCCAAGCAGATGATTTCCTCTTCTCTCTGATGACCAAGTAGCTAGCTTTTCCTCTGCTTGGTCTTTGTGTCCATTGCCTTGATGAGAACCACAGATTAGCTGGGGGGATTGGGGAGCTGCGAGCAAAGAATGAGTGAAGACTGGGGTGGGGTAAGAGTATCCTGATTGGATCACGGGGCTCATTTTATCTTGCACCTGGTGGGTTGAGGCTGGGTGTTATGGGTTCAATTGTGTCCCCTCCCTGCCAAAAAACATGCTGAAATCTTAACTCCTATACCGGTGGATGTAATGTAATGAAATGTAATCACTTTCCATAATGCAATCTAATGTTAGGTTAATGATGCCAGATTAGCATAGGATGTGTCCTAAACCTAATCACTTCTGAGTTATAAAAAGAGCAGATTAGACACAGAAGCAAGCACACACTGGGGAAGACAGATGCCATGTGAGGATCACCAAGAACCAAGGAAGGCCTAAAGCTCCCGACAAGAAAGGAATGAACATGGACTTCCAGGCTACAGAACTGTGAGAAAATACATTTCTGTTCTGTAAAGCCACCCACTTGTGGTATTTGTGTTACAGCAGCATCAGGAGACTAAGACACTGGAGCCATTAGGTGATTTCTAGAGGTGAAATGTGGATGTGTTGGTCAGAAAGGAGGATCACTAAAACAAGTTTTTAAACCTCTGAGCATTGGGGGTACAGTCTTTGAGGTGGGAACATGTATTCTTGGGGGTAGTACTTGATCCTTGAGTCAAGTGAAACTCTTAACAAAGGCTGTGACAATGTGTGCCTTAGGCTGGGTTCTCTAGAGAAGAAAAACCAGTGAAGCATACACACATACACATATACATACATATGTATATATTACCAAAAAACCATTGCCACCAAGTCAATTCCAACCCATAGTGACCCTATAGGACAGAGTAGAACTGTCCCATAGGGTTTCCAAGGAGCAGCTGGTGGATTCGAACTGCCATCCTTTTGTTAGCAGCCAGGCTCTTTAACCACTGTGCCACCAGGGCTCCTACATAAATATATGTGTGTATACACAAACACACACACACACATATACATACACACATATCTATATATACATATATACACACACGTACATATATATACAGAGGGAGATTTATCTCAAGGAAATGGCTCACGAGGTTGTAGAGGCTGGCAAGTCCCAAGTCTGTGGGTCAGGCATCAGGTTGGAGGCTTCTTCTGACTCATGTAGCTGCAGGGGCTGCCAAACCCAAGATCAGCATGCAATATGGCAGGCCCTGGCTCAAGTCCTAAGAATCAGAGGTCAGATGATGACGAGCTGGATGTAGGATCCAGAGCAAGCAAGTGAACTTTGCCAGAACACCCATATATATTGGATGCAGGCCACATCCTGGAGGAAATTCCCCTTACAACTGATTGGCAGATCATATCAGATCACATAATGAAGGTGATTACATTATATCACAAAATGGAGGATAACTACATCATTACATAACTGCCAAACTACATCATTATGTAACTGCCAAACCACTGAGAATCATGGCCCAGCCAAGTTGACACACAACCTTAATCGTCACCATGTGTATGACTGCTTTATGGGGAGGGGATTTGCAGAGATGAAGGGAGAAGAAGGGGAGAAATGTCGTTGGATCCCAATGTTAAGAGTGAGATGTTTGAGCCAGAGAAGGTGGAGAGGGTCTTGAAGCCATGAGGATGTGGTTTCAATGGGAGAAGCCTGTTAGCTCAGATCTAATAATTTAGTTGCCAAGTATGAAGAAATCCTAGGAGTTACTAATGTTCAGGCACATCCTTACTCTCATCTATTTAACTCCCCATCTCCCTTAAGCCATATGACGTTAGGCATTTCAGGCAATGATTTATCCCTTGAGATGCTTTGATATGTTGTCTTTTAAAATAGGCTGGCTTCCTTAATTTAATCACAATTCATTTGAAATGAAACATAAGTCATTAGTCTAGAACTAGCTGAAACATCCCACCCCAAGCTATTCCTATAGCAATTCTGTGTTTTGAAGAAAATTTATACTCAATCTAGCCAAGAACTGCTTTATTTTTCACTTAAATTCTCTTTTCACCAGCACATTAGCTAGCTCTGAGTTTTGCTGGAGTTGATATTGTCTTTCCCAGTATATATTTTTTATATATTTTTGGCTTAGGAAGTGTGATCACTGGGCATGGAATTGCTCAAGAGTATTTTCATTTTAAACATTTTCAACTATTTTCCCTCCACTTTTGATTTTTTTAATGAAGTGAAAAGTATAATGTGCCAGGGTTTGCTTTTCCCTTTCTTTAAGAATTCTAAGATACTGGAAGAGAAATTTAAACAATCTTTATAATCCTAATATTATCCCCTCACAATAAACCAGGTGCCATCAAGTCAACTCTGGCTCATGGTCACCCCGTGTGTCAGAGTAGAACTGTGCTCCATAGGGTTTTCAGTGTCTGATTTTTCAGAAGTAGATTGCCAGGCCTTTCTTCTGAGGTGCCTCTGGGTGAACTTGAACGGCCAACCTTTCAGTCAGCAGCTAAGTGTGTTAACTGTTTGCACTGCCCCGGGACTCTTCCCCTGACAATAGGACGTCATAAAGGGTGGCAGCACCCAAATCCAAGTGCTTCCTGTCTGGATGCTGACTGGGGAGAGTGTCTGTGCGAGGGGCTGCCTGAAGACTCAGTGTTGCTCCGCACTTGGTGACCACACTGGCTCTGCCATAGCCACACTGACCCTCTGGTCTCACAGGCAGAAGTGGCTTCTCAGACGCTGGGTCTCACTGGCTTTTTTCTCCTTTAGCCTTTCCTCTCATCATGTCAAGATGGGCTGTTTATCCTGACCCTATGGTTTGGGCCATAGTTTCTTCCCAGAACTGTCCTAATCACTTCTCAAAGGGTCTCTGCTGACTGCAGTCTTCTTCATCCGGCCCATGTTCCCCGGATCATCTTCTAAAATCTACCATTCTCACATTTATCATACCTTTGCTTATTGTCTTGGCGTGCCCCCCAGTGTCTGCTGCCCACCCGTATTTCAGTTTCATCTCTTTCCCCTGTCTGCCTCCCACCTTGTGCTCCAGGCCTGACAGACAGCACGCCAGCCCCAGACAAAGCGTGCTCTTTTGTGGTGATAACTTTGTACGTGTTTACTCTTCTCTGCTCGTCTGGTGCACTGTGTCCCTCCCTCTAATGCGACACACATCTTCCCACTACCCAGAGCTGCTGGAGGGCCTATGCTCTGTCGTCTTCATCGCTGAGTCTCTTCATAGGCCTGGCAAGGAAGCAGCACCAGTGCAGGGCTGTGGAGTAAAGGATCTCTCTACCTTTAAAGATGTAATTCCTTAATTTTAAGTTGCTACCCCACAAGAAAGGAGATCCGGTAGCTGCTGCGATATAGAGTGTTTGTAGGAATTAACCACTGCCCATCTGTCAGTTTGTCCTCTGTGGTGGCTTGCATGTTGCTGTGAAGCTGGAAGCTATGTCACCGGTATTTCAAATACCAGCAGGGTCACCCATGGTAGATAGGTTTTAGCAGAGCTTCCAGACTAAGACAGACAGAAAGAGGGGCTTGGCAGTCTATTTCCAAAAATTAGCCAGTGAAACCCCATGGATCACAACAGAATATTGTCTGATATAGTGCTGGAATTGAGCCCCCTAGGTTGGAAGGCACTACAACAAGGGACTCAAACAACAATGATCATGAAGATGGTGCAGGACCAGGCATCATTTCGTTCTGTTACGTATAAGGTCACCATGAGTCAGCACCAATTCCAAGGCAACTAACCGTAACAATAATAGGAATTAATGTCTACACAATAGCCCTTGTTTAGACAATAATGCAATGGTTTTTGGATTCAGATGCACATCTCCAGCTGGATTGATTCCTTCCTTCATTCCTCCCTCCCTCTTAAATATTTGTTGAGTCCCTACTAAGCACAACGTGGATACAGGTCGGGGGATGGGGATGAAACAGACAGTCCCTGTCTTCACGGCACTTACTGCCTGCATAGAAGCAGGCACTGATCAAGTAATTGTCCGTGTATTTTACTCTAAACTGTGACGTGTCTCTAAAGTTAAAGCACAGGGACCAGGGCAGAGGTACCAGAGAAAACTGCTTGTTGCCGGGAGGGGGAGGGAGAGGGCTAGGAAAGGCTTCCTTAAGGAGGGGATGTTTGAGCTAAGGTCTGAGGGCTGAGCAGGAGTCAGGCAAACAATTTTCAGAATCGTGTGAGAGACTTTGCGAGGGGGCAGTAATCTAGACGGGGCGCATTTAACTGCAAGACATGAAACCCCATTCAAATTAGCTTGAGTAAGTGTGGGTTTATTAGAGCACACTGACATCTGAGGGCAAGAAATAAAACTGCGGCCGGGCGCGCGCACACTCGCGCTCTCTCTCTCTCATTTCTCTGGTCCCTGTCTGCCTCCCACCTCGTTCTCCAGGCCTGATGGGCATTTGGCATGTTCGCACACGCGCGTGCTCTCTCTCACGTTTCCGATGTCCCTTGTCTGTGATGGCTGAAGACACTAACATCACTTTCTAGCTTCAAAATCACTTTCAGTTGATGGTTTTCTGCTCTCAGTTTTGAGATGCAAACATGGTCAACCCAAGTCTACTTTGGAGTCAAACTAGGCTGCTCCTTATTTAGATGCCTACTGAATGATGTCTCCCTGAAGTAAACAAAACATGGACAATTACAAAGGGACACGTGAGGCTGCTGATCTGAAAGTCTATGTAGACCTTACACAGGTCCCTTAGAAAGTCTATAACCCTGAGAAACTGAGTTAAAAACGGCCGGTCAGTAGCCTGTTTGTATCCATTTAGCCTCAGGCGAGTTGCTATAACCGCTTCTTAAGCACAATGGTTGAGCAGGTAAAATAGCGTTCCCAGGTAAAATGAGTGCTCACTGGACTCCTTTTTCATTGGTACTTTTTGTGGTTAAAACGCTTTATGAACATGATCCCGCTTAAGCCCCATAAACAACCTCATCAGGTAGGTGTTATTTAGTCTCATTTTCCGATGAAGAAGCTGAGGCTTAAAGAGGCTACATTTTGCCCAGGTTCCCATGGTGCAGCCTTGTCAGAGCTGACGTTCAAGCCCAGCTCTCTGCTCTTAGCTGGTTATTATGAACATTCATTGGGTGCTTCCCGTGGCCTCATTTAATCCTCACAACCCCCTCACATACAATGCAGTTGAGGCACAGAAAGCTAAGCACCTTGCTGAGGTCACAGTTTGTTGGCAATTTGTAATATAAACCGTTTGTCTCTGAAGTCTGGGCTCTTAAGTGGTTGTGAACTTGGTTGTGTCTGCTTCCAGCAGTTAACCAGAAACTCACAGTTGCCTTCTAACACGCAGGAACATGCAGGGAATGGTGACTGACATGCCTCCTCTCATCCTTTCCAGGTTGCCACTCTACCTGGCATCGCTCTTCATCAGCCTCGTGTTCCTGCTGGTGAACTTGACCTGCGCGGTGCTGGTGAAGACAGGGACCTGGGAGAGGAAGGCCATTGTCTCAGTGCGCGTGGCCATCAACGACACGCTCTTCGTGCTGTGTGCTGTCTCTCTCTCGCTCTGTCTCTACAAAATTTCCAAGATGTCCTTAGCGAACATTTACCTGGAGTCTAAGGTAGGGTGGAAATGTCATCAAGCTCCCTTCATTAAAGTTGGTCCTAAACATGGTTTTCTGGTTTGGAAAGAGGACACAACAGCTGTCTTTTCCCACCTGATGGCCTACGAATGATTGGCCACATTGCGGCTGTGAGCTACAACACAGGAATGCAGTTCATTGAACTTGGGGTACAAGAAGAGTTCCCATCCAGATGCCGTAAAGTGTATCGGTGTATGCAGAATTGCTGCAGAGAGTGAAATCCTTGCCTTATAGATGCAGCCATTTAACCTACGTTTTAAAGGACTCATAGAATTGGTTCTATCAGTGATATTAAGAGCAAACACATAGCTAATGTTACCATGTTTCGGGCACTTTTATAAGCACTTTACATGTATAAACTTATTTCATGTTTACAACCCTGTGGAATTAGGTGGTATTACTATGCCCACTTTATAGGTAAGGAAATTGAGGCACAAAGAGGTCAGGTAGCTTGCCCCAGGTCATACAGCTAGTAGATGGCAGGGCCAGGATTGAGACAAGGCAGGCTGGCTCCAGGGCCTGTGGTCTCAGCCACCTTGTTGTGCTGCTGCAGACACTCAGACTGAACCCGTGATTGCCTGTGCCCAGGAGAGTGTTCTCAGCAGCGGGAACTGCTCGTGGAGTTCAGCACAGCAGTCCTCTCATGTTGATTTTCATTTACAGACACGGAGCCACACGTGTCATGGGAGGGAAGCTCCTGGCCCGCTCTTTTTTTCCCTGCTGTGCCTCACATGCAAGAATCTCTATTATCTGCTTTCTTTCTCCAGTGTTGTAAAGAAGAGCAGATATGTTGCCTGGAGCTGGGTACTGAAGTTTTTATCATCAGCCGGATCCCCCAGCTCTTCCTTCATTGACAAATTCTGAACCTGAGCCCAGAAGCGTAGTGAGAGATTAGGGCGGAGGGTGGAGGTGGGGGTAGAAGTCAAGGAGCAGATGTCCTGGATTCTGACTGGTTGTGTGACCCTGGCCTTACAGTTACTTGGCCTCTCTGGCCTTGGTTTTCTCCCTTGTGAAATGGCTGAGTGCTTCCTCTGGCCCCTCTCCTTCTAAGCCGTGTGTCCCGTGGCATGCCCTTCTGCTGCCTTTGCCATGTGGCAAAGATAAAGGGGCAGCTTGATCTTCCCCAGTATTGTGTCTTCCGTAGTGAGCCGTAGATTAAAACCTTAATCAGAGCACCCTGTGATTTGGCTGAGCTCTTGCAGAATCCCTAAAGTTAGTGGCACTGAGTAGTTTTTTCATTTACACATTTTGACAACTTTTAGACTTGATTTTACCTTACCTTTCTTCATTATATTGTCCCCCATATAAGAGCTATTCAAGGCTTTAAAAAAAGAGAACTGTGGTTTTAACAGGAGGGGTTAAATTGTAGATTGTTAAAATACTATTTAGATCACCCATATGGCAAACAAGATAATTGGGCCCCACTGGTAAAATAAAATAATATCTTAGATTTAGTGAATGAGTTCCGTATGTAAAACTCAAAAATCAGTTTTAGCTTTTGGTTACATTAACTATCTGTTTCTAGGCAGTGGTCATTAACTGACTTTGCAAATTGATAGCTTCATAAGTTGAGGCATAAATCACTGATTTCAAGTAATTCCAAGCCCTGAGTCACATCCAAATCAGTTGCCGTTGAGTGGATTCTGACTCAAGGCAGCTCCATGTGTGTCAGAGTAGAACTGTGCTCCGTAGGGTTTTCAATAGCTGATTTTTCAGAAGTAGATCGCCAGGCCTTTCTTCCAAGGTGCCTCTGGGTGGACTCGAACCTCCAAGCAGTCTTTTGATTAGCAGCTGAGCGCATTAAACATTTGCACCACCCAGGGACTCCTGAGTCACATCGGTGCTCCTGTATCCCCAGCCTAGACTCAGAACTTTCAGGAAGTGCTTGCTGCCCAGAGCCACACCAGCTCAGCAGCACAGATGCCTCCCAGCTGCCATTCCCTCTGCGATTGCTTAGTTGTTGCCGTGCAGCCAGAGGCCTGGGCACTTGGCTCACTTGCTGTGCTTATAAGCTGAGGGTTCCACTCTGAAGCTGAGCAGAGACAGCTACAGATTCAAAAAAAGAAAGAAAAAAAAAGCCATTTGCCCTTCTTGTTCGTAAAATCTAGGCCTTGGCCAAATGGCCATCTCCCAGCCAGGGCCCCAGGTTTTGAAGTGTCTGTGTGAAGGTAATTTGAGCCTGTAGGAAGGCATGTAGGATGAGAAGAGGTTTGGAGTGGAGTGAAGGTAGAGGGCTCCGACAGAACATCAGGTAAGGCTGCAGTGACTCTGAGATCCCCCAGGGGTTACCAGGTCCAGTGAAAGGAGTGGAATCTGGAATGAGGCTGCTGTCTTGCACCATGAATGGGCACACCCCTCACGCTCCTTCTGTTCCAGGGCTCCTCCGTGTGTCAAGTCACTGCCATTGGTGTGACCGTCATCCTGCTGTATACATCTCGAGCCTGCTACAACCTGTTCATCTTATCATTTTCTCAGAACAAGAATGTCCATTCCTTTGACTACGACTGGTACAACGTATCAGACCAGGTCGGTGGGTTCACCAGTAAGGGAATAACCTGCACAGTGACCACTTGCTTTTCAACATTCCATGTTGCAGGGGGGTGCCAGCTCCTTATTTCTGCTGCTGAATAGCTGTGTGACTGTGAGAAAGTCACTTACTGACCTTTGTGGTATCTGCGTCCTCATCTGTAAAATGGGGTCATAGTACCTGCCCTGCCTGTTCCATCTCACATGTTGTCTGAGAAAACTAGGAGACACACACACACACCACGCACACACACTCCACACATACCCACACACATACGCACACACCACACGCACACACATCACCTGTATACACATATACCACACACACATCACATATACACACCACACGCACACACACCACACACACACCCCACATGCACACATCACATGCACACGCATACACACCTCACACACATCACATACACCACACACACACGCACACACCACACGCATACACACCACACACACCACACATACCACACATATATAAATGAATGTTTCTCCTTTCCACACCATTCCCACTCTAGGAAGCTCTTGTCAAGCAGAACTTAGATTTTTTTTTTTTTTTAAAGTGCTTTCATATAAATATAAGATCTTATTAAGGGGTAAAATTTGTAAAGATAAAGAAAATTGTATTCAGGTTTTGGAAATAAATACAACTGTGAAGCTCTGAGAAGTTTTTTTTTTTAATAGAGCATGCATCCTAACAGGATTTGAGGAAATCTAGATAAAAGGTGTCCAAGGATATTTGGATTTTAGTAAAAGCTCATTTCACCAGTAGTTTCAATGTGATACTTTTTAAAAAATGCGTTCTATAAATTCATAGGAAATTTCTTCCTTAAATGTATGGTAGAATTTGCCAGCAAAGCCATCTAGGCCTGAAGTTTTCTTTGTTGGATAATCTATAGAAAATTAAGAGTAAGGTACAAAAATAATTTCTATTATACTCTAAATATAAACAAAGTTACTTATAAAGAAGATGAACAAAGGTAGCAAAACGTCATCTGGCATCCATGCTCACAAAGGCTCCTGTTCAAGGTGCTGGGGATATGAAAATGAACAGACTTATTCCCTGCCGTGTAGGAATTTATGGCCCACTGGGGGAAAAAGACACAAATAAGCGATTACAGTAAAGAAATATGATTTCTATAAGTGGGGTCTACTGGACTGAATTGCAAAGGTTCCTTAGCTTTTCCTGGAAAAATGTTAAATATTCAAGTATATACAAATCCACTTCTAAAATCCCAACAGTGCTTATAACAGGCTGAATTAAGTCTCTGGAAGAAAGAATAACTTTAAAATGATCATAATCAGTTAAACCTACGAAGACAAGGGTGAAATTTAGAAAAGGCACTGTCAAGATGTTATAATTAGAAAGAATTACAACCACCACCACCTCTAACCCAAACCAATACCCCAGATATAGGATAGGAGAAAGTTGGGCAGGGTACTGTTGAAAGTGTGCCCTTTTTTGAGAAAATCGAATATATTAAAATCTAAGCTTCAACAATGATAAATTAGAACCTATTCATAATACAGAGATTTGGTTTTAACAAAATAATTATTTCAATTTTTCTTTCAATCAAGAGCTCATAATTACAATGCACTTAGAACATTAATACAATTTCTAAATTCTCTTGTTTTTAGGTGATATTTATTTACGGATATATAGACCTGTGTGTTGCAAACAAAATAATCTAGGAGCCAGTGAAACAAATGACCACACACACGTTAGATGCATTCGTGTAGAATGGAAAGGGAACCGTGTACTATTGAGATGTGCTGAAGATGGGATATGAGATGCAAAGATGAATCTTCCTGAAGTGTAGCATAATTAGTTTTGGTTACCATGCTTTAAATATGATGTGATGGATGAGGATTAATAGATACCTTTAAGGCTTGGTTTTGGTGCATTCTCTTTCTTGGAAATGATGGTCTTAGTGATACAGTTGTCCAGATCCCAAGAACATAGCACTTCCCTTGAGTACCTGCCACCTGCTTTGTAGAGAGAACACAAGTGTACCAACCCCCATTGGTCATCTCACTGGTCAGGAGTCCAAACATTTTAAACTCTGAGAATTATTTTCTAGAAAAGCTAGCCTGCAATAAACTTGAAAGGGTAAAGAATTGGATATGGGCTATGTGAAGAAAAGTTTAAAAATTGACATGTTTGTCCTAGGGATGAGGTTAAAGGGTAACAATTACATGTCGCTCTCAAGAATTTAGAAGGATGCAACAAAACATTCTCACTATTCATAGATTTTTGAAGGAAAAAAAAATCAGCTTAAATTTAAATGAGAGATTTCCTTTGGACATAAGGGAGATATTTTAGGGTGAAGTGATAAAACATCAGATTGGGAGTTTCTTTGAATAGTTTGAAGAAGATAATCATTTATCCTCTATAGTTTAAGTAACCTTCCACCTGAGATCTGGACCGTCACTATTACCTGATTCAACATGCATATTTTAGGGGTGAAGGAATTACACCATATTAGAACTTTTCTCTGTTCATGTTAAATAGAATCAAATCAAATATATTTCCTCTGCCTTCTGTCTACTGACTCCATATCCCCCCTCTTTTTTTTTTTAACAGGCAGATTTGAAGAATCAGCTGGGAGATGCCGGATATGTTGTATTTGGAGTGGTCCTGTTTGTGTGGGAACTTTTACCTACTACCTTAGTAGTTTATTTCTTCCGAGTTAGAAATCCTACAAAGGACCTTGTAAGTAAAGCCACTTATATTTGCAGAAAATATCTGATTCTAATCATGAAATATAAAATTAGAATTTTTTTTTTAGCTTTTCTACAGAGAAGAGTCTTTCTTCTATCCTGTTACGATATTTAAAGCCCTTTTGTCTATTTTATCAAGAAATTTCTTTTCCCTTAATTCTCTTTGCAGTGAAATGTGTTTTTCTGTTTCGCTTTATTTTACAAAAGAAATGAAAATAAGTTGCATCTCAAGGCTGGGGAAAGTGATGAACTGCTTTCCTGATGTGACGCAGCCTCACTAGTATTTGAACCAACCAAGTCAAGGTTCAAGTAGTCCAGAAGTCAAGGCTCAGATTGTCAGGTGTGAGTGGCAAGGAAACCATAGATAAAGTCCCCAGTTAATTCACAATTCTCATATACAACTGGTTGTTTTTGTTTGTTTCCTTGTTTTTTACTGTGAGTACGTGGTGGTGAAGAACATAGTAACTGCTAGTAGAATTGGTAACCACTGCTTTGATTTGTGCTAAGGCACCAGCACAGTTTTATTCACCACTGCGTT
Organism: Trichechus manatus latirostris; assembly: GCF_000243295.1. Classification (NCBI taxonomy): domain Eukaryota; kingdom Metazoa; phylum Chordata; class Mammalia; order Sirenia; family Trichechidae; genus Trichechus; species Trichechus manatus. Next base: position 2,552,896 of record NW_004443957.1, on the reverse strand, counting down.
TGCACCATTCGTGCAGATACCCATATAAGGGGTCCATGGACGGCATTTGAGATCTACAATAGCATGTTGATCTACAATAGCATGTTAGTGAATTAAAATGATTCTCTTTGCCCTGAAGCACATGATCTCCTAATTTACCAGGGGGGAGTGAATTCAGCATGAAGTATGCATAGTGATAAATGGAAAACATTTTCCCCTTTTCCTGTTGCATTCATGAAGTAACTTCTAAGCTCTCATTAGTAGGTAATTTGGGTTGGCAAATTTGGCTTGATGAAGCACTGGTATACATGAAATATCCAAGCGAGACCACCAGAGTTAATGCCATTGTTACATATGGAATTTGGTAATAATAGCTTTCAATTATGCTGTGCTTATATGTGATAGGCAGTGTTTTAAGCACTTTACATTTTTAAATTATTTAATACAGACAGTAACACTATGAGGTAGAAACTTACTATACTTACTTTTAATGAGGAAACTAAGGCTCAAAGTCACATGGTGAGTAAGAGAGAGAGCCAGGACTCAAACCAAGGTGGTCTGGCTTCAGAATCCACGGTTTTAATTACTGTGCTACACTGTGGCTTTACTGGCATCATAAGGTTTGGAGAAGCAGCTAAATGCCTAATAGGAATCCCATAGTAATAATTCCTATTACTATCTATAACTTCTGTAATTGCTTGGAGAAAGAACAGTCTAATATTCTTTTAGAGGAAAATGTGTAATTTCGCTCATAGTTATTGACTTAAAAGTGCACATGCCCTCTACAATGTTATCTGCCATCTGTGTTCATAGTTCTGTTGGTACAAACAAGTCTCTGCACTTGGCTTCATCAGAGCCAAACTTCAAAGCCTGTGCACCACTGCTTGGCCCTGGTCAGAATCACTGGGGTAGGTTCTGAGAATCCACATGTTTAATAAGCAGCCCAAGGGATTTGAATGCACTGCAGAGTTTGAGAATCTCTCTCCAGTAAATAGGCATTCTTGAACCTTTAAAATGGCCAATTTTAAGGCATCCTACCTTGTGTCATTTCCACTTTGCTTCTTATTTTATAAAAGCAGGAACTCACATGCAGATACCCATCACACAGCTTCCTCATTTCATACTCTGTTGGTTATCTTTTAAATAGACCACTAGTGATAGATACAAGGATTTTAAACCAATGGTAGATTTTATATATATGTATGTATATTTGGCTTGCTATATAATGCAGTTCTGTTGTTGTGTTTATTTGAAATCATTCCTGACAGAGGATTTTACTTTAGTAGTTGCTGGCCAAGAAGGCATCTCTGTTGCTCCAGGGTAGGTATGATCCTGAAAGTCGGCAGTGACCTCTAGAATCTACCTGAACCCAGTCACTGGAAGTTTTCTGAGAGGTGGACTTAGCTTGGGAGCTGAAATAGGATGAATCGATTATAGAGGCAGGATATGAAAACTAGATGAGAAACTCTCACAAAATGATTTCATCACTAATTATTTCATTTTTAAAATAATACGTTATGAATGTCCATATTATTACACAGCTTTATATCCAATTTGGGACTATCCTTACCTTAGCTAATTTGGTGTAGCTAATTTGGGCATTGTCTGGCTCTTCTATAAGGGATTAAAACAATGATGATTCATTGTTGCATATTTAGCAAACAAGACGCTGATAAATGTTAGTCCCTTTTAAACATAAAAACAATGGAAATGAACATGGGCTGAGCGCTTACAAACAGGTTATCACCTCCACTCAGATGATAGATCATCTGAAGTCTCCTGCAAGAAGATCTTACTTGTCTTTGTCTAGTGCGAGGCAAAGTGTCTGGAAGTGTGCTGTACACATAACTGTCTTTCTAGACTAACCCTGGAATGGTCCCCAGCCACGGATTCAGTCCCAGATCTTATTTCTTTGACAACCCTCGAAGATATGACAGTGATGATGACCTTGCCTGGAACATTGCCCCTCAGGGACTTCAGGGAAGGTAAGACCGTAGCTCATGTTATAGAGGCATGGTTAGGCACCAGCAAAATGGGTTCAAACTAAAAGAAAATTCCTACTAAAAAACCATGGAGCTGAAGGCTTGTGGTATTAGATCATTTTACAGACGTGAAATATTCAGGAATGAGAAAAGATGGATGGACATCAAGTAACAAAAGCACTATAAATTATTACATAGTGATTCCTAAGTGGTATTCCATGGAACACTATTTTCTTTAATAGGCATGCCATGTAAAAGGAAATGATGGTTTAAACAAAATTCAACTTTTTTTTTTTTTGCCAAGACTTCTCAGAGCCTATAATATGCTGATATGTACTGTGAATCTCCAAGAGGGAAATATAGTACTTGCCCATGGAATCACTGAGTGGAACATGATTTGGGAAATGCTGGCATACTTCTTTAATCAGAAGTTCTAAAGCCAGAGATTAAATTGTATAGTATTCACTTATTGGGATAAAGTATAGTTCGTAAGGACCAAAATTTCAAATTTGAATTATGTCATCAATTCTTACTTGAAAATTTCATTTAAGTTAAGGGCATTTATTTTGGTCTTGATTCTAACAAATATTTATTTCTCTAGCAAACATTTATATAGCACCTACTGTGTGTCAGATCTAGTCTTAGTCTGGAAGCTCCGCTGAAATCTGTCCACCATGGGTGACCCTGCTGTATTTGAAATACCAGTGGCATAGCTTCTAGTATCATAACACCCAGGCCACCACAGTCTGACAAACTGACAGGTGGTAGACTAAGACAGACTAGGAAGAAAGGCCTGGTGATCTGCTTCTGAAAATTAGCCAGTGAAAACCTTATGGCTCACAACAGAATACTGTCTTATACAGTGCTGGAAGATGAGCCTCCTAGGTTGGATGACACTCAAAATACAGTGGCCAACACAATGTACTTGAGCATACCAACGATCAGGAAGATGGCAGAGGACTGGGCAGTGTTTTGTTCTGTTGCACTTGGGGTCACCATGAGTAGGAGCCAGCTCAACAACAACTAACCATATGTGTCAGGCACTGTTCTAAGAGGTTCACAAGTATTCGCTCATCAGTCTTCCTAACAATCATGTGGGGTCCGTACTAGTATTAGCCTCATATTACATATAAAACTGAGGCATCTAAAGGTTAGGTGACTTGTCCAAGGTCACACAGCAAGTGGTGAGGAAAGATGCCAACTCACCACTCATTTAATTCCATGCTTTGAATCAGTACACTCTGCAAATATCCTGTATATATCTTAGTACCCCATCTCTTGGTCTCACTATGCTTATGTTATGCTTATACTTTGCTTATGCTTATACTTGTTTTTGTACTTTTGTACGTGTACTTACGCTTATAAGTGAGTTTTTTTAAAAATATCTTATTTTGTTTTAGGTGACAGTTTACACAGCAGATTACTCATTCAACAGTCTATACACAAATTGTTCCATGACATTGGCTACAATCTCCTCAATGTGTCAGCACTGTCACCTTTTTCACCCTGTCTGCCCTGTTTTCATCCATTCAGTTTCCCTGTCCCTTCTTGCCTTCTCATCTTTGCTTTTGGGTAAATGTTGACCGTTTGGTCTTATATAGTTGATTGTTTAAAGGAGCACATGCCCCACAGGTGTTACTGTTTATTTTATAGGCCAATCTATTCTTCGGCTGAAAGGTGACCTCCAGGAGTGGCTTCAGTTCCAGGTTAAAAGGGTATCTTAGGGTGATAGTCTTGGGGCTTCCTCTAGTCTCCATCAGTCCAGTAAGTCTGGTCCTTTTTTTTTTTTTTCAATCAATTTGAATTTTGTTATACATTTTTCTCCCATTCTAACCAGTACCTTCCATTGTGTCCCTGGTCAGAATGGTCGATGGTGGTAGCCAGGCACCATCTAGTTCTTCTGGTCTCAAGCTAGAAGAGGCTGTGGTTTGTGTGGGCTATTAGTTCTGTGGACTAATTTCTTCCCTGAGTCTTTGGTTTCCTTCCCTCTCCTTTGCTCCAGACAGGAAGAGACTACTAGTTGTATCTTAGATGGCCACTCACAAGCTTTTAAGACCCTAGATGCTACTCACCAAACTAAGATGCAGAACATTATCTTTATGAATTAAGTTATACCAGTTGACCTAGTTGTCCCACGAGACTATGGTCCTGAGCCTTCAAACCCAGTAAATCAATCCCATGAGGTGTTTGGATGTCTAGGAGGTATCCCTAACTGTGCCCCCATGTGCTTTATGGTATATATGAATATATATGTAGCTCATGCAAACATATATATATGCCCACAAATATACCTATATATGTATGTGCAGGTACTCCCATATACCTTCCAACACCCATATCACATATATATCTACCTGTGTAACCTCTCACATATTTTTTGCTTGTTATTACTGTTGTTGCAAAATTGTATGTTATAGTATTTACTGTAAGTTGTCCTTTATTCTTGTGTACCTCTCACTGTCTTCATGTACCTTGGTCAGGTTGTGCTGACTTCCCCCATATTGTGTATTGCCTTTCCCATCACCAGAATTAACACACGTGTCTACTATCTAGTAAGTGATTCCTTTCCCTGCCCCTCCCATCTACGGTAACCTTCAAAGAACGTTGCTTTCTGTGTGTATATGTATTCTTGACTTTTTCTAAAAGTGTTGTCATATAACATTTGTCCTTTTGTTTGACTTATTTTACTCAGTGTAATGTCCTCCAGATTCATCCATGTTATGTTTCATGGACTCATCATTATTCTTTATCGTTGCATAGTATTCCATTGTATGTAGGTACCAAAATTTGTTAATCCATTCATCCGTTAATGGGCACTTAGGTCGTGAATAATGCTGGAATGAACATGGGTGTGCATATGTCTATTCATGTCACTGCTCTTATATCTCCAGGATATATATCTGGGAATGGGATTGCTGGATCATAAGGTATTTCTATTTCTAGGTTTTTGAGGAAGCACCGTGCTGTTTTCCATAGTGGTTGTACCATTTAACAATCCCAACAGCAGTGTATAAGAGTTCCAATCTCTCCACAACCTCATCAGTATTTGTTGTTTTCTGTTTTTTTGATCAGTGCCAGTTTTGCAGGGGTGAGATAGTATCTCATTGTAGTTTTGATCTGCATCTCTCTAATAGCTAATGATTGCAAGCATCTCTTCATGTGTTTGTTAGCCACCTGAATGTCCTCTTTGGTGAAGCATCTGTCTATATCCTTTGCCCATTTTTTGATTGGATTGTTTGCCTTTTTGTTGTTGAGCTGTTGAAGTTTTCTGTATATTTTAGAGATTAGACCCTTGTCAGATATGTCGTTACCAAAAAAATTTTCCCAATGTGTAGGTTCTCTTTTTACTCTTTTGGTAAAGTCTTTTGATGAGCATAAGTATTTAATTTTTAGGTGGTCTCAGTTATCTAGTTTATCTTCTGTTGTTTGTGCATTTTAGTTGTGTTTGATAGTGTACTTAAGCCAAAAATTAGGACCACTAGCTTTTCTCTGTGTTATATTCCAGGAACTTTATAGTTTTAGGTTTAACATTTAGGTCTTTGATCCATTTTGAGTTAGTTTTTGTGTATGGTGTAAAGTATGGATGCTGTTTCATTTTTCTGCCAATGGATATCCAGTTTTGCCAGCACCGTTTGTTAAAGAGACTGCCTCTTTCCCCATTGAATGGACTTTGACCCTTTGTCAAAGATCAGCTGTCCATAGATGGGTGGATTTACTTCTGGGTTCTCAATTATGTTCCATTGTCTATGTGTCTGTCATTGTACCAGTACAAAGCTGTTGTGGTTACTGTGGCTGTGTAGTACCATAGTGCGCCTTCTGCATTTGTTTGCCGACCGTGCCCTCCTCCTATAAGGCACCTTACAAGCGCTGCCATGCCAGTCCTCTTCCACATGTTGCTGTAAAAACAAAAAAAAATTAGCATGGCATACTTAAGAAAATACCTCTGGCGGGGCAGGGAGGGCATGGCCCGGAAACACAGAAGGCATGCATTATTTGTGTAAAAATACAGTAAATTCTGAGATTAGGAAGTGTGAGGCCTCCAGGCCTCTTTTCTTTCCATATAAAGTTGGAAATTCGTTTTTCCATTTCATTAAAGAATGTTGTTGGGATTTGGATTGAGATTGCATTGTATTTATAGATCACTTGGGTAGTATTGACATTTTTACAATGTTAAGTCTTCCAGTCCATGAGCATGGAATGTTTTCCATTTATGTAGATCTCTTTTGGTTTCTTGCAGTAATGTTTTGTAGTTTTCCTTGTATAAGTTTTTTACATCCCTGGTTAGACTTATTCCTGGGTATTTTATCCTTTGGGGGGCTATTGTAAATGGTATGTTTTCTTAATTTCCTTTCACAGTTCTCTTTGTTAGTGTAGAGGAACCCAACTGACTTTTGTATGTGGATCTTGTACCTTGCCTCTTTGCTGAACCCTTCTATTCCAGTAACTTTCTTGTGGAATCTCTGGGATTTTCTACATATAGGGTCATGTCATCTGAAAATAGGGATAGTTTTACTTCTTTCTTAGCAATTGGGATACGTTTTATTTCCCTTTCTTGCTGTAAACTGCTCTGACTAGGACTTCTAGTACAATATTGAGTAAGAGTGGTGATAATGGGCATCCTTGTCTCATTCCCGTTCTCAAGGGGAAGGCTTTCAGTCTCTCTCCATTGAAAATAATGTTGGCTGTTGGTTTTGCATATATGCCCTTAATTATGTTGAGAAATTTCCCTTCTATTCCTATTTTGCTGACAGTTTATCAGGAAAGGGTGTTGGACTTTATCACATGCCTTTTCTGCATCAATTGAGATGATCATGTGATGATTTTCCTTTATTTATGTGGTAGATAATGTTGACTGTTTCTTTAATGTTGAACCACCTTCGCATCCCTGGTATGAATCCCATCTGATCATGATGTATATTATTTTATTATTTTTTTGATAAACTGTTGTATTCTGTTGGCTAGAAGTTTGTTGAGATTTTTTGTGTCTATATTCACGAGGGATGTTGGTCTGTAATTTCTTTTTTGTGGTATCTTTGCCTGGCTTTGGTATCAGGATTATGCTGGCTTCATAGAATGAATTAGGGAGTATTCCTTCCTTTTCTATGTACTGGAATAGTTTGAGTAGAATTGGTGTCAATTCTTCTCTGAATGTTTGGTAGAATTCTCC
>NW_004443957.1:2519866-2544976 GCF_000243295.1 Trichechus manatus latirostris | reverse complement strand
CAGCCCTCAGCCCAGCCCAGTAATTCAGCCCCTCAGGGAGTTTGGATGTGTCTATGAAGCTTCTGTGACCTTGCCTTGGTCAAGTTGTGCTGACTTCCCCAGTGTTGTGTACTGTATTACCCTTCACCAAAGTTACCACTTATCTATTGTCTACTTAGTGTTTTTACCTCTCCACCTCTCCCCTCCCTCGTAACCATCAAAGATTGTTTGTTTCTGTGTTCCTCTGTCAGTTTGGCCAGTGGTTTGTCAATTTTATTGAGCTTCTCAAAGAATCAACTTCCAGTTTTGTTGATTCTTTCTATTGTTTTTGTTTCATTTATTTCTGCTCTGATCTTTAGTATTTCCTTTCTTCTGGTGACTGTGGACTTCTTTTACTGTTTCTTTTCTATTTGTTCAAGTTGTTGGGTTAAGTTATTGATTTTGGACCTTCTGTTTTGATGTGTGCATTTATTGCTATAAATTTTCCTCTGAGCACTGCTTTTGCTGTGTCCCAGAGGTTTCGGTATGTTTGTTATGTCTTCATTCTCATTTGATTCTTAAGAATTTTTTAATTTCATTTTTAATTTCTTCTGTGATCTAGTAGTTTTTAAGTAAGGTGTTATCCAGTTTCCTTTTTTTTTTGCTTTTTCTGTTATTGATTTCTAGTTTTATAGCATTATGGTCAGAGAAGATGCTTTGTATTACTTTGATGTTTTTGAATTTATTGAAGCTTGCTTTGTGGCCTAGAATATGATCTGTTCTGGAGAGTGATCCATGTGTGTTGGAGAAGAATGTGTTCTGTGCTGCTGTTGGATGGAATGTCTGTATATATGTATAACGTTGAGTTGGTTTACTGTGTTATTTAGATCTTCTGCATCTTTGAGTTTCTTTCTAGTTGTTCTGTCCATTGTCCAAAGTGGTAGAACTGTCTATTTCTCTTTTCAATTCTGTTAGTTTGTTTTATGTATTTTGGACCTCTGTCATTAGGGTGTAAATATGTATTATGGCTATGTCTTCTTAGTGAATTGACCCTTAAATCACTATATAATGCCCTTTATCTCTTAATATTTCTTATAGTGGATTTTGACTTTATTTGAAATTATTCTTGCTATTCTTGCTATCTTTTGGTTGGTTTGCTTGATATTTTTCCTTCCTTTGATTTTTAACTTGTTTATGTCTTTGTGTGTAAGGTGTGTCTCTTGCAGGCAATATATTGATGGGTCATGTTTTTTATCCATTCTGCCACTATCTCTTGACTGGTGCATTTAATCCATTTACATTCAGTGTAATTAATGATAGGTATGGGTTTACTCCTGTCATTTTGTTATACTTTTTTTGTGGTGTTAACGGTTTCTTTGTTCCTCTTAATTTTCTGTGCTGACTTCTTTTTGTTTATGGATTTTCTTTTCTTGTCAGTCGTTGTTTTTGTGTTTGCTGGGTCTTTTTTATTTTCTTCTTCTTTATTTTGGTGAGTAGATTTATTAATTTTCTTTGTGGTGTCCCTGAAGTTTACCCTTATCCTCTTAAGTTTAAAACAGTCTATCTCGAAATCGCCTGGACTTCCTCTCCATATGCAAATTCTATAATTACACCTTTTATTCCCCCTTTTTCATGTGAGTTTTAATAGAAGAGTCTCCTTTCTTGAAAATCCACTTGTAGAGTTGGACCATAATATTTAAGCATCTACTTTTCAGGAGAGGGCAGTTAAATAGTTAAAATCAGCATATAAAGTGTAGTGAAGATAATAAATTATCTACCACCCAGTCCCCCATCACCTAATTTGGAGGTAGGAAGGTAAGTAGAGGAAGGAAGCACCTGAGTGTGTGAGACTTAACTGCAGAGCATCCACACAGAGACCATAGCAGAGACCCATGCCCAGGATGGTGAGCTCTACTTCCTCAGCCACAGGTGTGGTCTGCAACCAGGAGACTGGTAGCTATTGGAATTCCCTTCCCCGTTAAGAGCTATGGCTGCTAACCAAAAGGTCAGCAGTTCGAATCCATCAGGTGCTCCTTGGAAACTCTATGGGGCAGTTCTGCTGTGCCCTGTAGAGTCACTATGAGTTGGAATTGACTCAGTGGCAGTGGGTTTGGTTTTTGTTTTGGTTCCTCAGCCTGCTGATGTTTCAGTCACACACCATCGTCCCATGATCATCATGGCCTTCTTTCAATCTGTGGATCTGGTACAGCAAGGTTAGCAGGGGTAAAAAGAGCAAAAGGGGCTGACTTAGTGCTTGCTGAGCCCCTCTCTTCTTTCTGCTTGTCATCCCAGACCCCACCCCCAACACTGTTCCCATGAAAGGGAAGCTTCAGTCTGAGTCTTTCTCAGAAGTGAAGGCTAATCTTATCCAATCCTTTGTGAATTTAAAGACCTGTCATTAACATTTTAATATATTTTTCTGCTTTGGGACAAAACGATAAAAGAGAAGATATGCTTGCTTTTTTACTCATTTTTCTATCGTTACTAATAGTAAAAGTCCTTAAGAAAACTTTTAAAAAGCTCTGAAAAGAACACTTGTTTTAGGGAACAGAACTGATGAAAAGCAGGGAGAATGTTGGAATGTTGTTTTCTCAGTGGATCAGACCGGCTGCTGTCATATCAACTCTTGACTCATGGTGGCTCCATGTATGTCAGAGTAGAACTTTGCCCCATTTTTCAATGCTGATATTTTGGAAGTAGACTACCATGCCTTTCTTCTGAGGTACCTCTGGATGGACTTGAACCTCCAATCTTTTAGTTAGCAGCTGAGCCCATTAACTGTTTGCACCACCCAGTGACTCCCAGTGGATCAGGGAGGAGATTAGTCTTAGAAAGAATAAAAGATGTTGGTTGGGAAAAAAGAAGAAAGCAGAGCAGTCCTTGGAGCCAGCGGATGTAAAGAACACAAGAACCTGGAAGCTAGCCAATAGGCAAGAAGTACTTCCAGAAGTCAACAGTTGTCCAGATCCTCTTCCCTAAAGCTGTTCTTTTATCCACTCACCCCACTGCATTTGCTATTAGCTATATGTGCCCCTTAAACCCATACCCTGCTAGAGCAGTTCTAGCCCCTCATCTGCCAGAGCTGAGGGAGTCGTCACTACTTATATAGGGACGAGATCCCTTTTCCAGTACATAGAAGAAAATAATAAACATGAAAGCAACTTACATTTTGAATGCTAACATATATTAGATACTGTTCTAAGCACTTTATAGGTATTAACTCACTTAATTCCCAAAATAGCCAAACAAGGTAGTTACTAATATTATCCCTATTTTACCAGGGCTTCCAACTGGTTCCTTCCAGCTCGAACCCCTGCTGAAAATTTGCATTTCCACCCCAGATAACACTGAATCAGAATCTACATTTTAACAAGATCCCCAGGTGATTCTTTTGTATTACTTCTGGGGGAACATGTTAGAAATGCAAAATTATCAGCGGGGGTTCAAACCAGAACAAACTGGTTCAAAGCCCTGCATTTTACAGATGAGGAAATTGAGGCACATAAATTATTTGTCCAAAGACGGATAATAAGCTATACTCCAAGTTAGGATTCAGAAACAATTTTTTGCTAAAAAATTTATTATACACAGTGATTGGTTAATGGCTGTATTAATACTATACTTCTGGAAATCCTGGTGGCACAGTGGTTAAGAGCCACGGCTTCTAACCAAAAGATCAGCAGCTCGAATCCACCAGGCGCTCGTTGGAAACTATGGGGCAGTTCTCCTCTGTCCTGTAGGGTCACTATGAGTTGGAATCGACTCGACGGCAACAGGTTTGGTTTTTTGGTTCTGGGCGATGAGTTGGAATCAACTCAACAGCAATGGGTTTTGGGTTTGGGCTATATAAATTCAGTAGACTTTTGTGGGCAGGCTTTTAATAACTGCATAGCACTGTTTTGTGGGAAAATTGGTTTCAATAAGCCACAAAACTTCAAGAAACTTTGGGATTGGCTAATTTATGGAAAATCCCAACTCTGTTTACCTCAAATAGACATGTCATAAATACTAAGTATAATGTTTCAAGTCAATGAAATATTTCTTTTTCTTTTTAAGTTTTGCTCCAGACTATTATGATTGGGGACAACAAACTAACAGCTTCATGGCACAAGTAGGAACTTTGCCACAAGACTCAACTTTGGATCCTGACAAACCAAGCCATGGGTAGCATCAGTTCACAGTATTTTGGAAGATTCCTCACTTGAAAAGCTTCAGAAAGACAAACTTAATGACAGTTGAACTTTTAAGGCACTTTTCCTAAAGAAATAGGACTTGATTTTTGTTACAGGTTTCTGGTGTCTCCATAGGACTAAGCAATAATTTAGATTGATAAGACCTTATTTTAGTACTAAAAAGTGAGCCTGGCTATTTCAGTGGGCATAAGTTAAACTTTTTTTTTTTTTTAACTGTACTTTTATAAAGATGGATTTTATATAACTTAAATAATAATGCTAAAATATACTAGGGTTTTTTTCCTGAGAATGTTATTGCAATATATGTTTTGGTTTGCACAAACGTTTATGCATAATTCACTTTAAAACAATACAGTATATGGTCTAATAGTTTTTTAAGGCTTTTTAGACTGCAGTGTTCCTCAAATCCTTATCTCTTCGGGTCAGTCATATTCTGAGCTCTACATTGGTAGACTCCTAAAATATAACTGACATCCATAGAGCTAACTGCAACTCCAGTGTTGAATATTAAAATGTAATGGAATACTGGTAGACTGTAAGGTAACTGGGAGTCCCTGGGTGGCACAAATGGTTAAGCGCTAGACTGCTAGCCGAAAGGTTGGCGGTTTGAACCCACCCAGAGGTACCTTGGAAGACAGACCTGGCTGTCTGCTTTTGAAAGGTCACAACCTTGAAAACTCCATGGAGCAGTTCTGCTCTGTACACGTGAAGTTGCCATGAGTCAGAATCAACTCAATGGCAACTAACAACAACAAGGTAGCTGGCTCCTTAGTGATCTTTAAGGCTCAGATGATTGGTCCTCAAAGAATCTCTTAAATTTTTCCAAAAGTTTGGTAGTTCCTTTCAGCAAGGCACTAATGTATACAATTTAATGATAACACGTTGATAATGTATATAGAGCTGACTTACACTGTTAAATCCCGTAAGAAGCCCTGGTGGCACAGTGGTTAAAGTGGTTGGGTGCTACCCAAAAGGTCTGCAGTTCAAACCCACCACCTGCTCTGTGGGAGAAAGATGTGGCAGTCTGCTTCTGTAAAGATTTACATCCTTGGAAATCGTGTAGGGTTGCTATGAGTTGGGGAACCGACTTGACAGCAATTGGTCTGCTGTATTCATAGAGATTCTGCATAATTTTCAGCCCAATGAAATCCATTAACTCAGGACTACAGCAAGACTACAGCTTTCCCAACTAGCTGAATTTCCATTATATTCAAGGTAAAAAGAGATTCCAAAAGGGGGATTAATGATAAATACCCCTGGCGCTACAGCCAAATGATTGTGGAATCCTAATTGTTTTTCCTCTAATTTTCAGCCATATTGAAAGCAGTGCCCTTTATCTTTAAATAACTCTAAAAGCAGAGTTATTTAAACTGCATGTTTAAGATAGGAGTAGCATTACAACGTGCTATAGGATAATGCCTGTCTCTTAGCCATGTTAAAGGGCACATTCCAGAATTGCTTTGTAAGTTGTTTTTCATTTAAGTGAAAAACATGTCATGAATTGCTGCTTCCCCAACCAGAAGTACTGTTCTAAAACCTCCACTACGTATATTCTCCAGCCATAAAACAGCCTATAATGGGAGACTGGTACATGGCTCTGTTGGGGATGTTAAATGCTCTGATTTTCTACAAACCAGACATAGGTACTAGAGGAAGTACTGTTACCAGAGAGAAAGTGCCATTTCGCTCTTCCCTAGGAAATCTCAAATCTCAGCAGAGGGAGGGGCAGATGAAAAGGAACTTCCATTAAGAAGTCCTACCTACATGATGAAACCCATTTCAAATGACTCCTATTTCCCATTTTGGTCTTCATGAATGGTTTAATCTCTTGCCATTGTTTTCATAGAGATCAAGTCTATTTATATTACTTTGATAGTATTTAAAATTGGGTTATCAGGTTTTTAAATGGGCCATGATTGGGTTTTTCATTTGTATAGAATACCTTTACTCTGCAAATCCCACATAACATTCTTGCCTTTCAATCTATGGAAGAATTTGGGTCACGTATCATTTAAAATAGTTACTGTGTCTGGGAAAATTCCACACTGAAGCAAAATCTGCACTGATCATTCAGGTTGCCTTAAAATAATAAAGTATTACAAGTTGTTATTCTAAACAGCTTTAGGAACACCCTATTATGGTCATACTGTCTTTGTTACGGCAAACTCAACATGTGCTTAATATTCGTAGTAAAAAAAAAATCTTTAAATCATGCCTGCAGAAAGTCCTGCAAATCCTCAATATTAGGTCAGCTAAAGCTAGATATATATTTTTGTTAGTGGTTAAGTGTTCAGCTGCTAACTGAAAGGTCAGTTGTTCGAACCCACCAGCAGCTCTGCAGGAGAAAGATGTGGCAGTCTGCTTCCATAAAGATTTATAGCCTCGGAAATCCTATGGGGCAGTTCTACTCTGTCCTGTAGGGTCAATATGAGTCAGAATCAATTTGACAGCAACCGGTTTGGTTTGTTTTTTGATTAAAAATATCACTAAAATCATACAATTATTATATTCATTCTATGATATGTAAACACTGTTTATAATTATTACTGGCAGGAAAATTTGAAATAGCCAGCATTAACTGATGAATGCCACAATCCACTTTTATGATAAAGCTGCTAGTATTTATTTGAACTATATTTTTTGTTGGAGAGGATTTTAAAAATGTTCTAAGTGCCTGTCTTTCTCCTTCTCCCACTTTAAAAAAAAGTGCTAAAACGCAAGTGTTGTAGACTCATTGTAGGATGTAAAAAACTATCATTGTATCAAATTAACTTTCTGTCATAGTAAATGATTATGTATACCCTGTAAAATATTGCAGGAACTGTGTGGGAAGAAAAATTAAAATTCCCTTTAGCTTCCTAATTTATATGTGCTAAGTACACTAATAAAGCTAGTCCTCATGTAAACTATTAAATGCTGAGAGAGAGAACGGAATGGTGATTACTGGTTCTAAAATATCCAAATAACTTCTAGCTTTTAAAGCATACAATTTGAAAGTTAAAAATATATGGGGAATATCACTGAAAATTTGGTACTATTATTTATCTAAGTTAAAGTAACACCAAAAGGCTGCATATGAGTGTTTCTGTTTAACTACTGGCAATATGCATACTAGGTCTCTCTCTCTGCAGTTAGTGTCTAAGACTTCCAACTGATTTGTATAGATGATGTCTTTCATTGGCTCTTTTTCCTTCTTACAATCGACCTGTTTAATTGAGCCAATGATTAAAACATCTGGGGTGTGTTACATGCGGAGTTGTGGACTGTAAAAAGTTTTTACTATTATACACATAAATCACATTTAATTATGCCAGTTATCTCTTGACTGTATTGGGCACATTCTCAGTAACTGTGTTGGTTGTCAGGGTTAGCTACTTAGATCAGGCACACTGACCAGTGCATCCCCAACTTTTTTGCCCACCAAAATCCATGAGAATTATTCATTGTTGAACTTGAACACTTAACCCCTAATATAGGGGGGGAAAAAAAAAAGCATTAGTAAACCCTCGAGCTTAGGAAGTATTGTAAGAAAAAAGTTCTCATTTATATTACATAGTGGATATTACTAGAATATTGTTTCGTTGTTGTTAACAATAAAGGCAAACTTACGTTAAAACTAAATGGATCTACGTATTTGAAACTTTTATCAAGATTTCCAACTAAAGAAACTTGATTAACAAAATACCCTGCTTTCGCATAAAATACAGACTAGTATAAGTCTGATTAGACACTTCTAATATGTAGCCCCATTTTTTAGCCTATGTAAGTGAGAATTATATTAGTTAAAAACATTTCTGACTGGGCATAATGCTACTTAAGACTTCTCATGGTCCAGGTGAGGAGCTGCTGGAAAGGATCAGGCTAAAATAGTAGACTTATTCTCATCAAAGACTATAATAAATTATTTGGTTGAAGTGCAGAAACACTTGTTTATTAAAAATAGGAAAATAAGGGTAACATGGAATTCCATCCGTGTTTATTGAGTGCCTATTAAATGCTAGACACTGGATGAGGCAGCTGTCATGTGTCTTTGGGTCCCAGTCTGTCAACTCAGCAGTGCCCATATATACACTCGACTATGGCTCTGAGCAGGGACATATGGAGAGCCCCTGCACCAAAGGGTCAAAATGCCTTGAAGGGTGCTGATGATGTCTCTGTACCCCCAACCAGGAGCTCTGTGTCTGATTCTTATACCTATTACCCAGCTCCTTTGGGCCTAAGCACTGATACTGCATTCATTATTCAGTCTAGAGTTCCAAGACTGGCTACCAGGTAATCAAGTATGGGCTCAATGTTTTAGATCCAAATCCAGAGACTCAACCACTCCTAATAGTACCTACCTAGTTCCTCCAAATCTGGATTCCCTACCTCTGTTCCTTGACCTACAGCTGGGTCCTGGCCTGTCTTCCCAGAAACTGATTAATACCTTGCCAAAACATTAATTAGCCTTCAAAGCTGGTCTGCCTTTTTTGACCTTGGCTACCCTACCATTCTAAATAGTATACTACACCCAGAATGGAGTTTCTGCCTCTGAACTTTAGTTAGAACTGGAGCTCAGACACCTATTCTCTTCAGCTATATCTGTGACCTGTTTCTCATTAGCCTATATGATCCTCAGAAGCCTTCCCTTTTTATAGTGACTTCTGTTGCTCTGATAAAGGAGCCCTCGTGGTGCAGTGGTTAAGTGCTCAGCTGCTAACCAAAAGGTCGGTGGTTTAAACCCACGAGCTGCTCCAGGGGAGAAAGATGTGGCAGTCTGCTTCCATAAAGATTTACAGCTGTGGAAACCCTATGGGGCAGTTCTACTCTGTCCTATAGGGTTGCTAGGAGTTGGAATCAACTCTGCAGCAACAGGTTTTGGTTTCATGGTTGCTCTGACTTGTCTTGATTCTCAACTTTCCATGTATCTTACTAACCCATAACAGTCCCACCAGTCTCTATGCAGTGCCAAGTCATGGTTCTCCTCGAAGGCATTAGTTGAAGTATAAAAAGGATTGTTTAGGATAAACAAGTACTGCTTTACCAGGGCCATTAAATTTATATGACTTACTGTCCTTAATATGTTATCCCCTTGGTGAATTCACTAACCCAGTCTGGGCTTCAAGTCTGCATATTTAAAACCTCCATGATCAACTTCTTTGGAATTGATTTATGTTAACCTAATTTACAAAATAATACCAATTTATGTAGCATACTAAGGAATACAAACTGTCGAAGAGACCAGAAGACTCACCTACCTGAAGGTATATTCTGTGAAGGAAAGCCACATTGAAAATTACATTTATCAGAATGTTGCTTGGTGAATGCTGACTCTGATCTGATCAAAGGGTGTTAGGTGGATGATTTTACTTGATTAATGGCATCTATCTATGACAGCCTGATGGCACCATCAAGAAGACACTAGAATTCATTTATATTGAGGGTACCTTTGAGGGTACCTTCTCCACTAGACAGGCTTCTGTTAGCCATTCCTCTCTGGTTCCTATATTCTTTCTTTGGGTACATTTTTCACTATAAACTAGATATAATGTAGTTAGGTTATATTCTAGAATGTAAGTTACATGATGGTAGGGATTTTTTGTCTGTTTTGTTCACTGCTGTATTTCTAGCTCCTAGAATAATGAATTGTCAAATACTGTTCTTCTGGTAAATGTTGTTTCTTCTTTTTTTTTAGGTAACTTCTTGCACTTGTACTTCTAGTCACTGTATATTTATTTTACAAGTTTAATATTCATTTATTTAAGGGCATCTCTCTGTTGCCTTATGAATCTTTGACAAATATCCAACTTTTGAAGAAAAGATTCATAATGGAATAAAAAAGGAAATAAGGATTTTACATATAAAACAGTGCCCAAATCATTTCTGGGGGCCAAGTATTAAAATAGAAGCACTGGAACTTTTTCTGCACAAGCACTGCATCCTGCCTCTTTGTCCTTACCTGTTTGGGCACTGACAAACACTAATGAATAATACAGCAAGTAGTGAAAAGTAGACCTTTATCAGGTAGTATCAAAAGAATAGTGCTGCATCAAATGGTTAAAAGTGCAACCCTCAAGAACACTGAGTTGGACAGAGCTTTAGCATAATCCATATGTTAAAGGATTTTTTTTTTAAAGCTCATATATAGAAAAACATACAAATAACAGCTAGGAAAACAGTAAAAAAAAAAAAGGGGGGGGGGCACGGAATGAGAGTCCCAACACACTTAGATGTGAAAATATAAAACAACGTGGTACTGGTACATGGATAGGCAGATCAATGAAACAGAGAACCCAGATAACCAAATACATAACGGGAATTTCCATATGATAAATACAGCCTCTCAAGCTACTAGGGAAAAGATTAGCTGTTCCGTAAGTGGAACTGGAACAACTGGGTGGTCATCTGCGAAAAAATTAGGTTGGATCTATAACTTACTGTAACATATAAAGCACTCCTAGATATTGCTAAGATCAACAATGCAGTGGAAAAATGGGCAAAAGATATTAACACAAAAGGAAATACAAACAGCCCTTAAACATATTAAATGGTGCTCAGCCTTACTCGTATTAAGAAAGATATAAACTAAAAATACATTGAGAGATAATTTTTCATAAATCAGAATGGTAAAAATCTCACAGTCTGATAACATCTGGGTTGGTGAGGTTGTGGGTAAGCAGACACCACGATAAACTGCAGGTGGGTATATGAACTGGTAACTAAGGAGAGTAATATGGCAATATCTTTCAAAATTACAAATGCATATGGTATTTGACCCAACAATTCCACTTTTGGGAATTTATCCTACAGGTACTTACACTTACATACATGTGAAATGGCAAACGTACAGGGGACTGATTAATGAAATGATGACACATCCACACCATGGAATACGAAGCAGCCACTGAAAAAACAGGAACACTATCTAGTAATATGGGAAGATTACCAAGAAATATTAAGGGAAAAAACAAAGTGAAAGACAGTATATATATGATGCCACTCTTTGGGTAAAAATGAGAGAAAAAACAAGACTTTACATTTGTATTTGCTTGTATATGCCTAAAAAGTCTGGATGGTGGAAAAATAAGAATCCAAGAACAGAGGTTATTTATGATGGTAGTGGGTGGGGAGGGGGGGGTGTTACTGAGAAGATGGGGCAAAGATGGAAGGAATACATTTCATTGTATAACTTTTTATATTTTTTGGTTTTTGAACCATGTGAATGTATTACCTATTCAAAACATTAAATAAAAAGTATATTTTTAAAAAAAGCCACATGACTCAGTTCAAATCAAAAGATATTAAAAGTCCCCAATTTTTAGCTGAATGGTAATAGACCAACCATGAAATTATATGAATATACCACATTCTGAATAGAGGCTCTGGAGTCAAATTCTAGCTCTACAACATAGAATTTGTGACCGTGGACAAGTTACAAGTCTTTCTTAATTCTCATTTTTCATTTATAAAATGAAGTAATTTTACCTACCTACTAGTGCTGTTGTGAAGATTAAATAAGATAATGCATGTAAAGCCCTTAATATAGTGTCAGCAAATGCTTGCTATCATGACTATAATAAGAAACAGTATCAGACTACTTACAAATATATTTTCTTCCTTCTCCACAAATTATAATCAAATCCTCATAAAAGGAACACTTAGGAGGCAAAAAAAGCAAGAAAAGACTGCAGAAACATTTACTTTAATCCACATTTTCTAGAATCTGTTGGGTACATTAGCAGCTTATTTGGAATTTTGTTCAAAATCAAAGCTGCACCTGTAAATGTTACTTTGCCGTACACATGAATTTGAATTTGTGTTTCGTTTTTACCAAATAGTTTCCATAATACCATGCACCCAATCTGTGTATTTTGGTGAACAGCTATGGTTTCTGCAGGTACTTCAGTTTGTAAACTGCTGAGAGGCTTACTGTGAGCTGTTCCCAAATTTCCAGTTGAAGGCAATGCTGTGAAGATCAAAATAGGTGTCCTTTCTTACATACAATGGCACCTGACAAAGTTGGAAAATACAGCACAGTGTTTCATATACATAAAGATGTTACAAGCATCGAGTAATTCACAATATTAAAATGTTTTCACTTATCAGATTTCAAAACTGTGAAATCTATTACATTTTGTCTGATCCTATTCGTAATCTAAGAAGCAAAACAGAAGAAACATTCAAAGTTCACCAATTTTAATAGTTTTTCTACTTTACATAGATGCCACTTAAGAAAGAGTAAAGTCAAGCCATTAAAGGAAACAATATTTTCCTTTTCTTCATTTTCATTACCTCATCAGCTGCCACAATCATTTTGGTCAGTTATAAGTGCTGGATTTTTAAATTAGGTAATGAGAGAAAGACAAAATGCCAAGAGGTATTTACCAGCCAAAGATTTTCACAATGCAGTCAGTACTCTATTATCACTTCACAACAAAAAGTATGTGAATTGGAAAAACAGTTTATATATCACAAGGACCATCAAATATCACCAGGTTCACAAAACAAAGATTCCTCCAGTTTATACAATCATTTAAAAAATACACACACAAAAATTACCGTCCTCCCACCCCACACCCCCCGACCCCAATTGATTTTATGGTAAAATAAAGTTCAGTGAATTGCTGTTTAAGAATACTTCATTTGTTTATTCTCTTAGTAGTGAGATAATGTGCCAAAACTTTGAAAAGAACTTTTTACCCTAAGTAGACCTTTTGTTTTCCTAAAACTGACTCTAATATACATTTTTCCTAAGCTTAAAACAAATCACAGTAAAGATAAAAAGCAACAAATGGAAATGACCAAGGATTTTCTCAAGTAAGGAGAGTTTAAATAATAGTCTTTTTCTTTTACTGAAGGAATGGTAAAGTAACACTACCAAAAAGATATTTAAACATACAGTAATAATAATAATAGACAAAGTGCAAAATTTTCACATTTTCTTAAACTCTTGAACACTAAGTAATGAATAATTCTTATTAATTTACCAGTAAGATAATTTAGATATTCACTTTCTAGACAAATCTGCGTTAGGGACTCCTTCCCCACCATGCTATATTTGCATCCCTAAAAAAAAAGAAAAAGTGGGAGAGGCTTCAATCAAGTCAGCCTTTTTTATTCAACTTAACAAAATACATCACCAACAATAAAAACAAAAAGCTGAGTTTATGAAATTTATAAATTAGGTAAGAAAATAATTCTAGTGATAACCTTACTTTCCCTCAGTCATCCCTCTTCAAAGGACAGCTAAATATTTTTAAAAGAGGGGTGGTAGAACTAAATACAATTTAAAATAACTTACTCCATTAAATCACCGATAAACACATTTCAGACTTTGGCAGGATAAGATAAGGGTTTAAGAGCACTTGTTATTTACTTTGCAAACGACTGAAGAGTCTAAAGTGAGACTCTATATTTTGTACCCGCATTACTTCTACACAGACGCAACCTTCCAAATCACGTATCTACTGATACCTTTTAAAAGAATCAATACTGTAAATATTTGTTTAATGATACCTAAGTCCCAAGGTTTAGAAAATGACAGTTTAGATCTTATGAGTTACCTGTTGGTACAAGTCACACCAAGTACCATTTATATACAATGAACTAAAATGAAAAGAAAAAGTGGGAAGCGGACTTAAAGGAGGCTTGAACAAATTTACCTGCTTAGATATCCAACCAAGGAAAATAAGAATGAGAGTTAACAGGATTGCATAGATTGTAATCTAAAATAAAATGCTTAATTTATAATAGCAAAAAAAAAGAAAGTTTTAAATAGCAACTTTTGTGTATTATGTTTTCAGTTGGTGTTACAAATGCATATAGTCCCATTCAGATTTTATTGAGAAGTACTCTGTTAAATAAATACTTATTTATTCTATTCTTTTTTTTTTTTTTGTCTTAAAGAAAACGAGTTTCTACATTTGGGGTGAGAACAAAGAAAGAAAAAATCTAAAGAAACTGATTGATAGATTCTAAGTAAAAGAATATTCTTGAGTCAGCCATACATGAAACCTGGCTGGATAGCACAGGGAGAGTACTTACTCATTTTTACCAAGGCAGATATGTTAGATCAAAGCAAAACAGCAACAACAGCAACTAAAAATCTTAAATAAAAACCAGTGAAACTGAAGTTGAAGTCCTGGGGATTCTTAAGGAACATCTGTAAACTTCTGGGTATACATTTAAAGGACCATTCATCACACTGACAATTCCATATTATATAAAGTGACACAGAGCTAGGATGGGCTTTTTTTTACACATTAAAAAATTATTGATAAGTTTTTATCACTGATACTAGCCCTAAGCAACATTTGTTCCCCAGTTCTCCTTTTCCATAGCAGACTATTAACATTGTGATTATGATGGAGACACACTCATTTAAGGTTTGACAACTGGAAGTAAAGAATAATACAATAAGAACAAAACTATTTCTAAACAAATGGAATAGCAGAATATTAAACAGGTGGAAACAAGGGAAAGTAAACAGAAGTGGTATAACTTACATGTTTTAAAAGTATATACTTCATTTATAAATATCTCCCATTGATAATAATCTATGAAGGATCATAAATATTCAAGTGAGTATCTGAATTTTCCCTTTAAAGAGTTCAAAATTCTTGAAGTTAGGAGATTAATCTCTAATCTGCTGAAGGTCCAAGATTAAAAGGCTTCCCACAGTCCCTTTATGTCTCTAAAGAAACAAGTAAAAGCCTGTATTACCTACTGTGCTGTAATAATACTTTAAAATTCTGTAATTCTCTTATACTTGTGGAAAGCCTGTAAGGGAGGAAAAAAAAGCATATTAGTACATATATCGAATTATTGACATTTTTACATAGGCTATAATTTGAAAGCAAAATCTAAAAAGGTACAAGCAACACATTTTTAAATGAGTATTGCTGTAATTTCTCATTAGAGACTGACGAGACACAGAGCTATGGTTCTTTAGTCCTGGTTTAAAAGAGGCAAAGGTAGACAGTTACTTCTTACGATCGACAGACTCTAGATTAATTATGGTAACAGTGATATAACAATAAAGAATCTTAAATCATTTACATTTGGTCTTATAAATTCATTTTGTACACTCCTCTCCAAGTTACCCCTCCTTTTTCCTTGTTCCGGAAACACATTAATTTGTTTTATACTGTTAGCTCCATGAGGGTAAAGATTCTGTTTATTTTGTCTGTTTCTGAATCCTTACGCCCAGAATCCATCGATTTTTATGGCATTCCATAGATTATTATTGAATGAATGAATGAAGTGCTTCTGAGCTCAGGCTCAGAAGTACAACTTGAGTGGAAATCACGAAAAATAATTCTGTAAGTTCATTTATTGTTATATAAAAGCAGGGTCAATACAATAAAAATCTAATGTCTTTCTTTCCTGGAATTTAGTATGATGTAATATGTAGTATTAAGCTCCTTTCCGTAA
Organism: Trichechus manatus latirostris; assembly: GCF_000243295.1. Taxonomy (NCBI): domain Eukaryota; kingdom Metazoa; phylum Chordata; class Mammalia; order Sirenia; family Trichechidae; genus Trichechus; species Trichechus manatus. The sequence continues at coordinate 2,529,413 of NW_004443957.1, read as the reverse complement.
GTAGTTGAAATAAGAACAGTTACTATTTATTGAGAGCTTAGGATATGCCAGGCAATGTTTTGAGCACATCACATACATGACCTCATTATTTGTTAAAAATCCTACAACGTAGATATAATTAATCCTGATTTTACATTTTAGGAAAACCGGGGCTCAAATAAATCAAGTAGTTTTACCAGGGTCATCCAGCTAGTAGGTGGGTTCTAACTAGGTTCACTGGATTCCAAAGCCCATCCACTCGTATTATGACATATGGTCTTTCAAAAAATTTGTTTTCTATGGTCTCAAACATTTTTCTTCCAACCTTCACAAGTTGTGTAGGATTAATAGGAAATGTAGTCTTACTCTAGTTCCCCAAATATTAAAGGCTGTAAACTACTCTTAATTATTACGAAAAAGACAATATATTTTTACTATTAAACAAAATAAATGTGTAAAAATATATGTTGCAATTCAAATACTTGTTAAAAAAACTAACCAACACCCACCCCCCGCCAAAAACAAACAAACAAACAAAAAAGAAACACTGCACCATAATATATATGAAGGTAGGGTAAAGAAATTAAAGCCCATAACTAAAGAATAGAGATCTTAGTAAATAGCAGTATATGTGTTCAGAATGAAAAACATCACGCTCAAAGCCCAGTTTTGACACAAAATACAGAGGATCAGAGAACTCAAAGGTTATACAAAATAACTACAGGTATACCCCTTTAGCTCCTGGAATACTCTATTGGAAATGTTAGCACAAACTGAAGAGCCCTATATGGGACCATTACAGCATAGTCGCTGTGTAGATGCAGTCCAGACCTCATTATTTATTACCCAATATTTATTTTTCACATTCTCTATTATTATGCTAATGGAGGACACAGCAAGGCCCAGGGCATACCTACATCCACCTACTGCTTTACTCTTTAGAGGGGCAGTAAAACATATTTTAACATCCAGCAGATATATTAATGTCATACCTATTTGTCCACTGGAAAATAAACCATTGATCTGAATTGGTAACAAAATTGGCTTCTGATGGAGGAAAGGCACTTGCAGAGTAAACATAACAGACTGGCTAGCACTACTCAAAGAAACCAGATTTTCTAGGATTCAGTGGCCAAAGACAATGTTCATCCCAGGTCTCTGCCCACTAGCCTTACACACCAAGGCAATGCTGTGGTGGGTGGCCCTAATTGAGGCAGAACTGTATTAAATGGGTTATCAAAGAGAGAAAGCTACCAAGTAATTCATTTAAGAAAAACTCTCCAAAAAGGAACACAATAATTTTGTGTTCCAAAAAACCAAACTCATTGCTGTCGAATCGTATTCTGACTCACTGCTGTCGAATCGCCCTGTAGAACAGAGCAGAACTGCCCCATAGGGTTTCCAAGGTTGTAAAACTTTAGGAAGCAGACTGCCACATCCTTCTCCTGCAGAGCGGCTGGTGGGTTCAAACTGCTGACCTTTCATTTAGCAGCCAAGCGCTTCACCACTGCACCAGCAGGGCTCCTTAATTTTGTTAGTGAGGCCAAAATCATTCACTACTTAAATAGACTGATAATCAGTTGGAAGATATAATGAAGTTAACAGATCCCATTAACAATTATAGGAAAAACTGTAACATTCTTCAAGGAAATAATAAAAATGTACAGAAAGAAAAAAATGCCTCCTCAGCTTAAGAAATAAGGAAAGAGCAGTTGAAGGGCTGAATCTCTTTTTCTTTTATGATCTTTTCAACCAAGCTTTCCTTACTCCCGCTACTGTACTTGAATACATTCTAGCTAGCTAAAGTGAATATTAATAGGAAAGTATTTTCCCCACAAAACTGAGGAGGCAAACTGAGAAACCTGGAGATCGGAAATTATTTATTTTTCTTATGGCCCATAGAGAAACTAACTTGTGAGCATTAATGACACTCTAAAATGCAACGAAAAACCAAAACCAAACCTGATGTCGTTGAGTCGATTCCGACTCATAATGACCATATAGGACAGAGCAGAACTGCCCCCATAGGCTTTCCATGGCTGTAAATCTTTACAAGAGCAGACTGCCACATTTTTTCCCCAGAGCAGCTGGTGGGTTCAAACAACTGACCCTTAGGTTAGCAGCTGAGCACTTAAACACTGTGCCACCAGGGCTCCGTGAAATGAGTGCAGGTATGATAATATATGATGATAATTCTCTTTTTGAACAAAACAAAACAAAAAATCCTACGTTAGGAGAGGAGGTGATCTTTGCATTTTGTTGAGCCAACGGAATCAAAAGATTTCCCTGTCAAAATGGTTCTTACCTTCCAAAAGCATTTAAAAGAGCAACTATTTCCTGTCGAGTGAGCTGGAAGCCTTTAGATGGGCTGTTCTCTGGAAGCTTTTGGATTTCTTTTTCAGAGAATAATATTTTCAGAGCCGTTCCTAAACCCTGAGTCTAACGAAAACAGCAATAAACTTACAATTAAATTTATATACTAACAACTACTAAAAAGGCTTAAAGGAATATTCAGTACTGTAATGACAGACAGGAAATTCATATAAACTGAGCTATTCCCCAAAATGTTAAACTGTGTAAAATATCCTGTAAAAAGACAAAGTTTAAAAAGCTTGTTGTTACTGTCAAGTTGATCCTGACTCATGGTGACCCCATCTGTGCAGAGTAGAACTGCTCCATAGAGTTTTCAATGGCTGTGACCCTTCGGCGTGATTGGTAAAATATAGTTGGGAAAAGGTAAAATATAGCTATGTAAAAAGACTTAAATATCAAATTTTGGTGACTGACATTCTTTCAGTGATCAAAAGAAGGCCTCGTAGACACAGAGTAGGAAGGCTCTCCCAGGCGTGTCTTCCAAGGCAACTCTGGGTGGGTTAGAACCACGAATTTTTTGGCCAGTAGTGGAGCACTTAACTGTTTGCGCCACCTCGGGACTCTTTGGGAAGCGTAAACAGTTCAAATGAGTTTTAAAAATAAAAAGTATGGATTTCCCAGTAAGAAGTCATTATGGTTTCTACTTCCTCACAGATTACCCATATGATACATTTATCTAAGCTGTTAAGGAAACTTGAATAGTTTAATGCTTGTTGGACACATATTATACTATACTAAATTATTAAAATGTCTTCTTTTTTAACCTTTAAGAAGAGGTTAAAAAGGTTAGAATTTCAGTGTTCCATATGTAATTTTAAAAGCATTTCCTATCGCCCTTAGCAATTCAAACCTCAGAGATTATTAGAGACATGAATACTTAATAATTTCTCAGCTATAAGCACTAGAGCAAAATAATTATCTGTTTTTAGTGTTGCTGTTGTTAGTTGCCATTCCATCAGCCTCCAACTCATGGAGACCTCACGCCCAACGGAACAAAACGCTGCCCAGTTCTGCACCATCCCCATGAACAAATGGGGATCAGACTGTTGTCATCCATAAGGTCTTCACTGGCTAATTTTAGGAAGCAGATCACCAAGCCTTTCTTCTTACACCATGGACTGCCAGAAGAATGAACAATTGTGTCTTGGAAGAAGTACAGCCAGAATGTTCTTAAAAGTGAGGATGGTGAGACTTCGTCTCACGTACTTTGGACATATTGTCAGGAGGGACAAGTCCCTGGAGAAGGATATCATACTTGGTAAAGCAGAGGGTCAGCTAAAAAGAGGAAGACCCTCGACAAGATGGACTAACACAGTCGCTGCAACAATGGGTTCAAACATAGCAACGACTGTGAGGATGGCACAGGACGGGACGGTGTTTCATTCTGTTGTACGTAGGGTCGCTATGAGTTAGAACCGACTCGACAGCACCTAACAACAACAACAGATCACCAAGCCTTTCTTCCTAGTTCGTCATAGTCTGGAAGCTCCGCTGAAACTTGTTCAGCAACACAGCAACACGCATGCCTCCAATGACAGATGGGTGGTGGTTGTGCATAAGGTGCAATGGCTGGGAATCGAACCCAGGTGTCCTGCATGGAAGGTGAGAATTCTACCACTGAACTACTAATGGCCTTGTTTTTAGTGTAACTTCCATTAAAATAATTCTCTCTTGATTTTCTATGACTTCTCACTTTTGTAAGAAAATAAGAGATAAAATACCAAACAATCCTTTTTACACTGAACATAACGTTAATGGACCTGCCTGGGAGAGTCTTCCTACTCTGTGTCTACGAGGACTTCTTTTGATCACTGAAAGAATGTCAATCACCAAAATTTGATATTTAAGTCTTTTTACATAGCTATATTTTATCTTTTCCCAACTATATTTTACCAATCATATATTTTTTTTTAACTGTGCTTTAGATGAAGGTCTACAGAGCAAATTAGTTTCTCATTAAACAATTAATACACATATTGTTTTGTGACATTGGTTACCAACCCCATGACATGTCAACACTCTCCTCAACCTTGGGTTCCCCATTACCAGCTTTCCTGTCCCCTCCTACCTTCTAGTCCTTGTCGCTGGGCTGGTGTGCCTATTTAACCTTGTTTTGTTTTATGGGCCTAATCTTTGGTGAACCTCAGGAGTGACTTCAGTACTGAGTTAAAAGGGTGTCCAGGGGCCATATTCTTGAGGTTTTTCCAGTCTCTGTCAGGCCAATAAGTCTGGTCTTTTTTTGTGAGTTAGAATTTTGTTCTACATTTTTCTCCAGCTCTGTCCAGGACCCTCTATTGTGATCCCTGTCACAGCAGTCGGTGGTGGTAGCCAGGCACCATCTAGTTGTGCTGGACTCAGTCTGGTGGAGACTGTGGTGCTTGTGGTCCATTAGTCCTTTGGACTAATCCTTCCCTTGTGTCTTGGGTCCCAACCATATTTTGTGTAAGTATATACTTATAAATATATAAAATACTAATACACTTTGTTTATAACACCAACTTCAGAAATGAATCTGAGATTGTACCAAGATAAACAGATACAAAGAAACCTACAAAACCATTAACTTTGGATAATATAAAAAATATCATTACACATACACATATGATACATAGACCTAATAATACTGATTTTTCATCAATAAAATGGAAAAACTACACCTTGGAACTGCCTATTTCTAAACTTTAATTCGATGGGCAGTGAAGACTTTTTAATAAAAACTTTTGAACTTATCAGTGAAAAAAGTTAAGGTTAGTAATAATTTCAAAACAGAAAACAATACACACACCTGTAATTTCCCCCATAATCTGCATTTGTCACATCCAACACAGTCCATTATACGAGAGATATTCTTGAAATGCAGCCGGAATTCCTCCTAACATGCAGAAAATATTTTCACTCTAATTAGACTTTTAAAATTAAATTGCACTTGGCTAAACTATAAGAAATAAAAAATTTTAAGTTTATTAATGAATGAGCTGTGTTTTCTATAGTGAATAATAAAAATATTTGAATTTCTATAACATGCATAACATGGCAGATGAAAAACTGACATTACAGCAAATTTATAAAATTCACTCCACATATTAATTCAACAAATTTTTTTATTGAGAAACTATTCTATGAAATCCACCAAGATATGCACTATGGGGGACACAAAAGTAAATAACACATGGTCTTTACTTTTAAGGAACTAACTATTCTATTTGATATCTGCATACAACCAATGGTAAATATATTTTATGGATTTTTTCTTTTTTTTTTTTTGATGTTTTGCTTTGTGTGGGCCTAAATCAGAAAGCTAGTTCCAGAAAAATCACCAATTTTTATATCTATTCTCAGTATCACATCATGCTTGTAAAGGGTGCTCAGTCAACACTGATGACCACAGGGCCGTACCAGCTGTCTGAGCTTACAGTTGCGAACATTCACTGATGCAGATTCTACAGGGATGCTTACTGGATCCTGTGTTTTGCTGTGATGTTTTCCTATACAGCGGAGAGTCTTCTGCCTGTGGGCATCTGTGCATAGTTTCCTATGACTCTCAGGTAAGTTTCACCCTACCTCACCATACCTGAGGTTAACATGGGTTTAAAAATGTTTCCTGATCTTTTTCACAGAATGGAAAATATAGAAAATAAAAATTATTTTATTGCACTGAGGTAAATATTCTACTGCATGAAGCTGAAGGTAAGCAGCCTGAAAAATCTGGCCACAAAAAGCCTTTCCCAGCTGCCCAGAGGGTTGAAAGGAATCAATACCTTGGCCAAAAGAAACACAATGTAAGTAGAACACAAAAACTCCTTTGCTGTACGCTCTCATGTAATTAATTTTCTCCAGAGCAGATGGAAAAATGGACTTAGGTTCTCCTTTATTCATCCTTAAAAAACAGCAAACAACACTTCCAGCTAGCACTGTGCAGCTGAGAGCTAGTTCCGAGACCCTGGGCCTTTCTCAGTCTCACTTTCCTCATCTATAAAAACATACATAATTACAGTTGTTCTATCTATTACACAAGGGAGTTATGAGGACCAAAGAATAAATATTTATTTAAGTACTTATAAAATAGAAGGCACCATAAAAATGAATTAACATTGTATTAAATACCAATTAGCAGTATGTCTCTACATCAACAGTAAGGCAAAACAAACTCCTAAAATGAAATACGTTGTTACTGTTGCTATCAAGTCAATTTCTACTCATAGTGACCCCCATATGTGCAAAGTAAGGTTTTTAAGGCTGTCACCTTTCCAAAGCAGATCGCCATGCCTGTCTTCTGGAGTGCCTCTGGGTGAGTTCAAACCACCAACCTTTTGGCTAGTATTTGAGCATTTAACAGTTTTGTACCACCCAGGGACTCCTAAATTTACTATAAGCAAATGAAAACAAATTAAAGAACCCTAACGTGAAGTTTGGCAATGTTCCTAAAATATTAGTCTCTTTCTGATACCAGAGGTTAACAAGTAATTTTTGCCTTTTATGTTAGTCCATGGAGCCCTGGTGGCACAGTGGTTAAGAGCTTGGCTGCTAACCAAGATGCTGGCAGTTTCAATCCACGAGCCGCTCCTTAGAAACCCTGTGGGGCAGTTCTATGAGTCGGAATAACTTGACGGCAACAGGTGTTTTGCAGGTTTATGTTACTCCATAAGGACAAAACATAACAGTTTCAAAGTCTGTAACATTCCATAAAATAAACTTGAGAAAAATATACTACTTATTGCCCTCAAAGTGGCTAACAGCTGATGATCTTTTGAAAGACCCATCAAAACAACAATATACACTGTGATTTTAAAGAAAAAAAAAATTTAAAGCATTTTCTCTCAAAATAATCTGTTATCTTTTAGAAAGACATTTAGAATGGTGTCACACTCATTGGACATAGTCATGACTGAGGATTCACTAAGTAGTTGGTCACGCTAGCTAGGACAATGAAATTGAGAAGGAATTATGGATAGGGCTTTTTGTACCATTTATAAGTAAAATCCAATCAGACCAACTTCAACAAGTTGGAGAACCTGGAAATAGTTTAGACAAATAGGATTAAAATAAAACTAGTAAACCTCCCCCACCTTGTCCCCAGTCAAGAACTAATTACCTTTAATGACTTGGCTCCCTTTTTGTCACCTGCAAACATGGATTTCTCATCAAAGTGCATGGGAAAGGACCTGATGAAATGACAATAAGTTACAGATGAAAATTCAAGTACTAATAAGCTCTGATAGAATTTTCTATACCTATAAAATACTTAAATTTCATTATTTAGTCATGCGTAAGGTTTAGTAACATAGCGAGGTAACCAGGGGGGGATTATCCAATAAGCAGGGTAAACACAATGCTAACCTTGCTTACTAGATCATCTGTAGTAAACAATTTCACATTTTTTCACCATACCAAAGACTCTGTTTCTAGGTATGGCTAGCATCTGTCTCTCTTCCAATCCCACAATACCTTCCTAAAGAATCAAAGCCTCTTTTCAAATTTACAGTCCTTGACGGGGGCAGATGACCCAGTAAGAAAGGTAAGCACAGGCTTATTTTTGCTTACATACTAATCTGTAGTAATGTAATGAAAAATTACATGTTAAAAATTGGTAGGAAGAACATTCAAAGTAGCATTAAGTTTTGATACTACAAAAACAATTTTTTTGATATTTCATAAAATTTAAAATTTATATTTAAAAAATAGCCTATTTTAGGCAAATGTACAGAGATCAAAAAGTTTTATTAGTAGTTATCAGGGGCAGGAGGGAGGGAGAAAGGGAGAATCATTGTTTAGGAAGCAGTGAGTTCGTGTTTATGGAAAATTTGGCAATGGATATCGGTGATGGTTGTACAATATGATTAATGTAATTGATGTCACTAAATTGTATGTGAAAAACGTTAAATTGGCAAGTATTGTGTAACATACATTTTTATAACAGTTTAAAAAATAGTGTATTTTACAACAAAGTTTTATAGAGGCTTTTCAGTTAGCAATTAAAAAAATTTTTTTTAAATGATGTTCTGTTGATCATTTTTCTTCTCAGCCCTAATTCTCCTTTTTCCTAACTTTTAGGAGTCAGTTTTTGTTGTATTTCAAGAGCTACCTCATTCAAATACATAGTGGAAAATTTCAAATCACTAATATTCAATTCTTACTTTGTATCCTGAAAGATATTCAGTAGAAGGGTTTTTGTGTCAGCATCTTCTTCTACATTTCCAGTGTAAAGATCAACAACTGAGCGTTCAAAATATGGGGCCACCTTTGATAAAGCTCGAAGCTCAATCAAATATAAAAAGTACAGATTCTTTAGCCTTCTTGGACCTTCCCCCTTAGTTTCCACAGGGTCAAAACGGCGTTTAAATTCTTTGATATTGGGTCCCCAACTAGGTTTACCCCAGGTTTCTAAAGAGAAGGAGAAATACATTATATTAAGTAAATAAGATTTTTTTCTTAATTACATAGAATATGTATTTCCCCCAGTAATTTTCACACAAATAGAAGACAAAAATTTCTATTTAGAAGTCTGATTACCTTCTAAAAGATAATTCGCGCATAGATGTAAGTTGATACTAGCATGAAGTCCTGATATAAGCTTATAGAAGACTCTTTTCTCCAGACACAAACCTATTTGGAAAAATATTGAAAAAGGAATCACCCCATTTAGACAACAGAAATACTGAATCAAAGAGATTCAGTACACAGGCTTTATTTCTGAAGTTAAGATTCAGTAACATTAAATACACATAAAAAATAACAAAATATTAAGTTAAGATTCTCTCACTAGAAGATAAACTATGATTTTGGCTTCAGAATGGAGTTAGCTGAATAGGATGAAAACTTAACACAGAATAAGACCGAAGCCTAGGCTACTGCAAGTCCAAACACCATGTATGGCAGCTGATAAGCTCCCATGTTGCCCAGAAGGCAACAACACAGATTTTTTTATGGTTAAAGCTAAGAACGTACTAAAGCAAATAAAACTATAAAGTCACCAAGTTGGTTTAACAATAGCTGTTTGCCCTTTTCCTTTCCCCATTTGTGTTCTTTCTCTGACCATACTTGATAGGTTCTACTATTTCTACTTTTCAGAAAAGACTAAATTCAGTTTCCTTCTTCCAAATTATTTATTGTGTCTTACTAATACTCTGTTTTGAAATTCTCTATATGTTCCACTTTTAAGGAGCCAAAACTTGGAAAACTGACATCCAGGAATTTC